>NC_061867.1:36803337-37403337 GCF_907164915.1 Impatiens glandulifera
CAATTCCCGTCTTTGATGTCTCTGATTTTCGTTTTTGCGCGGTCCCTTCTGATACGAGTATTTTGAAACTCCTCCTTGTCGATGATAGGTTGGTTTTCAAACCAATGGTCGTGCCACAATAGAGTGCATTTCCCGTCCCCTAGTCGGATGTCATAAAGATCTGCAATATCGCTTCTTAGTTTAAGAATCTTTTTTAGAGACCTGCTCATACCTTCGTGAATTTTGCAGGTCCAGATGCTGGTTTCGTGTTTCATAAACCTCGTATGCACCCATTTTGATCCATAGTTACTCCTGATTGCGCTTCAAAGCCCACAGATGCTTGAAGGTTAGAGCCTTGTTCCACTCGATACAGTTCTTCAAGTCGTTGCTTCCCTCGTCCTTCGGTTTGCAGAGAGAGGTCCATTTGACTTTCTTTCCTCCTCATCCACTACTACCCCAGATAAAGTTTCTCATCAGCGTGTCGAGTTCCTTCATTACCTTCTTCGGAATGACCATTTGCTGCGCCTAATAGCCAACCATGCCCATAACCACGGTTTTGATAAGTTCGATCCTCCCTAAATAAGAAAGTTTTTTGCTGCCCAGCTAGATATCGTGTTTTTTACCTTTTCAATCAGCGGCTTGCAGTGTGAGATATCGATCTGCTTCGCAATTAACGGAATTCCTAAGTACCTTATGGGAAAGATGCCTTCCTTGATGCCCATGATGTTGAAGATGTCCTGCTTTGTTTCGTCCTTCACGCTTCCATAAAATGCCACACTTTTGCTTTCATTAATAGTTAAACCTGTTACCTCAGAAAAGAACGTTAGTGCAACCCTAATAGTTTTAATGGAATCAACGTCTGCGTGCGCTAGAATAAACAAATCGTCAGCAAAGCATAAATGTGTTACCTCTTCTACCTCACAGAATGGCTGAAAGATGTATGGACGAATCTTTCGGAACATCGCGAAGATGCTCTCAAAGATCACCATGATAGCTACGAAAAGGTAAGAAGAGAGGGGGTCCCCTTGCCTTACTCCGTTTTCACCCTTGAAATAGCCTCTTTGGACTCCATTGACGCTAACAACAAAGTAGGATGATGAAACGCATTGCATAATCCAATCGATAAAAATCATAGGAAAAGCATAAACAACCAAAAAGTCTCGAATGGCTTCCCATCTAATAGAGTTGAAAGCTTTCTTGATATCTATTTTGAAAGTCACTCTCGGGGATATTTTCTTTTTCCCGTAACCTTTTAATAGGCTCTGCATGAGAAGAATAATATGAGAGATTGTCCTACCGGGGATGAATGCAGATTAATTAAGATTTATTATTTTTCCTATTACATTTTTAAAACGTTTAGAAATGATTTTTGAAATTATTTTATAAATCACATTGCAGCAGGAAATTGGTCTGAAATCTTGTACTTTCTTAGGTACCGCAGTTTTGGAGATCAAGGTTAGGACCGCTGTATTCCATTGCTTTAACATCTTCCTATTTTTGAAAAACTCCAGATACCCATCAATAACATCTTTACCCACAACTGACCAACTATCTTTGAAGAACTGTGCATTAAACCCATCAGGACCCGGGCTTTTATTCCCATCAATACTAAACATAGCTTCTTTAACATCAACCTTCGTGACCACTCTTATCAACTCGCAACTATCTTCTGTAGAGATTTTTCTATCAATAATTTGATACAAGGTATTCAGGTGACTTTGATGCTGCTTTCTTGTACCCATAAGCTGCTTATAGAAATCAATATCCAGATCTTGGACACCCTTTTGACCCTGAACATATTCACCATCATCATTCTTCAGCCTGTACACATTGTTTCTCATGTTTCTATCCTTGCATTTTATGTAGAAGAAAACTGTGTTTTTGTCACCCAACGAAATCCAGCTCTGTCTTGATTTCTATCTAACAAAATTCTCTTCAAGCAAACTCAGCTTCCTGAAGTTTTCAAGCGCATATCTTTCTCTTTCATTGAGTTGTTCATCACTATCATCCCTTAATAACTTTTTCTGAACCTCTTCCAGTTCTTCTTTAGCAGCCAGAACTCTATTGGAGATATTGTTGAACTTCTTCTTGTCAAATCTTTGGAGATGATTCTTCAGGAGCTTAAGCTTCTCAGAAACCCTGTACATGTTGGAACCTCTGACATCTGTTGACCATACGCTTTCGAGAATACCCTTGAATTTATCATTATCCATCCAGAAATAGAAAATTTTAAAAGGCCTTTTGAACCTTTCTTCCTTTCCCAGAATAATTTAATCGGGCATTGATCAGATATACCCGGATTCAAAACATGAAGTTGACTTCTCGGAAATTGGTTAATCTAGTTCTCATTACTAGACATCTGTCAATTCTACTTTTTCTAATTTGTTCATTCCCTCTCGTAGAAGACCAGGTTAAGAAGTTCCCATAATTGGTAGGCTCGATACAACCCATATCTCTGATGCAGTCATTAAAGTCAATCATATCCCGAGTAATTTCAGATTCTGGGCTACGATTATATTCGTTTCTGGTTACGTTATAATCATCGAGGACAACCCAAGATATCAATACCGATCCAGTTTCTAAGACAATTCCATAGATTTGAAGTGAAATGATTTAGGTCGCAAACAGGAACAATTTAAGGATTCGAAAGTGGGGTGAGCTTGAAAAAGATTTTAGGGTATTATATAAACTGATTATATAAGAAGACAATATGGTCAAAAACGGATATTTAGACAATATAGGTTGTGATAACTAGATTGTAGTCTTTGTTCATTATAATTGTTTTGTAATTTGATTTGACTGCCACCATTCAGAAACTTTTGAGTCATTTGTTTGTTATCTTACAATCAAAACTTGGGTTTGTCTAGTTTGATTATTGACCACTCCCACTTTTAGGATTTTTAATGAAATGGTGTTAAACCGTTTTCTAAAAAAAACGATTAAATAAAATTAATATATATAAATTCTCACTAATCATATAAATTATATATTTTTATCAATAATTTATACGATATGAACTTTAACTCGCGATGTGAATCATCTGGCCTAAGGTCATGCTGAAGGACCAAGCTATATAGGGTCATCAAACTCAGGCCTCATAATTCATTTTATAAAAATTATTACAATTTTAATTTTTTATTAAATTTAAAAATTAATATAATTTATATCTATATAATTTATTATACTATTCTAATTTCAAATATGATTATAATAAATAAATTATTATTAATATTTTATTTTATACAAACAATATTTTCTAATATACTATTCTAATTTCAAATATAATTTTAATAAAATAATTATTATTAATATTTTATTTGTTACCAACAATATTTTCTAATATACAAATATTTATAATAATACATAAATTTTAATTAATATATAAATAAAATTTATTTATATAAGTTAAACTATAATAAATTATATATAAAATAATATAAATCATAAAATAATATTATTAAATTTAACACTTAACTTAAATATTATTTTTTATTAATGTAAATATAATTAATAATACAAATTAAAGATTAAAATAATAATTTATTTAAATATAATGGTAAAATTATTTTTTTATTTTTTAAATGTTAATAAATTTTAAATCATTTCAAAATTTATAAGAATAAATAAATAAATATTCAAAAACAAAAACAAGTTAAAATAATTATATTGATTTGGTTGGATATTTAAATAAATAAATATGTATTCTTCTAAAACCATATATAGGCATTAATATTCTATAATCGTCTTCTGAAGTGTCTATTCATTTGTTAATATGTTTTTGTCACGAATTTGTATTTTTGTTCATATTTTAATGTTTTGTTTTCTTTTTTCTATATTTTAATAAAATTATTTTCCTATATTCTAATAAAACTAGGTTGAAATCTACAAAATTAGATATTTATATTTTTTTATTTATATTTATATTTTTTATTATTTAAAATCTAATTAATTTAACTTCAAATGTTTTATTAACCTAATTTTTCTTAAACTATATAGTTTTAATTTAATAATTTTTTTAAATCGAATATTCTTATCGTTTCTTAGATTTCGTATATTTATTTTATTTTAATGAGGGTATTTGTGAAATTGTTTGATTAATATGTTCAGTTATTATCCGTGTTAGTGTAATACATATAATATTTCCAGCTCAGGGTAAAAAAAAAATAATGGATTCTCCTTTGGTCATGCTGGCATGCAAGCTGGACGTCTTCTTTGCCAAGAAGCTACAATGTTATTCATTTTTTTATTTCTTCTTCAGCCAAGACTTGTATTCAAGTTGGGAGCTCCCCTTCAACGACAATCTGAATGGAGCAGCGTCATAGCCTCCTTGATCATCACGTCACACATCAATCTACAACATCTCCGTAGACACTAAATTGTTAAAAGTCACAACTATCTTCATGAGTAAAAATCTCCAACTAAGAGTAGAAGAACGAAGAGAAGTCACTTAGGCCTACAAATTTTACTAATATCTATACTAGATCGATTATAAATCATATTAGGATCATTCTAGGAAGTTGTTTTTTATCCTAAGCTCAAAAAACGTTGGTAGGTATATTAACCGCTTTTAACCATAAAATTTAAAATTGATACCGATGTTGAAGTTATGTACATATTCTTAAATATATCCTCTAGGCTTAATCAAATGCAATTAAGCAATAATAACTAAATAATTAACCGATGAATAAACTTAGTTCACTGAACTAATAAAGCACTTGTAGAAATTAAACTCCAATTAATTATAATTTCCACTAATGAATTTATAAGGCTTACAACATTTGCATTCTTGTATTACCTTAGAGTGAAGATAGGAGACCACTAGAAGTAATGGAAGAGAAAGAATAAGCTCTTGTTCGATGATATCTTCTCTAGTGAGGATGTTTTTTCAAGCAGTTGCAATGATTATCCAAGACAATTAGGAGAATATCTCTCTTTTAGTTGGATAACTTTGTTTAGTTAATGACCTCATAACTGAATTGCCCAATTTATTTCAATTCGCGGGGTGAATTACGTATTTAAACTTATAATGGGCTTTTTGATTATTTAAATTATTGGACCTTGTTTCCTAACCAATTTGGATGTTATTGGACTTTTTGAAAAGCCTAATTCATGCCCCACAACTTTGAAGTTGTAAATTTCTTGACAAAGCGATCGTAGTTCATGTCGTTGATGAAGAGAATTAGCTAAGTTTTGCCTACTTTACACTTTGCTCAAACTTACAATGATCTTCTTTGGGCTCTCTTGATCGACTAACTCGAGTTAGGAACTGAACTCAGGCTCGTTGGAAAGATATGTTCAAGGGCTACAATTTTGGTACAATTGTTTTGAACGAGATAGACCATAGCTCTCCCAATTTTCAAATGAACACTTAATACTAATATATATTCCTAATAACTAGGTAAACCCTAGCAAGGACTTGGGTTTGAACATATTCCTAACTAGTATTTGTGTTATGACATATCCATCCATATAATAACTTATTAAAGTTTTTTAAATTAAAAAGATCCATTTTAAACTAAAGGTAGGTGTGATTGGATTATAATCCTGATACTTAGCGTTTATAAAATAATCTGATACAGTAATTTTGCATAATAATTTAACGTAAAAAATATAATAAAACACATTTTACGTTTAAACATAATTTTAAAAATCTGCAGTGAATAATCTAAATATTATTAAATTTATCTGTGAATGAGCTCAATAAAAGCTGAATCAAATTTTCCTTAAAGTTTAAGTGTATTTTTTTTATATTTTTTATTATTTAAAATTATTGTTTATGTTGAACAAAATTAATGTAATTAGGAGACGTATGAAATATATTTGAGTTTTTTTTCTTTCTTTCTAAATTAGTTTTTTATTTCTTTTTTAATTTGGGAACTAGGACGAACTCTAATATACCCTATATATTTACTTGTCTTGGACGATATGATGTGTCTTATATATTTAAGATATTCACTTAAATAATTTAAAAACATTAAACTTTTTGAATTGAGATTATTATTAACTTAGTAAAACAAATCATTTTATAGCACAACAATAAGATAAATCAATACACTCGCCACCCTTATCGTAGCCTTTATCAAAACATGTTTTATTGCAATTTCCCATTTTATTGTAACTCCCTCTATTAATACACCAATATAAACTTGTCAGGTCGTCTTCCCTTATTAAGTTTCGACCATTCTCTGTTGATAAACCTATAAAAAATTAAAAATTGATACAAAACATAATTAAAAAAAGAATGATTTATGAAAGAAATTAATAATAAAACTCAAATTCACCCATGAAGGAACATTAGTAAGAAAGATTAAACTTATCAATATATAAATATTGATAAGACCAATATATTTGCTCTCATTATCATTGTTATTTTTTAGTTTTCACATCAATTACAATTTCCCCATATATATATACTTTTAGATAAATATTTTAAATTTATTTTAAAGTCAAATAAGTAATTAATTATATTTATTGAATACATATTTTTAATTAATTTTTCATTAATGGATATTTCTTAGTTATAAATTTTACTTTAATGATATATATATATATATATATATATATATATATATATAATGAATCATTTAAAAAAAATTATATTTTATTATTATCATTGCCATGCATTATCATAATCACAATTACTTTTTTGTCAAAAGAAAAAGTGATTTTTTTAAGTAAACTTGAAAATTAATTTTATTTTAAATAATAAATGTATATATTACTTACTGTATTTAAAATCACAAATTTTCATTTGGTTAAAAAACACATAAAAATAAAAAAGAAATTAATTAATTTGGTTACATAATATGATTTAAAAATTATTATTATTATTTTATCATAATTCTTTTTATATATAATTTAATTCGTATATTCTATATTAAATATAAATAATATCATTCTCACCTTATATTTTATAAAATTTAAAATGTATTTTAATAAAATAATATTTTTCATTTGTTTCGGTAATAAAATAATATTATCAAGGTTATTAATTCTATAGGTTTGAAGTGAAATGATTTTGTTAGTAAATAAGGACAAATCTAGGATTCGGAGGTGGGGTGAGCTCTAACAAAATTTTAAGGTATTATATAAAATGATTAAATAAAGTTAATATATATAAATTCTCACTAATCATATAAAATGTATATTTTTATCAATAATTTATAAATATGAACTTTAACCCTCCACGTCGATAGCCTAAGAACAGGCTTAAGGACCAAGCTATATAGGGTCATCAAACTCTGGCCTCATAATTCATTTTATAAAAATTATTACAATTTTAATTTTTATTATATTTTAAAAATTAATATAATTTTTATCAATATAATTTATTATACTATTCTAATTTCAAATATGATTTTAATAAATGAATTATTATTAATATATTATTTTATACAAATAATATTTTCTAATATACTATTCTAATTTCAAATATGATTTTAATAAAATAATTATTATTAATATTTTATTTATTACCATTAATATTTTCTAATATACAATTATTTATAATAATACATGAATTTTAATTAATATACAAATAAAATTTATTTATATAAGTTAAAATATAATAAATTGAGTTGTCTTCTATGCAAAGAAATGAAGAAACCATAAACCACCTATTGGGGAGTTGCTGTATTGTTTCGCAAGTTTGGGACATATTCTATAAAAGCCTGAAGTTGATCAGTTTCCCGAAATAATAGAATGAAATTAAAGAAGTGGCACTACTCAAACCAAGAGAAATAGATTTGCAACAAGCGTGTTCAAGTGCGACTTTGGAGTAGTGGTGTATAACATTTGGCAAGAACGGAATGCAAGGGTATATGACAGAACCTGCAAGAGCGTTGAAGAATTATGGAAAAATATTGTATCGGATTGCAGCGCCCTCGTGGGAACGTGGAGAAAAATTCCAAGCACGGAGAAGAACTAGAATATCTATAGGAACTAGAATTTACCGTTTTTTAAACTCACTAGAATTGAAAATATTGTAATCAGATAATTTATTTACGTTTTTAGCTTTTTAACTTTTATTCAGAATGATACGACTTCAAAATTATTCTAGGCCTCTCTAGAATGATCTATTATACTCGTAGTTTTTTTTTTCCGTTTTTGGGAATTTTTATTGAAATAACTGTAAGTCGTTTTTCCCCCCAAAAAATATAATAAATTATATATAAAATAATGTAAATCATAAAATAATATTATTAATTTTAACACTTAACTTGTATATTATTTTTTTTAATTTAAATATAATTAATAATACAAATTAAAGATTAAAATAATAATTTTTAGAGATAATGGTAAAATAAAGTTTATATAAATTTTAAATTATTTCAAAAGTTTATAAGAATAAATAAATAAATATTAAAAACAAGTTAAAACAATTATATTGATTTGGTTGATATTTAAATAAATAACTTATTTATTCTTCTAAAACAATTTATAGGCATTAATATTCTATAATTGTTTTCTTAAATGTCTATTCATTTGTTAATCTGTTTTTGTCTGGAATTTGTGTTTTTTTTCATATTTTAATGTTTTGTTTTCTTTTTCCAATATTCTAATAAAACTAAGTTGAAATCAACTAAATTAAATTCTTACATTTTTTAATTTATATTTTTAAGTTTTTATTATTTAAAACCTAATGAATTTAACTTTAAACGTTTTCTTAACCTAATTTTTCTTCAACAATATAGTTTTAATTTAATAAATTTGTTTTTTAAATCAAATATTCTTATCTTTTATTAGATTTCGTATATTTATTTTATTTTTGTAAGGGTATTCGTGAAACTGTTTGATTAATATGCTTACTTATTACCCGTATTAGTGTAATACCTATAATATTTTCAACTGAGGGTAAAAAAAATAATGGATTCGCCCTTGGTCATGCTGGCATGCAAGTTGGACGTCTTCTCTACCCAGACGCTACAATATTAATCATTTTTTCTTTCTTCTTTGGCCGAGACTTGTATTCAAGTTGGGAGCTCCCCTTCAACGGAAATCTGGATGGAGCAGCGTCGTAGCCTCCTTGATCATCACATCCTGCTTCAATCTAGAACATCTCCGTAGACACTAGATCGTTAGTGGGTTACCCACGACTATCTTCATGAGTAAAAATCTTCAATGATGAGTAGAAGAACAATGAGAGGTCACTTAGTCCTACAAATTCTACTAGTAGTTATGCTAGATCGATTATAATTTGTATTAGGATTATTCTAGGAAGTTGTTTTTGAGCCTAAGCTCAAGAAAAACGTTGGTAGGTCTATTAACCACTTTTGGACATAAAACTTAAATCTATATCGATGTTGAAGTTATGTACATATATTTAAATATATCTGCTAGGCTTAATCAAATACAATTAAGAAATAATAACTAAATAATTAACCGATGAATCAACTTAATCAACAAAGCACTTGAAGAAATTAAACTGGAATTAATAAAATTTTCATTGATGAATTTATAAGGCTTCCAACATTTGTATTCTTGTATTACCTTAGAGTAAAGTTAGGAGAGTATTAGAAGTAATGGAAGAGAAAGAATAAGCTCTTGTTTGACCAGATCTTCTCTGGTGATGAAGTTTTTTTAAGTGGTTGCAATGGTTATCCAAGACAGTTAGGACAATTTCTCTTGTAGTTGAATGACTAGTATTTAGTTAATGAATTCATAACTGAATTGCCCAATTTATATCAATTCGCGGGGTGGATTATGTATTTGAATTTATAATGGGCTTTTTGATTATTTAACGTATTGAACCTTGTTTCTTAACTAATTTGGATGTTATTGGACTTTTGAAAAGCCTGATTCATGCTCTCAACTTTGAAGTTGTAAATTTCTTGACTAAGCGATCGTAGTTCATGTCAGTCGTTGATGTAGAAAATATGCCAAGTTTTGTCTTCTTCACACTTTGGTCAAACTGACAATGATCTTCTTTGGGCTCTCTTGATCGAGTAACTCGAGTTAGGAGCTGAACTCAGGCTCGTTTGAAAGATATTCTCAAGGGATACAATTTTCGTATAATCCTTTTAGAACAAGATAGACCATAGCTCTCCCAATTTTCAAAACACTTAAAACTAATATATATATTTCTAATAACTAGGTAAGCCCTATCTAGGACTTTGGTTAGAACATATTCCTAACTAGTACTTGTGTTATGATATATCCATCCATATGATTACCTATTAAAGTTTTTTAAATTGAAAAGATCCATTTTGAACTAAGGGTAAGTGTGATAGGATTATAATCCTGACGTTCTGAAATAATATGATACAGTAATTTGGCATAATAATTTAATGAAAAAAATTATAATAAAATACATTTTACGTCTAAACATAATTTTATTTCTATATTCATCCTCTAACTAAATAATCTGCAGCGAATAATCTGAATATTATTAAACATAGTTGCTTAATAAACATAGTTGCGAATAAGCTCAGTAAAAGCTGAATAATACTTTCCCTAAAGTTTAAGTGTATTTTTATATTTTTTATTATTATAAATTATTAAGAATTATTGTTTATGTTCAACTAAGCTGAATGGACCGTTAGGGTCGCTGGTTGGTACCCTAGACCTGACCGGTCTTTCTGTTGGGAAATTGAATTTGAAATCTTGGCTGGCTGAAATTGATGACAATCCGGTCATTCTGTTGGGAAATTGAATTTGAAATCTTGGCTGGCTGAAATTGATGACAATCAGGTTGCTTGTACTGAAAATTCGGTCCCAATATTGGAAATAATCTGTCAAAAGGGCTCTAAGGTAATGCAGGAAAATGACATAATTTGTAAAGGTTTATCGGTTCTTATTGAAAGCTCAATGTTGGGGTCTATTTCTGCATAGGGTGAAAACATTAAGCTGAGATCTATGTCTGTTTTGAATGATCCTACTGAAGTTGGTATTGAGGCTCCTATTGAGGTAAATATGACAGGGCTAAATAAGACTGTTGGTCGAGAATCAGTAGGTTTAAAGAATATTACTAGGTGGGGGTTAGTTTCAGAAATAGGAAAACATGAGAGTTTGGGTTATTCAGGTGCAAAGAAAGATCAGAAAACAGAGTTTACCGGTCATGCTAAAGAGGATGTTGAACTGGGAAAAATGGGTCATATTAAAATTGTCTCTACAGAGTTGGAGATATCAGCTACTTAGAGTCCATTGGGTCCAAAGAAGGACATAATTTCATAATCTTGTTTTGCAATGTGAAATCTTGCAAAACTGAAAGTCTTGGGTTCCTTTGATGATCAGAATGCTAAGTCTATCTACCGTACTAAGGATCAGATGAAAAGTCAAACAACCAGACTATGGACAAGTCTAGAAAAAGGTTGGACAGAAGACACTAAATGCGCCTAAGATTCTGAAACTGAGGCTAAAATTGCATGATCTTCTAAACAACCTACACATCTAGCTGAAACTGTTGAAGGACGTAGTCTAACAGAATCTGGAAACACTGAAAAAATTAGATCTGAGTTGTAGCTGGTCATGGAAATAAATTTAGTTAAATCAGAAAAGCCCAATAAAATAGATCTAAAGGATGATGAACTGAACTTGATTGGTATAGTCAATGGTGAAAGCTTGGCTGAGAATTATATTGATTCGTTGGTTGATGGCACCATGAATGACAATCTGTTTGAAAATCTGGGTCTGGGTGTGGATCTTATAGAAGCTACAAATAAGTTGGGTCAGAATATAAGTCAGGGTATAAGAGGTGAAGAATGTATGAAACTGGAAGAATTAGCCAACGATTTTTGCTTGGTTAGGTCTGATAAGGGGTTAGCCAACGTTTTTCGCTTGGATGGGTCTAAAAAATATAATTTGGTTGCTCATATAAGCCCAGTTGCTACTCATGTTTCTGGTCATACAATTTCTTCCTCTGCTGGTCCTAATCGACATGATAACTCTACAATCAAAGCTATGAGCCACCGGTCGAATCAAAAGAACTAAAGCATGGATGTTGATTTGGAATCAGACGATAGCACCGACTATGATGAGACAATAATATGTGACCTTGAATATCATAAGTCCATGAAGAAGATGTCAGCAGCAAAGATCAAACCAAAAGCAAAGGGGCATAGTTCTTCCAAAACAAGTGCTGAAATTGAAAGGATTGGTCAAGTAACATGATCGAATAATTCTAAAACAGCTAAGAAGGGTAAGAATAGATCGAAAATCAAATAAATAAAAAACATGAAGGCAAATAACTCAAGTTCCAAGAAAAATGCTGAAGTAAATCCCAAGGAAACTGTGACACCCGAGGTTAACCCTAAGATATTGAATATAGGTGTGTTTTCTCCACTCGTTTATCTGGATCCTGAAATTCTAATTGATAGCATTCAAAAGAGGAAAACTGGAACACAAGAGAAGAGCACTGAAGGGGATATTCTAAAGAAGATTGGAACAATTAAAGGCAACATTTTTATGGGAATATAAGGGTTAGATGGGCTGAAAAGAACAAACAAGTCAGGAAAGATAGCAACCGTGAAACAGTCATCTCCTCAGCTCCTCCTACTACTGCAATTCCTGACAAAGAAAATACTTAGGCTGATAACAAGGATTCTACTGCTGGTCTAACATGGTCAATGAGGAAAAACGAAATAGCAAATTTGGCAAGACTAAGAAACCAAATGAAGAAGCTATTTTTCCAAGTTAATAAACAATAGATTACGATGCCCCAGGAAAGAAATGATCAGTTGAATGTTCAGTTCAATAGCCACTATCTAAAGAATTAGAATCTCTTCAACAAAGACCAATATGATGAAGTGATCAAGTGGACGGTTGACGCCATGAAGGAAATTTCGAAATGTAATGAAACAAAGGTGTAATAAAACCTGGAAAGAAGGAAATGTGTGGAATGGAAATGCTATGAACGATCCAGAAACCAGAAAAGGGAAAATTCCAGATAGATACCTTATAACCAAAGGTAATTACACTTGATCATCCGCACCGGTTTGACCTCCCACCAAAAATTGAAGAAAAATGCGTAAAGTCATGGGAGTTTGTCATAGTTGGTCACTTTATGGGCAACATGATGTCACCATTTTCTGAGGTTAAAAGAACGATGATGGTTCAGTGGGAATCCTCTGGTCTGGAGAGGATCACAATCAATGATCACTGATTCTACTTTCTATCCTTCAGGAATGGAAGCGAAATAAAGCCGATCATAGAGAGCGAATATGCCTTTATCAGAGAAAAAGGATTCAAGTTTACAAATGGAGCGAGGAACTTAATACTAATCATAGACCACCTGAACTTGAACAAATCTGGTGAATCTCAAGAATGTTTCACCATATATGTGCAACCCAATGGGCCTGACCTATATTTCAAATATTATAGGCAAATCACTTATGTTTGACCTAGCAATGGAAGGCTACGAGCGTGCAGCTGTGGCCAGAGTTAGTGTCGAAATCCATCCAAGTAGCTCTCTTCCAATTAAGCTTAAACTTAAAGATAGACTGGGAAATTTATTTGATATGGAGTAATATACGAATGGAAACCAAATCGATGTATATGGTGTAACACTTTCACACACGCTACGAATAAATGTCCAGACAATAATACTCTAAAATCGAAGGCCAATAACAACGCTCAAGAAGGAGATATCAATGACTCTAACCAGACTTAGGTTGAGAAAAATGTGAACAAGTCTGAACTTAACAGCAATGAACGCACTGATAATGATAGGATGGGCAACCAAAAGAAAGAACAGATAAGGTTAAGGAAGAATATAGGAAAAAGAATGAAGTGGGTAAGGGTACAAGTTCGCCCTACGAACGCTGATCCTATCGATCATGTTCAGGGCACCGGTCCTAGGGATTTTGTTTTTCTCAAGAATATGTCCTATTCAAAATGTCGGTCCTGATAAAACTGGACATAGCCACACCAGTCCTAGAGCTTCTCATAATGCTACCGTACCTAGCCATATTGACCATGTTAAGCCTGGTCCTAGACTTACTGATCCGGATACTACTCAAGCTACCGGACTTGCTACTACTGATATTGATAAAAAAAAGGTGCAACCATTGCTGGTCCCGACTATATTGGTCCTAATACTAGAACAAGTCCTATTATTGTGGATGATACTATTGTTGGTCTTAACTCCACTGGTCCCAATACTGATCAAAGAACTTGTCTTAATGCACCTACAAGTCCTGGTTCTAAAGTTTCTAAAATTCAAACATCTATGGGATGGGGAATACTTGGCCCATATGAAATAAGAAAAATTGGGTATGATGGCACTCCAATAGGCCGTGAGTCCACTCTTCACAATTTTAGGAATGCAAGAAGAAACCGAAAAAACAATGTCATCAGAATTCGAAATGACCCGATCCATGGGCTCAGAGCCACCTTTCGAGATAATGAGTAGAAGAATCCTGGACAAAAAACATTGAAAAACTAACAAGAAATAAGGAAGCTCCTTAGAATGAACTAGGAAATCATGGGTTTTGTGAAATCAAAAGATCAAGTGCAGAAGAAGACAATTTGGTCTTGAATAATGCAGTGAGCCTTGGTTCTGAAGTAGGGCGAATTAAAATTGATAACAGACATGAATCCAGTAGTGAAGAGGTTCAAAGTCAGAAAAGACCTAGTAAAGAAGAACAACCTGAAAATTGAAGACAATGGAGAAAGATCCTGGATCCAGAAGCCATCGACTCTATAATGGGAGAAGATGAGATCTATGTGAGGCAACCCCCACTCAATGTGAATAGTATTCCATGTAATCAACCTTTAACCATTGAGGATAGCGAGGCAAGTGATGTTTATGATTGCTCTAATGAAGAGGTCTAGGACAATCTGGAAAGTCAGGAACCCAACATTTATATTAATTCATGAATATAGTGACATGGAACATAAGGGGACTCAATGACCCTCTAAAATGCAAAGAAATCAGGAGGATCATTGAGAACCATAAGATCACTATTATGGGTATTCTTGAGACAAAAGTCAAAAGCCGGAACGCTGAGAAGGTTAGCAAGATGTGTATTGATAGCATCTGGGAAATCATTCACAACTCAAATGACAAAACGGACAGAATCTAGGTTATTTGGGATAACAATGTTGTTGAGGTCAGGGATCTCTTTTTAAATGATCAAGCAATCCTGGTGGAGGTCAAAGACAGAATCACAGGAATCGTGTTTAATCTTTCTATTGTCTATGCTAGCAACTCAAGCACTAACATAAGACTCCTCTGGAATTGTCTTAGAAACTGGATCGGTAGTGATAAATCTTGGGCTGTCCTTGGTGATTACAACGTAACCAGAAATAAATCTGATCATAGCCCAGAATCTGAAATAACTCGGGATATGATTGACTTTGTATCAGCTTATAGGTACAACAAAGCAGCATCAAAGTCACCTGAATACCTTGTATCAGATTATTGATAGGAAAATTTCTGCAGAAGATAGTTGCAAGTTAATAAGGGTGGTCACGAGGGTTGAGGTAAAAAAAGATCTATTTAGTATTGATGGGAATAAAAACCCGGGTTCTGATGGGTTTAATGCACAGTTCTTCAAAGATAATTGGTCGGTTGTGGGTAAAGACGTTACTGATGGGGTTCTGGAGTTTTTTAAGAATTGGAAGATGTTAAAACAATGGAATACAGCGGTCCTAACCTTGATTTCCAAAACTGCGGTACCCGAGAAAGTACAAGATTTCAGACCAATTTTCTGCTGCAATTTGATTTATAAAATAATTTCAAAAAT
Source organism: Impatiens glandulifera (assembly GCF_907164915.1). Lineage (NCBI taxonomy): Eukaryota > Viridiplantae > Streptophyta > Magnoliopsida > Ericales > Balsaminaceae > Impatiens > Impatiens glandulifera. The sequence continues at coordinate 36,819,000 of NC_061867.1, forward strand.
CATTTCTAAACGATTTAAAAATGTCATAGGAAAAATTATAAATCTTAACCAATCTACATTCATCCCCCAGTAGGACAATCTCTCATAATATTCTTCTCATGTAGAGCCTTTTAAAAGGCTATAGGAAAAAGAAAATATCCCTTAGAGTGACTTTCAAAATAGATATCAAGAAAGCTTTCGACTTTGTTAGATGGGAAGTCATTCGGAACTTTCTGGTTGTATCTAATTTTCCTATGATTTTTATTGAATGGATTATGGAGTGCGTTTCATCATCTTGCTTTGTTGTTAGCGTCAATGGAGTCCACGGAGGCTATTTCAAGGGTGAAAACGGGGTAAGGCAATGGGACCCCCTCTCTTCTTACCTTTTCGTAGCTATCATGGCGATCTTTGAGAGCATCTTCACGATGTTCAAAAATAATCGTCCATATATCTTTCACCCATTCTGTGAGGTAGAGGAGGTAACTCATTTATGATTTGTTGGCGATTTGTTCATTCTAGCGCACACAGACATTGATTCCATTAAAACTATTAGGGTTGCACTAACGTTCTTTTCTGATGTTACGGGTTTAATTATTAATGAAAGCAAAAGTGTGGCATTTTATGGAGGCTTGAAAGACGAAACAAAGAAATATATCTTCAACATCATGGTCATCAAGAAAGGTAGTTTTCCTGTAAGGTACTTAGGAATTCCGTTAACCGCGAAGCAGATCAAGATCTCATACTACAAGCCGCTAATTGAAAAGGTAAAACACACGATATCTGGTTGGGCAGCGAAAAAACTTTTTTATGCAGGGAGGATCAAACTTATCAAAACCGTGGTCATGGACATAGTTGGCTACTAGGCGCAGCAGATGGTCATTCCGAAGAAGGTATTGAAGGAGCTCGACACGCTGATGAGGAACTTTATCTGGGGAAGTAGCGAAAGAGGAGGAAAGAAAGTCAATTGGACCGCCCTCTGCAAACCGAAGGACAAGGGAGGCATCGGCTTGAAGAACTGTATCGAGTGGAACAAGGTTCTCACCTTCAAGAATTTGTGGGCTTTGGAGCTCAATCAGGAGTCACTATGGATCAAATGGGTGCATACGAGGTTTATGAAACACGAAACCATCATCTAGACCTGCAATATTCATGAAGGTATGAGTTGGTCTCTGAAAAAGATTCTTAAACTAAGAAACGATATTGCAAATCTTTATGACATCAGGCTAGGGGACGGGAAAAGAACTCTATTCTAGCACGACCCCTGGTTCGAAAACCAGCCTATCATCCACAAGGAGGAGTTTCAAAATACCCGTATCAGAAGGGACTACACAGAAGTAAAAATCAGAGACATTAAAGACAGAAATTGGGACTCACTCTTGAGAAGAAATCCAGAAGGACAGAGGATACTTGATCATATAAGTAACATACAACTACACGACCGACCGAATATTCATGAATGGAAAGCTAAAGATAATGGGAAGCTAGCATCGAAGAAAATATGGGAGGTAACCCGGGAAAAAGCGCATAAAGTAGAATGGGCTCATCTTGTATGTTCAACGAAGATTAACCCTAGACACCAGTTCATCCTATGGCTCACCTTCTGGGAAATACTCCGCACTCGTGATAGTATTAGCAAGTATATGAGCATCCCAGACGCGAGTTGTCTTCTATGTAGAGGAAATGAAGAAACTATAGATCACCTATTTGGGAGCTGATGTATTGCTTCGGAGCTTTGGGACAAATTCTATAAAAGTCTAGAGCTGATCAGATTCCCGAGCGAATGGAATGAAATCAAAGAAACAGCACTACTCAAAGCCAAGGGAAATAGATTTGCAACAAGCGTGTTCAAGTGCGTTTTGGAGCAGTAGTGTATAACATTTGGCAAGAACAGAATGCAAGGGTATATGACAGAACCCGTAAGAGCGTTGAAGAGTTATGGAAAGATATTGTATCAGATTGCAGTGCCCTCGGAGAAACCTGTAGAAGAATTCCAAGCACGGAGAAGAACTGGAATATCTATAGGACTGGAATTTACCGTTTTTTAAACTCACTAGAATTGAAAGCATTATAATCAGATAATTCATTTACGGTTTTAGCTTTTTAGCTTTTATTTAGAATGTTACGACTTTAAAATCATTCTAGGCTTGTCTAGAATGATCTCTTAAACTCGTGGTTTTTCCCATTTTGGGGAATTTTTAATAAAATTACGGTAAGTTGTTTTTCCCAAAATAATATGGAGACGTATGAATTATATATGAGTTTTTTTCTTTCTTTCTAAATTAGTTTTTTACTTACTTGTTTTGGACGAATGTGATGTGTACTATATATTTAAGATATTCACTTAAATAATGTGAAAATATTAAACTTTTCGAATTGAGATTATTATTAACTTCATAAAAAATCAATTTATAGCACAACAACAAGATAAACCAATACACTCGTCACCCTTATCGTACGTAGCCTTTATCAAAACATGTTTTATTGCTATTTCCCATTTATGGCAACTCCCTCTATTAATACACCAATATAAACCTATTAGGTTGTCATCCCTTATTAAGTCTTGACCATTCTATGTTGATAAGCCTATAAAATATTAAAAATTATTATAAAACATAATTAAAAAAAAAATTATGAAAGAAAGAAATAATAAAAATCACATTCACTTATGAAGTGATCATTAAAAAGAAAGATTAAACTTATTAATATATAAATATTCATAAGACCAATATTCTTTGCTCCCATTATCATAGTTATTTTTTAATTTTCACATCAATTACTAATCTATTTCCAATATATATATATATATATATATATATATATATATATATATATTTTAAAATCAAATAAATAATTAATTATATTTATTGAATGCATGTTTTTAATTAACTGTTCATCAAAGGATATTTTTTAATTATAAATTTTACTTTAATGATATATATAATGAATCATTTTAAAAAATTATATTTTATCATTATCATTACCATGCATTACCATAATCACAATTACATTTTTGTAAAAAAAAAAAGTGAATTTTTTAAGTAAACTTGAAAAGTAACTTTTATTTTAAATAATAAATGGATATATAACTAGTGTTTAGTTAATGAATTCATATCTAAATTGCCCAATTTATATCAATTCGTGGGGTGAATTAAGTATTTGAACTTATAATGGGCTTTTTGATTATTTAACGTATTGAACCTTTTTCTTAACCAATTTGGATGTTATTGAACTTTTTGAAAAGCCTAATTCATGATCTCAACTCTGAAGTTATAAATTTCTTGATTAAGAGATCGTAATTCATGTTAGTCGTTAATGAAGCAAATTGGACAAGTTTTGCCTTCTTCACACTTTGGTCAAACTAACAATGATCTTCTTTGGGCTCTCTTGATCGACTAATTCGAGTTAGGAGCTGAACTTAGGCTCGTTGGAAAGATATGCTCAAGGAATACAATTTTGGTATAATATTTTTTGAACGAGATAGACTGTAGCTCTCCCAATTTTCAAAACACTTAAAACTAATATATATTCCTAATAACTAGGTAAACCCTAGCTAGGACTTTGGTTAGAACATATTCTGTTAGGATCTAGGTCGCGGCTGGGGGACCGGGTTGGTCCGGTTGTCGCGTTTCACTCAAAGGTTGGTGATTAATCCGGTTAGAGATTAACACTGGGGTTTCAATACTACACAAACTGTCATAAACCCTTGAACCGAGTTCAAGCGCGGAAGTGGTTTGTTTCAGGTTGAAGACACATACACACGAGATAGGCAGAACCAGATTTGGATAGGACAGGTTTGGAGATTACTAGATCGGTTTTGGAGCTTAGTAATTCAGTTTAGGTGATGTTGAATCGGTTGGGGCGGTATTAGTAGGTTAGTGCAGATCGGTTAGAAAGTAAATCAGGCGGAAAGTAAATAAGAAGATAGGTTTTTATGGATGTTCGGAGATGAAACTCCTACGTCACCCCTTCCTCTCGAAACCGCGAGAAGGATATTCACTAAGGAATACAAACACAATCCGATCGAGACTTATTTCCTGCTCGATAACACCCGTACAATTTTAACCGAAATTGTAAATACACTTCAAATAAGCGCTTAAGCTCTCTAGAGATAGAACACAATCTTTTTACTTAGGCTGTAGAAAATTCAGAACTTGTAACCGCATTTAATCATCTTCAGCTCCTTCTTTTATAGGTGAAATGTGCCAACGGTCACATTTCATTTCCATGAATCTAATTGGTTGAGCAGAGGTTCAGTGATTTAGACCTGGCGGTCTAGTCTTTAGACCTAACGGTCTAGTCTTCCAGTTTAGGTCAAACCGGCTAGGTTTGTCTTTTACTCATTATGGAAACTGTCGGTTGGACAGTTGCATGTACCTGGAAAATTGTCTTTCTGATTTATCCTGAAGCAGAAAGATCTTGTAGGACGGTCTTCTGCAGCCTGCAGACTGTTCTCAGACTTTTATGAATATGGAAATACTAAGTCTGTTCCTTTGATAACATTCTCAACAGATACCCGAAGTATCTATTTGTGCTGGTCGGTTGTTTATGTTAACCGGATGACTTCCGGTTTTTCCATAGCTTCTGATTGACCGATTGTTCAGTGATTCTGGCATTCTGATTTGACCGATCTTGTCTTTCTTGTTCGGTCAGGTTTTTGGTCGGTTTGATTGCTTGACCGGCTAAGTTTCTTAACCGGTTGAGTAATCTGACCGGTTGAATTCTTTGCCTATTCCTGCACAAGAGATTTGTTTTTGTTAAGTTTTGTTTAACCGATCTAATTTTACCTAACAATTTCTCCCTTTTTGATTATTTTATTTAAAATATTCAAAATCATGTAAGGATGCAAATATAGGCCGGTTTTGTTTTTAAGAATTTATTTGGCCGGATTTTTGGAAACTAACTTGGGAGAATTTTTCGAAAAATTTTGGAAAATTTTGAGAAAAAATTTGATAATTTTATCTTTTATCTTATCAATTTCTCCTTTTTTGATTATTTTATTTAAAATATTCAAAATTATTTAAGAATGCAAATATAGGCCAGTTTCTAAAAATCACTATATATATATAAGAAATATACTAAGGCAGAAAACTATATATATATATATAACCGAAATAGACGTAAGTAAATAAAAGTAAATAAGGCCCCTATTTCTTTGCTTTAGGTGGCAGGAAATGTTCGAGCAGTTCATCGGTTGTTTGTCCTTTGACCGCTTGAGCCGACCTGGAAGAGGGTCCTTGACCGCCTGATGTGCCGGTGTGAGGAGAGAACGGTTGACCGATCGATCTGATTGGAACCGCATTCAAACACCGTTGTCTTCTGAGTTACGGCTCCAGCTCTTCCTCGAAATCATCCTCGGTTTGCAAAACTGGGTTGGGTGGAGGGTCAACAATCGTGTCAGTGACTCTGTCCAATAGTCCGGTGATTTCCGCCCTCCTCGAAGCAGCTTTTCGTTTTCGTTTAACCAGAACAGAAGGTGAAGCAACCGCCTTGGATTTCTTGTGAGCCTTGGCGAACTTGTTATACGTTTCTTGTTGGGTCCTTAGCCGGTCAGCATCTTTGGCTTATTGAGCCGCTATGGATGCTGCTATGGCCGGTGCATTGACCGCTAGGTTTTGCATATGGCCGGCTATGTTCGCATCAGCCGGTGTTGTTTCCTTCAATATTCGGGTCTGTTCGTTCAGTGCATCTTGGAGTTTCTGAGCCGCGAGAACATTCGCCTCCTCAAGTGCCTTATCGGCAGCCAGCTTAGCCGCTATTAATTCTGCCACCTGCTCGGTGGCCGCCTTGAGATCGGCTTCAAGCTTGGCATTCTTTTCTTCAAGGGTTGTTACCCTTTTACATCAGATCTGGCTTGGGCACCGGATTGCGCCAGGTCCTCCTCGACTCTTGTCAACCTTTGATTGGTCGTTTCTTGAGACCGTTCCTTATCAGCTACCTTTTGGTTGACCGAAACGAGATCGTTCACCAGCTTCGGAGTGATCTCCTCCAATGCCTTGGTTCGATCTAGATGACCGCCGTACAGTTGATCCGTATTACCGTAATTTGTTTCAACAGATGTGATCCGATCGACCGCCTTGTTTAGATCATCCTTTGTTGACTCGGCCATCTCGAATGCTTTAGCCGCGGTTTCTTTGATTTTCTTCTTCCATGGCTGAACCGTGTCGTTGACAAATTCTTCAATGAGGGTCTTGACCCTTTCTTCCGTTACGGCCGATTCCGAATCCCCGGTCTGAACAGATGCTCGGTGGTCGGTGAGAGGTGTTTCTGTCCTGACTTCGGTTACGTTGATAGTCGGATCCGGTGGAGGAGAGGATAGCTCTTTATTGGTCGGAATCTGACCGCCAACATCCTCAGGAGGCGATCTGGATGAGTTCGATGTATCTTGGTGTTCGGGCACCGCTTCAAGCCGCGCCACCTCCTCGGTCAGTGCCCTTTCCTTGACCGTAAGCAAGTCTAACACCAAAAGTTGAAGTTGAGAATTCGGTGTTCCTAGAGTATGCTTTTCTTGTAGACGTTGAATGTGCTCGGTGAGCCTTTGTAACCGAGCACGCGGTTGGACCATCGTGTTTCGTTTTTTGGCGGTTGTGACGTCGTTAGCCTTTGTGAGGCTGATGATCTCCTCCTCCATCTCCATCAACTTTTCGAATTTCTGGCTAGCCGTGAGATCCGGTAGCATGTTTTTGTAGAATATCTGATGCTGGGGCTGGATCCATTGATAGAACACCTCGGATGTCGCACGAGCCTGCTGGTGTATCTCGTCCATGATTCTGCTGACGAGATCCTCGGCCGTTTTTCGGGTGTTATCATCGGCGTAGTTATCTTCCTCCCCAAGTCCGTCCGAACCGGCATCAGCGTTATCATGACTGGCCGATTGATCCTCGATTATCGGTCCTTTCCCCTTACCGGACTGATCTCCTCCGGTATGTTGTGAATCTGTTCGGCCAGAGCTGGATGCCGAGTCTTCCGTGTTGGGTATGTCGGACATCAGATTAGCCGATTCGATTGGTTGTTTATCTTTCTTGCTACCGGATTTTTCTTTTACCGTAGCTGCTTTCTTAATGGTTGCCTTCTTTCTTTGGCCACCTGTAGAACTGGAGGCCATTCCTTTGCCTTTCTTGTCCTTGAATTGATGGGACTTTATAATTTTGCTTGAGGCGAGGAGAACACCAGGGCCGGTGTTGATGTTGAAATGGCGCATGATTTTTCCAAGTGGGATGGCGTATCCCCATGACCGAGTGGATGTCGGATCCACCATTTCACACAGGTTATTGTAATTATCTTAGCCCAGTTTATTTTGATGTCGTTGACTAAACCGGCAAGCATCTCAACCTTTGCCCGGGTGAGACTATCATAGTTTCCCCCTCTTGCTTGGACCGATTTTGTGAAAATATCACACAGCGGTCGGTACTCCGGTCGAAGAGATGATTTCTTTCCGGAGATCTCGATAGGGACCGCGGTTTCCGAAAGAGTCTGGCAAGCTGCCTCGAAGGTCTCCTCATCTAAGGCCGCCGAGAAGTTGCTCCCTTCGGATGGTAGATGTAGGATTTTAGCGAGTGACTCCTCCGTCAGTTCGAGCTGCTGACCGCCTATGTTCGCGAGTATTGATCCTCCGGTGATGAATGCGGTTCGAAAAAATTCGTTAACCGCATCCTGGTATAGTACGAATGGACCGCCCAGAAAGTATTCGAGGCCGGACTCGGAGATCCGGGATAACACCTGCTTTTCCGGAGCCGAACCGTTTGCCCGGATTTCCTCAAAATCGACTTGGATGATATGTTTGAACAGTATGGAATCGCGACCCATTTTAGATAATCGAACCGAGAGAGTGAGAATTTAAGAGATTTGAGAAAGCTGGGAGCTAGAGAGAGAAAGCCGATTCGCGTGAGAATGAAAGAAAATAACTAAGGACCCTATTTATAGTTGCGGTTTGGAATTCCAACCGTCGCGAACCGTCCCATCATGATTAGGCGGGAATTTTCCCTCCAAAGACTAAAGGCGGGAAAGTATGGGCGGGAACCCATTGGTGGGAACTTATTAGCGGGAATCCACGGGCGGGAAACTATAGGCGGGAAACTATAGGCGGGAATATTCCCTCCAAGGGTTTTTGAGCATCAATTTTGATTGTGTTTTTCATTGCGGTTATTTAACCGTGAGGATTCGGTTTTTCGATTTTGACCGGATTTTTCGACGAAGTGATTTATCGATATGAACCGGTTATTTGGATAGATGGTTATTCGAATTTGACCCGGTTAACAAGCTTAAAAAGTTAGATATTCATTGAAAGGAAAGATACATGATAGAAACCGATTCATTGATCGGTTTAGAATACATAAGAGATAGAGATACAACTTATGTAATAACTATCCTAGAGAACTTGTCCTCCACCCCATCCTTGTCGAGAACATTCGATGGGGATGTCGTTGTACCCGGTCCAAATTCTGGACGGTACTTAAGAAAGAGCCGGCTTAGGTGAGGAGCGTAACCGAGACCTTTCTTGGTCTCCACCATAGTCCTCAGGTTTTGGTAAATGACCGATGACCAGTTTATGGGTGTATTGCTGACAATATAGGTCATTATGTCAAAAACCTTTTTGGAGTAATGTTGGTTGGGAGATTGGCAAATGATGGAACGGTTGACAATCTCGTAGAGGAGTTGGATGTGGTGGGCAAGGCGGGTTTTTAGCCCGTGGTTCTCCACTGGCACCTCGGTTCCGGAGAACAGTTCTGAATAGTCGGTTGCTGCACTTCCCACCCAAGTTGGGAAGTCGGAAAACCCTTCTGTGGGCAGATTGAACGTTTGAGCGAGTTCGTTTTCCTCCAGGCAAAAGAAGTGGCCTCTCACTGTGGAAACAATGCAATCTCCTATCATAGAGGCATTTCTGAAGAAGTCGATTACGTCCGGAAGGAGTATGGGTCCGGATTCTTCGAGAAAAGTGCGAAGACCGGTGTCGATGAGTGAATCAAACATGAGTTCCTTTGTCTCCAGGTCATCATGTTCCATGCAAGAATCGAAATCGATGCTCAAGAAGTACCTTAGAGTTTGACTCGACATATTTTGAGATTTTGCCAAGATAGATAGAGTTCAAGAAGTTTTTGATTTTGGGGTGTGTTGAGTTGATAGGATGTTGTTCCTTATATAGATGTGAAATTGGAGGGAAAATGGCAACATTTAATGTTGGAATTCAGTTTTGTCTCATTAATTAAAGGAATATTTATGTTTTCAAAACTCTTTGGGAAGGAGTTACTTTTGACCGGTTGCGGAGCTCGAGGTAAGGAATCTAGTTGGAAAGTAACTAATCTTGTTAGATAGTAATTACTCATGTAGTTGGAAGTTGAAAGTTACTTATCATTAATGAAGAAGAGTACAAGAAACCGGAAGGTGAATAATTTAAAACCGAAAAATAGCATAGACTAAGCCGAGATGATCATGATAGAGTTGGACATTGATACAACCGGTGCGTACAACAAAATGACCGGTTGTAAGAAGGAGTGACTTAATGTCCGTTGCAGTTGATGTGGCAGTTCTTCTTCTTCCAGGCCTTCTCAAACCGCTCATAAAATGAGTCGGTGACCTCTTTTGTGATAACATGTGCCTGGTTCAACCCTTCTCCCGGACATAGTGGAACTCCAAGTTCCAGAAGTTGGCAGCTTATTTGGGGGACTAGACCGATTGCGCGAATGCCGATCATCCAGATTAGGACATCAAACAACACCCTTGACCAGTTGACTGGCGTACCCGTGGTTATGGCAGACATCATGTTAAAAACCACGGTGCAGTAGGTGTTTGACACATCCTTTCCTAGGATGCCTCGACCAATAACATCGTTAAGAAGCTGGTACTTGGCTCTCAGCGATGACCTGGCACCGTGGTCATTAACCGGACGGTCTGACCGAGAAAAGCTTAAGGCGGTTTCGGCCTTTAGTTCAGCCGGAACGTTTAGATCGGTGAGCCCTTGCTTCGGAAGGTCGAAGCATCTAGCAAAGTCACTTTCTGTGAAGTCAAACACAGTCCATCCCACCTTGGACTGAATGTGGGTGTCAAAGTGAGGATTACCTCGGAAGACCCTGGCATTGTAGAAGAATTCTAGGACTGTTTCTGGGAAGATGACATATTTGTCATCTAGGAAGTGTTTGAGACTGGTGTCTTCAAGTGACTTAATCATCTTGAAGACTTCATAATGCTCAGTGCCTTGAGCTGAATCGAAATCCACATGAAGGATGTTTGGAAACTGAGACATTTTGTCTTAGTAAGAGGATAAGTTGTAGTTTGTGATTGTTTTGTTTAAGGTTTGCCTAACTTATATATTAGTGGGGGATGATCTTATTATCTAGTGTGTCGCAGGTAATGATGTTTATTAACCATAGAATAATGTATTTTGCATAAAATAAGCATGTCTGCAACCTAGGATGTGGGTCATAGGCCTGGACGGTGAAAGATATCGTATCTTCACGTCTTTTGAGGTATGACCTTTTTACTTTGAAAAGGTAGTTTTTCAGAACAGATAAGTTTAAACACAGATAACTATTCCACTTTTGTTTGGAGGGTAAATAATCTGAAGTAAACTACTTCCAAACCGGTTGGTTTTCAGTCATTCGTCCCGATGCAGTTATTTGGTGCATGCACTAAGTAACCGGTCGGTTTACTCTAACTAATAGACAAAGCGGTTCTTCCATAGATACCTTGGTGACTTTGGAATCCGACAATTTAGGAGGAACTACCGGTTTTGTCTGTCCGAACCGATTTCCCTTTTAAGCATTTTTAGGAATAATCTGACTAATATCGGTTAAACCAAGTGTGAGTCTGAATTGAGAGAACTTAGCTTCCTGCAGAGGCTTTGTGAATATATCAGCTACTTGTTGTTCTGTCGATACGTATTCCAGCCGGATATGCTTCAGCATGACATGTTCCCGAATGAAGTGGTGCCTTATGTCAAAGTGCTTGGTTCTAGAGTGTAGAACCGGATTGTAGGTGATTGCTATGACACTTGTTTTATCATAGAAAATTGGAGACTCTTCGGCTGTGATACCGAAATCCTTCAGTTGTTGTTGGATCCAAAGAAGTTGTGAACAGCAACTTCCGGCTGCCAGATATTCAGCTTCTGCGGTTGAGGTGGCCACTGATGTCTGTTTCTTGCTGTGCCATGAAACAAGCCGATCACCTAGGAATTGGCATGTTCCGTTGGTGCTTTTTCTGTCAACCTTGCAACCTGCATAGTCTGCATCTGAGTAACTTGTGAGGTTAAAAGATGAGTCATTTGGATACCACAAACCGACGTCAGGAGTTCCCTTTAGGTATTTCAAGATTCGCTTTGCGGCTGTGTAGTGAGACTGTTTTGGATTAGCCTGGAATCTTCCACACACACCGACCGCAAATAGTATATCCGGTCTACTTGCTATCAGGTATAGGAGAGAACCGATGATTCCTCGGTAAGCTGTCAGGTCTACTGCTTGACCGTCATCATCCTTGTCCAGTTTGACCGATGAGCTCATTGGAGTAGCGGCTGAAGAGCACGTGTCCATCCCAAATTTCTTTAGAAGTTCCTTAGTGTACTTGGGTTGGCTTATGAAAGTTCCTTCTTCGAGTTGTTTAACCTGAAGACCTAGGAAGAAACTTAATTCTCCCATCATACTCATTTCAAATTTGTTAGTCATCAGGGTTTAGAATTTATCACATAGCTTAGGATCGGTTGAACCGAAGATGATATCATCTACATATATTTGAACAAGTAGGATATGTTCCTTTTTCTCAAATTTAAATAACGTTTTGTCCACCGAACCGATGGTGAAGTCATGTTTTAACAAGAATGCGGTTAGTGTGTCATACCAGGCTCTAGGAGCTTGCTTTAGACCGTATAGTTCTTTGTTTAACCGGTATACATGGTTGGGCAGTTCAGCGTTTTTGAAACCGGGTGGTTGTTCAACATATACTTCTTCACGTAGGTCACCATTCAAAAATGCACTTTTAACATCTATTTGAAAAACATTAAAGTTTTTGAATGTAGAAAAAGCTAGAAAAATCCTAATATCTTCAATCCTAGCTACAGGGGCAAATGATTCTTCAAAATCAATGCCTTCTTCCTGTTTATATCCTTGTGCCACTAATCTGGCTTTGTTCCTCATGACCAAACTGTCTTCATTGAATTTATTTCTAAATACCCATCTTTTTCTATGACCGGTTGATCTTTCGGTCTAGGGACTAGGTAACAGACTTTGTTACTCTCAAATTGGTTTAACTCTTCTTGCATTCCCAAGATCCAATCCGGATCTGAAAATGCTTCATCCACTCTCTTCGGCTCAATTTGGGATATAAAAGCGGAATTGAAGTATTCCTCCAGAATTTGTCGCCTAGTTCGAACGGGTTCTGAAGCGTCACCTATAATTAGCTTAGGAGGATGATTTGTGTTCTTTTTGAGGTTCGGTTTAGGGATGTCTACCAAATCACTGTTTACTTGATCAAGGCTAGACATATCGGTAGGCTAAACAAGAATGTCAGACCGACCGATTTCCTCAGTTTGAACCGAAGTGTCAGCTTCCTGCCGTGGGACAGCTTGATCCGGCTGGGTTTCATCATTACCCATTTGGTCATGGACAAACCGTCTAAAAACCGGAATCTCATCTTCACTATCAGAATGGATATTGTTATTTTCCAATCTGTTGTGTAGATCAAAGTATGATGTAGTGTTGCTTTCAACCGATTCATCAAAAACAACATGAAGTGATTCCTCCACGGTTAAAGTTCTAGTGTTATACACTCTATATGCTTTACTAACTTCTGAGTAACCTAACATGATCCCAACATCGGATTTTGCATCAAAAGCAAAGAGATAGGTTTTGCCATTTATGTGAATGTAGCATTTACAACCGAAAATCTTAAGATACCTAAGGTTAGGAACCCTATCAAAGTATACTTCATAAGGTGTTTTGTTGTGAAACTTATTGATCAGAGACCGGTTTTTTGTGTGACATGCGGTATTGATAGCTTCAGCCCAGAATTTCTGGGCAATACCCGAATCAGCTATCATGGACCGTGCGGCTTCCTTGAGAGTTCGGTTTCTTCTCTCGGCCAGGCCGTTCTGTTGAGGAGTTCTAGCACTAGACAACTCGTGTCTAATGCCGGATTCATCAAGGAATGCATTTAGATTACTATTTGTAAATTCGGTTCCTCTATCACTTCTAATGTTATTAATGCGTGTTGATTTTTTATTTTGCAAATGTTTAAGCAGTGTGATCAAATTTGATGTGGTTTCACGTTTGGATGGCAAGAATATTACACATGTATACCTAGAGTAATCATCAACAACTACCATAGTGTAAAGCATACCTCCTAAGCTGACGACCCTAATTGGTCCAAATAAGTCCATGTGAAGAAGATCTAAGCATCGGTTAGATTGAATGTGCCCTTTACTTTTAAAGGTTGACTTAGTTTGTTTACCCATTTGACATGCTGAACAGACTTTATCCTTATTAAATACTATATCAGGAATTCCTTCAACTAACTTTTTACCTCGGATATAGTTTAAGGTTTTCATGTTTAAGTGGTTTAGTCTTGTATGCCACAGCCAGGTTTGATCGGTTTTAGCTATCATGTAGACAGGATATTCTACTTTATTTTTCCAGTCTACCTTGTAAATGTTTCCTAACCTATTTCTGGTTAGCAGTATAATACCTTGAGAGTTTTTAACTAAGCATGCATGTTTAAGAAATTCTACAGTGTATCCAGCATCACACATTTGACTAATGCTTAGCAAGTTAAAACGTAGGTTTTCGACTAATAGTACATTATCAATTGGAAAGTTACCATGGACAATCTTACCCTTGCCCACAGTTCTACCTTTTGAGTTGTCACCGAAGGTGATCAATGCACCGGTTTCTATTCTGATGTCGGTTAGAAGATTGTTGTTCCCGGTTATGTGCCTGGAGCAACCGCTATCCAAGTACCATTCAGAGTTTCCTAGACGTTTCTTCATATCCTGTAAAATGTACATATTTACAACTATTTGGTACCCACATTTACTTGGGTCCACAAGTGATTAGTCTCTTGGGTATCCAGACTTTGACAAGTCGGACGACTTTCCCGGTTAAGGTTTTAACTAATTTTCTTGCACTCGGTTTGGAGTCTTTCTGCTTTCCTAAGAGGGCCTTATGTGGGGATGATCTTTGGTTTGTCCTATGTGGTTGTGAGTTGGCTTGCCTATTTTTGAACCGGTTGGCTTTCCTTTTCTCAGGGTGAAGCCATTTCTCAGAATCAGTTGGACCTACATAGGTTAGTTTGTCTTTCGGATATGAGGCACTTAATTCCTCTTCAACGGTTAAAGAACTTCTGACAAAACTTACAAAGGGAAGTTTGTCCTTTGTGAGCCTCATTTTGTCGAAGTGTTTTCGGTTTTTGTATATGTTGTTTTTGTATCCTAGACCAAACATGCAAGTAGGGTTTCTTTTATAGCTACACATTCTGCTTACGATTTCGCTGGATCTTTTCCATGCGGCCATTCGATACTGGATTCGGGCATTTTCCTCTTCGGTCAACTCTTGAACTGGCTCCTTGAGCTGTTCGGTCTTAGAGGATAGTTCAATTGCTGCCTCGGTTTCTAGGGTAGGAGTTTCATTAGGTTGTATGGTCTTTGGTTCGATCAAGGTAGGTACTATGGGGTCGGCTCTAAAGTTGGGCAATAGTGTTAATAGGTTCTTATACTCTGCTACCATATCATTTAGTGCATTAAATAACTCATCCTTAGTAAATTCTTCACAAGGAGAGTCAAATACCTGTTCCTCATTTGCCATGAGGCATGTGAGTTCATCATCACTGTCACTGTGAGCCCATAAGCTTCCTCCATCATCGGCTATCAGTGCTTTCTGAACTTCACTTCCTTCACCGGTTTGTTGATAATTATTTCGGTTATTCTGATTGTCCGGTTTTCGGTCATCTCTCCTTGGTTTTCTGCATTCCCACTTGAAATGTTCCAAACAATTGCAGTTATAACATTTAACATTAGATTTATCACCGTAGTTATAGTTGTTGTTTGTCGGTTGGCTTCTCTTCATGAATCTGCCGAATTTATGTGCAAGCATTGCCATGGAATCCTCGGTGAACTGTTCAGCGGTTCTGATCGGTGCGGGAGCAATCGGTTCTGTGGATGTGATCAATGCTCCGGTTGATGTTGAGGCTGAGACTTCTTCTTCAGTCCTAGATCTCATTTCAAACTCATATGCCTTAAGATCTTCGAATACATCGTGTAGCTTCATCTTACTTAGGAAGTTTGATTCCCTCATCACCATTGTCTTTATGTCCCATGCGCTTTGAAGAGATCTTAACGCTTTCATGATGACTTCCTTATTGTCATACCTCTTGCCAAGAATTGCTAGCTCGTCTATCACACCTGTGAACCGGTGACTGTATTCTCTCATTATTTCTCCCGGTCTTATCTTGATGTTTTCAAACTTTTGAGTAGCCACCATTATCTTGTTTTCCTTGGTTCTTTCATTTCCCTCATGAATCTGAATCACGGCTTCCCATGTTTCCTTTGCTGTTTTGCAATCTCTGACCTTGCAATACGTGTTTCTGTCCAAACCGTTGGAGATGCGGTTTCTGGCATGATTATCCAGATTATTTCTTCTCTTATCTTCAGCTGTCCAATCCTTTCTGTCTTTATCAATTATTATCGGTCCTTCTGCTATAATGAACTGCATCTCGTCATCCATGGTGATTAAATGCAGGTGCATGCGTGCCTTCCAGTTGGCAAAGTCGTCACCTTCTAGCATTGGGGGCCTATCGAACGACATGCTTGCTTGAGTAGTGAAACTACTTGGCTCTGATACCAATTGTTAGGATCTAGGTCGCGGCTGGAGGACCGGGGTTAGGCCGGTTGTCGCGTTTCACTCAAAGGTTGGTGATTAATCCGGTTAGAGATTAACACCGGGGTTTCAATACTACACAAACTGTCACAAACCCTTGAACCGAGTTCAAGTGCGGAAGTGGTTTGTTTCAGGTTGAAGCAGCATACACACGAGATAGGCAGAACCGGATTTGAATAGGACAGGTTTGGATATTACTGGATCGGTTTTGGAGCTTAGTAATTCGGTTTAGGTGATGTTGAATCGGTTGGGGCGGTATTAGTAGGTTAGTGCAGATCGGTTAGAAAGTAAATCAGGCGGAAAGTAAATAACAAGACAGGTTTTTATGGATGTTCGGAGATGAAACTCCTACGTCACCCCTTCCTCTCGAAACCGCGAGAAGGATATTCACTAAGGAATACAAACACAATCCGATCGAGACTTATTTCCTGCTCGATAACACCCGTACAATTTTAACCGAAATTGTAAATACACTTCAAATAAGCGCTTAAGCTCTCTAGAGATAGAACACAATCTTTTTACTTAGGCTGTAGAAAATTCAGAACTTGTAACCGCATTTAATCCTCTTCAGCTCCTTCTTTTATATGTGAAATGTGCCAACGGTCACATTTCATTTCCTTGAATCTGATTGGTTGAGCAGGGGTTCAGTGATTCAGACATGGCGGTCTAGTCTTCAGACCTGGCGGTCTAGTCTTCCAGTGTAGGTCAAACCGGCGAGGTTTGTCTTTTACTCAATATGGAAACTGTCGGTTGGACAGTTGCATGTACCTGGAAGATTGCCTTTCTGATTTATCCTGAAGCAGAAAGATCTTGTAGGACAGTCTTCTGCAGCCTGCAGACTGTCCTCAGACTTGTATGAATATGGCAATACTAAGTCTGTTCCTTTGATATCATTCTCAACAGATACCCGAAGTATCTATTTGTGTTGGTCGGTTGTTTATGTTAACCGGATGACTTCCGGTTTTTCCATAGCTTCTGATTGACCGACTATTCAGTGATTCTGGCCTTCTGATTTGACCGATCTTGTCTTTCTTGTTCGGTCAGGTTTTTGGTCGGTTTGATTGCTTGACCAGCTAAGTTTCTTAACCGGTTGAGTAATCTGACCGGTTGAATTGTTTGCCTATTCCTGCACAAGAGATTTGTTTTTGTTAAGTTTTATTTAACCGATCTAATTTTATCTAACATATTCCTAACTAGTACTTGTGTTATGACATATCCATCCATATGATAACCTATTAAAGTTTTTTAAATTAAAAAGATCCATTTTGAACTAAGGTTATGTGTGATTGTATTATAATCCCGACTCTTAGCGTTTATGAAATAATCTAATACAGTAATTTTGCATAATAATTTAATGTAAAAAATTTTAAATAAACACATTTTACGTCTAAACATAATTTTCTCTCTATCTTCATCCTCTAACTAAATAATCTGCAGCAGCGAATAATCTGAATATTATTAAATATATCTGATGAATAATATTTTCCCTAAAGTTTAAGTGTATTTTTTATTATTATAAATTTTTAAGAATTATTATTTATGTTCAACTAAGCTAAATGGACCGTTAGTGTCGCTAGTGGGTAATTAGGAGACGCATGAAATATATATGAGTTTTTTTTTTTTCTTTCTAAATTCGGGGACTAGGACGAGCTCTAATGTGCACTATATATTTACTTATTTTGGACGACTTTGATGTGTACTATATATTTAAGATATTCACTTAAATAATTTGAAAATATTAAAATTTTCGAATTGAGATTATTATTAACTTAGTAAAAAAATAATTTATAGCACGACAACAAGATAAACTAATACTCTCGCCACCCTTATCGTAGCCTTTAACAAAAACATGTTTTATTGCAATTTCCCATTTTCTGGCAACTTCCTCTATTAACACACCAATATAAACCTATAAGGTCGTCTTCCCTTATTTAGTTTCGACCGTATGTTGATAATCCTATAAAAAAATTAAAATTAATATAGAACATAATTAAAAAATGTGATTTATGAAATAAAGAAATAATAAAACTCATATTTATGTATGAAGCGAACATTAGAAAGAAAGATTAAACTTATCGATATACAAATATTGATAAGACCAATATTCTTCGCTCCCATTAAACTTGCTATTTTTTTAACTTTCACATCAATTACTTATCTATTTCCCCATATATATATATATATATATACTTTTGAATAAATATTTTAAATTTATTTTAAAATTAAATAAGTAATGAATTATATTTATTGAATACATGTTTTTAATTAACTTTTCATTAAAGGATATTTTTTAGTTATAAATTTTACTTTAATGATATATAATGAATCATTTTAAAAAATTATATTTTATCATTATCATTACTATGCATTACCATAATCACAATTACTTTTTGGACAAAAGAAAAAGTAATTCTTTTTTAAGAAAACTTGGAAAGTAACCTTTAGTTTAAATAATAAATGGATATATAACTTATAGTATTTAAAATCACAATTTTTTATTTGGTTAAAAAACACATAGAATAAAATAAAAAATTAATTAAATTGGTTACATAACATGATTTAAAAATTATTATTTTTATCATAATTATTTTTATATATAATTTAATTCGTATATTCTATATTAAATATAAATAATATCATTCTCACCTTATATTTTATGAAATTGAAAAAAGTATTTTAATAAAATAATAAAATTAAATTATCAAACTAAGATATCAAAGTTATTAATTCCATATGTTTGAAGTGAAATGATTTTGGTCGCAAACAAGTACGGATCTAGGATTCGAAAATGGGGTGGGTTCGAAATTTTTTTTAGAATTTGGTATAAAACGATTAAATAAAGGTAATATATATAAGTTCTCACTAATCATATAAAATATATATTTTTATCAATAATTTATAAGTATAAACATTAACTCGCGAGTCGCAACATGGATCATCGATGGCCAATTGTAGGGTCATGCTCAAGGATGGAACTATATAGGGTCATCAAACTCTGGCCTCATAATTCCTTTTATAAAAATTAATACAAATTAAATATTTTATTATATTTTAAAAATTAATATAATTTATATCTATATAATTTATTATACTATTCTAATTTCAAATATGATTTTAATAAATTAATTATTATTAATATTTTATTTTATACAAATAATATTTTCTAATATTCTATACTAATTTCAAATATGATTTTAATAAAATAATAACTATTAACATTTTATTTGATACAAAACAATATTTTATAATATAAAAATATTTAATAATACAAAAATTTTAATTAATATATAAATAAAATTCATTTATATAAGTTAAAGTATAAGGAATTATTTATAAAATAATGTAAATCATATAATAGTATTATTAATTTTAAACTTAAGTTATATGATAATTATATATATTATTTTTTATTAATTTTAATATAATTAATAATACAAATTAAATATTAAAATAATAATTTATTTAAATATAAAGGTAAAATAATTTTTTATTTCTTAAACTTTAATTAATTTTAAATTATTTCAAAATTTTATAAGAATAAATAAATTAATATTCAAAAAAAAGTTAAAACAGTTGTATTGATTTGGTTCGATATTTAAATAAATAAATAATAAATTATTTATTCTTCCAAAACGATTTATAGGCATTAATATTTTATAATCCTCTTATTGGGTGTCTATTGATTTGTTAATATGTTTTTGTCACGATTTTGTATTTTTATACTTAATTTAATGTTTTGTTTTCTTTTTCTTATATTCAAATAAAACTATACTGAAATCTTTTAAATTAGATTTTTTATTTTTTTATTTATATTTTTAATTTTTTCTTATTTAAAACTTTGATAGAATCGGCGGCAACAATAAAGACAGGGGTCTAGCTATTGATGACGGCTACGGATAAACGATTTGATAGAAATCATGTTAGGGATTTAAATCACATTTTATTCTTCACAAACCCTTATAAACTCTTGATTGATTCAAGTGCAACGTTTACTCAGGTTTGAAGCTAAGAATCAAAGAATGAGAAGATGACAGAATGTAAATGACACAAAGAGTTGTTTATGGATGTTCGGAGCAAAACTCTCCTACGTCACCCTTCTTCCAACCACCAGAAGGATTCACTATACGCTTCTTAGAATCAAATAAAGTTGCACAGCTAGATCACTGTTGAACAGAACAGACTTTGTTCAACTTACAGTATATTGAAGAATATCACTCAGCTAGACAATACTTTGATTCTATCTCTCTCTTGATATACACACAATAAGGCATGAAAGCAATTCGTGAGATTGTAAGTTCAGTAGTTTGTTCGTATGCGTATTTCTCAGTGTCCAGCGTTTCTTCCATTGTCCTTGAAGATCTTTAAATAGAGAGCAGATACCAATGGTCGAATCTTCTACAATGACACATGGAGAACTTTCATTGGAAAGCCTCCATATTACACATGTACAACAGACTCTGAGTACCAGGATCATGGCCGTACCAATCTGGTATAGCACCGAATATTCTTCTAGGATTGTCCTGCAAGAAACAAGTAGTGGGAAGAATATTTGCTTACGTGGCATTAGTTCATTGGTTGCAACTGGTTGTCGTACTAATCTGCACGGAATAGTGGAGTAGGAGTAGCATACAGCTAGTTGATCGTGGGTAGACGAATGTTAGCTTCAAGCAATTGCTTAAGAATGGCATAAGACGTTTTTCAATTAGACTAACAAGTCTAATGAAGTTAGACACCCCCTGTCTAATAGCAGGATCCATTAGACCACCTGGTCTATTGGGATTAGACGACACATCTAATTACGGTTCCCTTCAGACTAATCTGAAGGAGTTAGACTACACGTCTAACTCTCATTTATTAGATGGCACGTCTAACTACGCTTCCCTTCAGACTAATCTGAAGGAGTTAGACTGCACGTCTAACTCTCATTTGTTAGACTACACGTTTAACTACGCATGTTAGACTGCACGTCTAATTAAACTTCCCTTCAGATCAATCTGAAGGAGTTAGATTGCACGTCTAACTCTCATCTGTTAGATTGCACGTCTAACTACGTCTGTTAGACTGCACGTCTAACTTCATTTATTAGACTACACGTCTAACTACGTATCTGTTAGATTGCACGTCTAACTACGCTTCCCTTCAGACTAATCTAAAGAAGTTAGATTGCACGTCTAACTCTCATCTATTAGACTGCACGTCTAAATACGCTTCCTTTCAGACTAATCTGAAGGAGTTAGACTACACGTCTAACTCTCATATGTTAGATTGCATGTCTAACTACGTCTGTTAGAGTGCACGTCTAATTGACATATCTGTTAGACTACACGTCTAACTACGTCTGTTAGACTGCACGTCTAACTACATATCTGTTAATATGCGCGTCTAACTACGTCTGTTATATTGCACGTCTAACTACGTCTGTTAGACTGCACGTCTAACTATGTCTGTTAGACTGCACATCTAACTACATCTGTTAGACTACACGTCTAACTACTTATCCGTTAGACTACACGTCTAACTATGCATGTTAGACTGCACGTCTAACTCAATGCGTCTAATAGCCAATGAACCCCATTCAAACTTAGTCTAATATAACATGTTTTCGATACACCTTGTCACGAGCTCAGTCTTTTCACTAACGATCCGTGCGGCACTAGTTACGATCTTCGCAAGAACGAGTAAATAGTCAGCCTTACTCGACGCAATACTCGACGTTTAATAGAATTGACACAAGAATTCTAGAGAGAGAGTAAAATCTTACAAAAAATAATATTATATCACTTGAATACTTGGTGATTTACAATGTAATACCTCACAGGTATTTATAAGACTAATTCTAGCTATTACATTAATGACACACTAATTTAGGGCAATCCTTATAAGTCTCAATCAGTGATGCACTAATTTAGGGATTCCTTCTAATTGTCAATTAGTGATGGACTAATCAAGGATATTCGTTTTTAAGTATCAATTAGTTATGTGCTAATCAAGGACATGACTTTCAACTCTCAATTAGTGATGCGTTATTCAAGCATCTGCCTTCCAGCTAGAATATTCCTTGCATTGGGCTTAAGCGAGCTTAAGCCTCCTCCTCTTCTTGGGCCAGGAAGATTGGGTCGTAACATTCTCCTTAAGCCTTCTCTTCTTGGGCCAGGAAGATTGGGCCGTGACATTCTCTCCCACTCAATCTGGCGACGTCCTCGTCGCTTCCTCCTTATAGGCCTAGATGGTGTCTCCACATAAGATAAAAGTTTTGAGCGACATGCTGGCTTTCCAACTCGTTTCTTCTTTAAGAAAGGACCTTCGTATTGCCTCACAAGCCCCTTATGAACTTTGGAAAATCATCTCTCTTGATGGAGGAGGAGTTTTACTATCACTCGGTTTCCTCCAAACTCCAAGTGTCTTCTCTTCTTGTCCTCCCATTTCTTCATTCTTTTGGCAGTCTTGGTTATTTTGCACTTCTCTTTCTTGAAGGGAAACTCCTCTGTTTTCCTCTTCAATTCCTCCAATTTGGGAGGTTTAATGCGATAAAGAACCGTCGCCGATGGTTTAGTATATTTGACTAACGCTTCTCTATGATCCACCTCTCTCGTATGGTGGGGTTTCTCTGATAATCCAGCGGACATTACATCATGACCTTTCTCTAGGACAATTGTAACTTCTGGAGGTATCTTCTCTTTAAACACAGTTTTCTCATCTTCTTTCACGGTGACAAAAGATGATGGGTAGGTCTTCTCCGCATCTCTTAAGAGTTGCATGGCAGATAGGTGTCTAGTTTCTCTTTTACCCTCTCTTGTTAAAGGTATTGTGCGAGTATTACCTTGCTCTAGAATGTACATCATATTGGCAGAATGGAGTAGGATGGCATTTACCTTGTCTAGGAACACTATGCCGAGAACCATTTTGTAGTCGTCCATGTCAATAATGGAGAAATCCAGAAGGCCAGTCCACTCCCCCAAGTTGATCTTTACATTACGAGCAACTCCATAATTTGCACTTGGTGCCGAGTTGACTGCTTTAAGCCACCCTTGATCCTTTTTTTGGGGAGGGGGAAACGACTTAACGTCATTTCATTAAAAATTCCCAAAAATGGAAAAAAAAACACGTGTTTAAAAGATCATTCTAGACAGGCCTAGAATGATTTTGAAGTCGTAACATTCTAAATAAAAGCTGAAAAGCTAAAAACGTAAATGAATTATCTGTTTACAATGCTTTCAATTCTAGTGAGTTTAAAAAACGGTAAACTCTAGTTCTTGTGGTTATTCCAGTTCTGCTCCGTGCTTGGAATTCCTCTCAACGTTCTCGCGAGGGCGCTGCAATCCGATATAATATCTTTCCATAACTCGTCAACGCTCCTGCGTGTTCTGCCATATACCCTTGCATTCCGTTCTTGCCAAATGTTATACACCACTGCTCCAAAGTCGCACTTGAACACGCTTGTTGCAAATCTATTTCCATTGGCTTTGAGTAGTGCTGCTTTTTTTATTTCATTTCATTCGCTCGGGAAACTAATCAGCTCCAGGCTTTTATAGAATCTGTCCCAAACCTCCGAAGCAATACAGCAGCTCCCGAATAGGTGATCTATGGTTTATTCATTTCATATGCATAGAAGACAGCTCGCGTTCGGGATGCTCATATACTTGCTGATACGATCATGAGTGTTGAGTCTTTCCCAGAAGGCGAGCCATATGATGAACTGGTGTCGAGGAATAATCTTTGTTGACCATACAAGAGGAGCCCATTCTACTTTCTACGCTTTTTCCCGGATTACCTCCCATATTTTCTTCAATACCAGCTTCCCATTGTCCTCAGTTTTCCATTCATGAATATTCGGTCTGTCGTGTAGTTGTATGTTACTTATATGATTAAGTATCCTCTTTCCTTCTCCTTAGTGTACCTGATCCCTAGTCTTCTTGCCTCCTTTACCTCTAGAAAATTGTTGTTGGCTACCGTATCCAACAAAGCTTTAACCATGTGGTTTCTTACTTTAGTTTCCACAAATAGTCGTCCTTTCTTTGCGGACTTTGGCTCATCAAACTTTGCTGTAACGGCACTAATTAGGTTTAACGACCCCAAGCGAGCTTCATCGTGAAGGCGTTCTTGCTCCTCCATCAATGCTGAT
This sequence comes from Impatiens glandulifera, assembly GCF_907164915.1. Classification (NCBI taxonomy): domain Eukaryota; kingdom Viridiplantae; phylum Streptophyta; class Magnoliopsida; order Ericales; family Balsaminaceae; genus Impatiens; species Impatiens glandulifera. The sequence continues at coordinate 36,842,952 of NC_061867.1, forward strand.
AGTTTGTTTTTCATAGGGCACTCTCTTGCTTTGTGCGGCCCTTCACAAAAGAAACACTTTATCCGGGGTTTCTCTCTACATTTCTCATCCCGATCTTCTTTTCCATTGGGTTTGGTAGACTTAATTGGGTCTTCATTGTTGTAGATATGGTTTCCACCATTTTCCCCTTTGTCATTTCTCTCATAGGTCGACATTGGTTTCTCTTGTCTTCTCATTTCGACGAGTGATTCAGCCACGGCAATAGCGGTGTTTAGATCTTGGACACCACGCCGTTCCAACTCCAGCTTCGCCCACATTTGTAGACCATCAGTGAAGGCGAACAAGGCTTTGTCATCTGAATAGTTAGGGATTTCAAGAACTGTATAAGCGTTCCAATCGATAAGCGTTGTTAAAGTGGTTTGATTCAAAGAGTTTGGGATAATTTTATATGAGGTTTTGCAAAGGCTAATTAATCAAAATTCTGAAACTTTTATTTGGTAAATTTGGTTTTGGGAATACGGAAATTGAGTTTATTTGCTTTAGAAAAATAACTGTTTGAAAAAAGTGGGCTAATGCAGGTAATGATGTTTCCCAATTTTCCCATTTTTTTAAAAAAAACAAATATACAATCTCGTCTTGAATCTTTGAAATCACTTATTAGATTATAAACAACTTCCTTCATTTCCTCCAATATTTTGCATTTGGTTGACACGTTATAGTTTTTTCAATGTTTTTAAAGTAAATGATATTATGGGTGAGTTTTTAGTTTGAAATATTTTTCATAATTTTGTAAATGATTCACAAATGTCATTCGATTCAGATTTTCCAACCAATCATCAACAGTTTCGATTTTCCAACCAATCATCAACAATTTTATGAATAAAGTTTTCCAATCTTAACTTTGAAAGAAATAAAAATTTAGATTGTGCATCTTAATATTTTATTGAGTTAATTCTTGATTTATGCTACCATTTGATACATAACAATTCATTGATTTTACAAATTTTATTTCAAAATTCTTTTTCCTCTCAAAAAGTTACCATTTGTTTAAATTTTGAGAAGAACATTAAATTTATCCATTAGTTTGAAGTAATTTTTTTAATTTATCAAGTACCCAGGTGTATTAATAATCTTGTAAAATTGTGTTATATTTATCCGCAATAAAAAAAATTTTAACTCAACTTTACACAGTTTTTTTTTTTGTGTCAAAGTTTGATATAGCCTAAACATTAAATAGAGTCAAACTACTAATTAAACAACTAGTCAGCAACACCATATTCATTAAATTAATAACTATTTAAAATATAATATTTCCTAATGTAATTATATAATCTTCTCAAGCCACCTGCACCGGAAAATTTGACGAAATAACCCTTAGAAGAGGGTTATTTCCAAATTTAACATAGGCTAAATAAAATTTTCAAATATATCATTTTCTCTATGCAAAAAGACATTATTGTCCTTAAATAAAAATAAATAAATAAATAAAAAGTCTCTTTCCTTTCTCCTTCCCTTCTTCCCTTTAGTTTTCACTCTCTCTCCTCTTTTGATATTTCTAAACCGCCTCCTCTCCAATGACGACCGATCCAAGCCCACGACCCACCTCTCCCCGACGACGATCCAAGCCACGAAACCCCACCGCTCCCCCGACCCCCGGCGACTGTCCAAGCCCCCGACGACATATTCGAGCCCCCGATGACGATCCAAGCAGAACAAAGAACGATCATCACTGCGAAGATCGATCCAACAAAACCAGACTTTAAATGCATCGTCGAAGGTTGACTGAATCGTTTTGGGTTTAAAATACATCTGTCGAAAGTTGTTGCAGACGACGGTGCATATGTCGCAGGCGAATGCGCATCTGTCGCAGGCGAATGCGCATCTGTCGCAGGCGAATGCGCATCTGTCGCAGGCGAATGCGCATCTGTCGCAGGCGAATGCGCATCTGTCGCAGGCGAATGCGTCTGCGACAGATGCGCAGTCGCCTGCGACAGGTGCACAGTCGCATGCGACAAATGTATATTCCACCGTAAAACCAATCAACCAAGCTCTAAAACCATTCATCCACAACCTAACCTACGCCCTAGACTCTAAACGACGAAACCTTAAACATTATTCCATTTCAGTGGTGAAACGACGAAGTCGACGAAGGCAACGGAAACACAGAAACTAACCGGTTTCCTTGGTTTTGTTGGATCGTTCTTCGCAGCGATGATCGTTCTATTTGGATCGTCGTCGGAGGCTCGGATATGTCGTCGGGGGCTCAGATAGTCGTTGGAGGTCGGGGGAGAGGTGGGGTTTCGTGGGCTTGGATCGTTGTCGGGGAGAGGTGGGGTTTCGGGGGCTTGGTTCGTCGTCGGGGAGAGGGGGCTTGGATCGGTCGTCTTTGGGGAGTGTTTGGAAATATGAAAAGTGGAGAGGGAGGGAAAACGGCTGAAGGGGAGAAGGGAAGGAGAAAAGAAACTGTTTTTTTTTAATTTAAGGGCAATAAAGTCTTTTTGCATAGGGAAAATGTTATATTTGAAAAAATTATTTATCCTATGCTAAGTTTGAAAATAACCCTCTTATAAGGGTTATTTTGTCAAATTTCCCCTGCACCTCCATCAACGCCAAGCAACACCATCACGCAATTCTCAACAGCCATAAACTAATATAGATATGGGTTTGAATCATGAAAACTTGTTTTTGTTTTGATTGTCTTCTCTACCAAAAGATCCTAAGATAAATGATTTCATTTTCTTATACATATATGTATTTTACTGTTATTTGATTTGATCTAAAATCAAAGATACCAGCAGAATGCAGGAAGACTTCTTTATGATTCAAAACTCATCGTCGATTTTGGCCCTTCATTTTCTTGATGAGACTGGATTTGAAAGTAATAGCATGTTTAATAACTACAAAAACAACTCTTCTCATATTTCCACAAATTATTCATGTTATTTTAGTTCATTATAATCTTTTAATTAGTAACTTGATGGATAAGAAAGGGAGTGTGTTGATAGAAAGGTACAAGACAGGGACAGGGAGATTACTATGTCAAGGAACATTGGAAATGATTTACTATGTTAAGAGCATACAAATTGGTTAGGGTGTCGCCATTGTAGTAATAGACAAAGATAAGATTGTGAAGGTGGGATTAATAGAACTGATTAAACGTGAAATCTTGGTCATGAGATTGATTAAGCATCCGAACTTGGTCAATCTATACGACCTAAACCAAGATCTATTTAGTAATAGAATACGCTGAAGGAGATGAGCTTTTCAACAAAGTAGCCAAGGGAAGGTTAACTTAAAAGATAATACAGCTAGAAAATATTTCCAAACACAGTCAATTTCTGCCACAACCGAGGCGTTTATCTTAGGGATATCCATAGTTGTCAATAGCGTATAGCGCTAAATAGCGCCAAAGCTGCTCATGGCTATAGCATAAAGCGAATAGCGCAGCGAGGGCTATTTGAAAATAAAGCGTAAAAAACATGTAAATATCAAAAATAAAAAACATCACAAAAATAAAAGTTCAAAATAAAAACCATTAATTCTTAAACTAGAAAAAGTTCAAAACATAATCTAAAATTCATTGTCATCATTTTCTTCATCAAGATCGAGGTCATCTTCTTAATTTGAAATTGCATAATGCTTGGCATCATTCTCTTCTTCACTTTTTTCATCGAAATCAAATTCATCTAAAAGATCAAATGTGTTAGATGTTTCTATTAGTCTTTTCCCCCTTGACTTAGATGTGATTGCCTTCGAGTTTCTTAAATGTGTAGACGAAGAGAAAATAAGAGAATGAAGGATAAGAAAAGGCTAGAGAAGAGAAAGAGGGATAAGAAAAAGCTAGAGAAGAAATGTAGAAATAAGATTAGAGGAAAGAAGAGAAAATAATTGGAAAAGACTAGAGAGGAAAAAATAATAAGAGAATAAAAGAAGAGTGCAAAGAAAAGAAGAGAGAGTCAAAAAAAAAATTTGAAATTTAATTTTTTTAGGAGATGAAAAGTCATGATTAATATTAATTTTGTAAAAGCGTCGCTACAAGGGGCAATAGCTTTTGGCGCTATAGGAGCTATAGCTACAAAAGCGGGGCTATTTGAAAGTGCGTAGCCTATAGCCCCTTATAGCTACAAATGGGCGCTACGCTATTCGCTATAGCTAGTGCTACGGGCGCTATTGACAACTATGGGGATATCAAATTGGAGAATCAATTGTTAGACTTCGGTTTGAGTGCACTTGCTGATTCGAAATGACAAGACGGTCTTCTTCACACGACGTGTGGAAGTGATAAACTGGGAAGGGTATGATGGCATCAAAGCTGATATTTGGTCGTGTGGTGTCGTTCCCCATGTTTTGTTAGCCAGTTATCTACCATTTTATAATTATAATTTAATGGAGTTGTATAGGAAAATCGGGAAAGCTGACTATAAATGCCCGAGGTCATTTCCACCCGAAGTGCGTAAATTGTTAGCCAGAATCCTCGACCAACATCCCAGTACCAAAATCTCCATTGCCAAAATTAATGAGCTTCATGGTTCAAAAAGGGTTTAAACGTCAAAGCAGAAAATACTACTACTACGAATGACAATAATTCAGATGTGGCTTTGACTTTTAATCAATCCAACAACGAAGAGCCTGTTGTAGAGGATCAAAAACTGGCTAATTTAAACGCATTGATATAATATTTAAGGTTAGGATACAAAGATGTATTAAGGTTACCACCTTCTTTGATGTTCTTAAGTTTTACTGGAGAAAACAAATGTATGTAGAGTGCAGTTTACAATTTATAACTGTTACTCTTCTTCTTTCTTCCTAAACAAAATTCAGTAAGTATTTCAGAATATGTAAGTAACAAATAAGTAGAGAAAATAAGTAGGCAACAACAGATATTTCTATAATTTTAAGTGTATTGAGGTAAAACCACATAACCCTTCTTTTAATAAGCTACAATAATAGCCAACGAAAGTAATGAGCAGCTAAATTATCCAAGTCACACAAACTAAATAAAATGGTAAATAATAATAATACATGGATATTGTTGTTTCAAGATTGTAAAGATTGTTGTTACCTGGGTCCAATGCTAGGAAGGATTCCACTAAGAAGATCACTTCCCGATATATCAGTAGACAGATCAAGATGCCTCATTCCCGAAGATGATGATGGAGGTGTAGCTGTGTTCTTCCCAGAATTAGGTGTTAAGGAATGATCAGTTATTCTTGTATCAGAATCTTGTGGTGTCATGGCCCAAATGATATCCAATTCCCGAACCACATCAGCCATAGAAGGACGCAAATCGGTCTCCTCTTGGCAACACTTGAGGGCCAAGTTCACGAACTTCTCCACACATTCAGATGGATATGATCCCATTTTATCATCTATTATTGAGAATATCATACCAGATCGATGTGCAAGGTTCACCTGAGAGGCATCAATTTGTGTTATTGCAGTCTGTATGAATCAATCTACATATTGCAGAGCATAATTTGGATTTGATTTTCAATTTCTAGAAACTTATGATTTTTAACAATACAAGTTGAAGGATTTCCTCCCTAGATTTATAAGTGTAAAAATTATTAATATATAATTTGTGGAAACATGGATGAAATCCATAGTGTACTGTCTCTTCCAGATATTATGTACTACACATTTGTCACATGATGGGATTGTGTAACAATAGGATATATTTGTAGTAGTATAAAGTTAAAGCTTGTTTGAGGAAAGAAAGTTTTTAGAAAAGAAAAGTTTGATAAGGGATATAAGTTAATCGTTTTTTTTGTATTGTCCAATATCCCCTTTGAATTGTAGGTCAAAAGACAAACACTTGATGATTTAAAAATTATAAGAAAAAGAGATAAAAGAAATAGTGTATTTTAGTTGACAATTTGAAAGATTGGGATAATGGGCTATTTAGATTAAGCCCTTAAGTAGGTTACTGGGTTAATAGCGCTTATAAATTCTACCCTCATTCTACTACAAATGTATCCTACAGATTGGTTCCCAAATTATCTGCTTATTGTTACAAGACCAAAGTTAGATGAGCCTTTATCAGCCATCAGAATCTTCTTTACATAAAGAAATCTATGAGATGGATCTGAATTCTGTGGTTTGAAAATGTCAGGCCTAGTTTTAATTGGAAAATCTTTAAATGGGAGAAAGGAAAAACCATGGGACCAATACAATATGTGTCTCTCTCCATTAGAGGGTCAGTCTCTATTCTCATCAAGCCTTGCTTGATCTAGGGTTATTTGAATAACCAAGTGGTTATTTCAAAATAACATTGTTTGATGTAGGTTATTGAAAATAAGGTTATTTAGGTAAAAGACATTATAAGTATAAACATATAATAAAATTTTATTTTTAAATTAAAGAGTATCGTGGAATTTTAATCGATGATTTAAATGATGGAATTGATGAATAGATTGTTGATTGGATAGTAGATTATTTGAAATTAATCTCAAATAACCTATATCAAACAAGGACAAAGGGGATATCCTAGCCTCCCTGAGGTCCTGAGTTCAAGCCTGTCAGGTTGAGTGTGTTTGCAAACTATATGCATCCCGAAGGAGAAACAGAACCCATCGTTCTCAGAAAATATAAATAAATAAAAAGGCCAAAGTGGGGTGAAAGAACAACTTTCTTGATATGTAGAGGAATACAAAACACTCTCAATCTCTCTCAAGGAGGATTCTGATTCTCTGTATGGATGTGTTAGAACTTGGAATACTTCATCACTTCACAAGCCTCTTCCTATTTATATAAAATTATAAATCATTCATGAACAAATATGACTCTTTGCAGACTCAACCATTTAGTGATTTATCAATTAAGGATGGAATTACTATAGTTGTTCGTTCTATTTCATTATCCCAATGAATTAGATTAAAAAGAATTCATACGCATCAAAAGCTTTCACTTAAAAGGAAAAAATCAGATTGATTAAAGAGGGATGGATATACCTCACGAACAATATTTTTGCCATGTGAGATTGGATGCATTCCTGTCAGCAGCTCCAAAAATACAACACCAAGGCTATAGACATCACTTTTGTCTGTCAACTTGTGAGTGAGGAAGTATTCAGGGTCTAGGTACCCCTGCAAGACGACAATTGTGGGATTAGACTGCAAAGTTTTAATTAGACTTCTCTGTTTTGTATATATTTAAAATTGAAGATAGTGGAAAGCATGAAGAAGTCTAAAACTATGAATAATTATGAGTACCCTTACAGGAAATAGTTAGCCACCACGTTACATATAAACAGACAAAATTGAGTTTTGCTAACATGAAGGAAGTGCTTTATCAATTTAGAAACACTTCTAATTTTTGTTTCATATTCAGATCCAGATGAGAATCAATAAAAAAATATTTAATCTGTCTCTAAATAAGTTTAGTTTCCAAACATATACCTGAATCCAGATACAGAAACAAAATAAAAGGTTGTTTGTATATTGTTTTGATCGACAAACGAAGAAAACTTGTCAAACCTCATTTTAGTTACTTCACAAAAAGAAAGAGTGTAGTGATTGCTTAAGGCCAAGAGAGATTTGTGCAATTTATATAATTTGCGTTTTGGAGTTACAGTGGGTTCTCCATGGTATAGCTTCGTCCTCCTCCAAATCTCCATTGAGGAAGACATTCATTACATCTAGCTAATATAATATAGAAATACAATTAACAACAATTGATAGTAGGATCTTATGTTTTGAGTTTGGAAACTGTGGAAAAGTTTCTTCGTAGTCGATATCATAAGACTGAGCCAAGCTTTGGCCACCAGTCTAGCTTTCAACCTTCAAATGTCTCATCAACCTTATGCTTAATATTATAAACTCAGGTGTACCCATATTAATTAATTACCCATGTCAAAATCTTTTCAAAGGAAGCAAGTTTCTCAGTAACAGTCCTCCATTATGAGTGATTCGGTGCTTCATGCAGTCTTTCGGAAAATAAGACTCTTCTAGAGATATATTAAAGGTCTTATTCATGGGAAATAACAATGTAAGAAAGTGACAATTGTTACTCTTAGCTACGTCATTCTTTGGAGGGGATTTGGCACAAGGGCTAGTATGAACAACCAGAAAAGACTCAATATGAGAGTTGAAGAATTCCTTAGGAAATGCAGTATGATGTGTTTAGCAAGTTCACATACTTCACAATTGAATAAACTGGGATTTTTATTCCAAATGTGTAAATAGTCAAATTATGTTTATATTCCAAATGTTTAAATAGTCAAATTAGGTTTATATTCGTTGTATTTTGTTCTCTAATTATTTCTAGGTATATTAGAATAAATTAGGTGAGATATTTTAGGGATTCTAGTTGAGGAAAATCAGTTATAAACCTGTATAAATAGGTATAACCTATTATGAAAATAACATATCAAAATTCTATTTTCTCCTGATTTGTTGTTGCCTATTCACATCCTGTTGTTCAAATGGCCCTTTCATATCTAGATATATATTAGAGAGGTATTTCTACCAGATGAAATGGCCACATATTTTCTTACTATTAATTCCATTCCCATCCCAAACCCATATGGTACTAGGTTACAATTTGTTCAATGAATAGTAATTTGAGATAATAATCACTGATATTAGTCCATTCTACGAGTTTAGTGACTTTAGACAAAAGGGTAGATTATTCTTTCACCTGAAATTGCATTCAAGGGCATAATGATAAATAAAAAGAGTAAAGTCTCACCGGAGTCCCCTTCACAACTGTAGATACATGTTCAGGTAAAAATCCCTCAACATCCGGAACTGGTGCCAACCTTGAAAGTCCAAAATCAGCAACTTTAGCAGTAAATCTGGAATCCAACAATATATTGCTCGACTTGATATCTCGATGAAATATTGGAGGATTGGCTTCAGTATGGAGGTATAGGATGCCCTTAGCAGAATTAAGTGCCAAGCGCAACCTCATTGCAAAACCCAGAGGAGCTTTTGATTTGCCTGTTGTCATTAAATAATTAGGTAAATGTCCAAAAAATACTCTGTATCAATAAAAAAAATCTCAATTCCATGTAAAAAAGGAAATAGGGAAGATTGAGAAAATGAAAGAAAAAAAATGTAAAATAAAGCTGCAAGGAAATATACCTGATAAATGATCTCTTAGGGTGCCATTGGGCATGAACTCATAAACTAACATCTGAATGTGAAGGAAAAAAGAGATATAAGTGAAGTTACAACTGATTTTCTTTAATATTTACCAGAGCATCAGAAGCATGATTTAATTGCTAAGCCTCTACTTTATTTGTTTCAGTAATAAGTTCTAACCCATCAGTCCAAGGCAATACACAGGAATATATTTGGGTTGTTTGTTTTTTGCAAAGAATGAAAACACCTTTTGTTCAAAATATCGTGTTTGACATAAAAAGTGGTTTATTTAGATTATTTGGGTAAAATAATCAAAACATCCTTAGTATTTAAAATTTTATAAAAAATAAAGTAAGGGTTTTTGGTGTTGAAGTTGAAGTTGAAGTTGATGCTAGGATAGTGGTTTATTTGGATTAATCAAACAAGCCCATATTAGAAGAAGCAGATTGTACCTACCTGTTCACCTTCTTCATCACAATAGCCAAGCAAAGACACAAGATTTCGGTGATGCAATCTTGAAAGTAGTTCTATTTCCGTGAAAAACTCCTTCTGACCTTGCAGAGACCCTTCCTGTGCTCGTTTTATAGCAACAACAGTCCCATCAGATAGATTACCCCTGTAGACTTTCCCGTACCCTCCTTGTCCAACTTGACTGGAGTTATCAAAGTTATTTGTGGCCAGTTCCAACTCACGAAAAGTAAAATCTTTTACTCCATCAATCTTAATGTTCATCTTAGACACTGCAAAACATGGGTAGCACCAAGACATATTCATTGGCTTATAAGATATAGCAATAGTGATCAACTCGCAAAATTAATCTTTAAGACAAATATAACTTTGAATCCAACTAAATAATTGTCTATCTTATATTCCAACAAAAAACTAATTTTCCAATTGTTTACACATGTCAAGTACACCTACCACTCTATTATTAGTTCAAACAGTCTATGGATAATGATAACCAGACAAAGTAAAATATTAATCACAATTTAATATATAGATATATGACTACTGAAAAAAGCTTCATACAGAAATATTTACAAAATGTAATATCAAGCACCTATCATGTGTTTCACAATCTAAGGAAACAAATGAAATGTATTTTAAAAAGATTAAAAAACAGAAACAGGTTTAACAAACACTATTTCACTTATAAGATTACACAATGAAATAGAAGGCTTTCTTATTCTTCTGTTAAATAGATCAAGGTAAGACACTTACATTGACGCCTTTTTGATGTTGTTTGCTGTTTCTTCATGTATATTCTCAATATAAGAATTGACACGAGTGCAGATAATGTAACTGCTCCTGCGATTGTTCCAAGTATGATACCAGCCCATGCACCCTTACTAATTCCAGATTTTGAAGGCAGCTGAATCACTGCAAACAAATTTGTGAAATTGAGAAATATGAAGTCACAAATCAAAATGGAAAAATGGGCATATTTATACATGAACTTTGTTAAAGGAGGCAAATATACTTGTAAACTTCTTTAAATGGGTGCAACATTACCCAATAACTCATCAACTGAGAGAAGGGAAGTTCTAAGTATTGATGTTGAACACATTTAAAGAAGTTTGCTGGTAGATTTGCCTATTTTGATAATGTTCATGTAAACCAGCACTTTTCTCCAATCAATATTATGTGGATATACATAACTCTATGTGCACAAGTGCTGAGAAGAGGCAAATATTGTTTATATACAAAATATACACACCATTGATACAAAAGTCAAACACCCTGATCCTAGTTAAGAACATCATATTTATCCATTATGGACAAAGGTGGAAGCTTGATCAGCCAGGCACCTTTAAGAGAATGTTTTAGGCTGGTCTATGAGAAAATTGATTATGGGCTAGATTGATGTAAGAAAAAAAAAATAATGTTTTAGGCTGATCTTTAAGAAAAATGATTAAACTTGTTTGGTGCAGGTTTTTTTCTAAAAATAATCCTATTTTTAATAAATAAAACCTTCTTTGATGAAAAAGTAATTTATTTGGGGTTCTTTGGGTTAAATGACTAAATTAATTTTTGAATTTAATATTTTAAAATGTTTTAAAAAATAAAGTAAGGGCATTTTACTATTTCTTTTAAAACTGAGGCGTTTTTTCATTGCTCCCTGATGTCGTGGAAATCGCACATAGGAAGAAAAGACCAAACCATAGAAGCACAAGTTCTGACATTGTTACATCCCAAATCAAAACCAACTCAAAAATCAAATGAAACGACATCAAGAAAAAACAAGGGTCACTAAGAAGGCTCAACCACCTCTCATTTTAGTATTTTAGTTGAAGTCTTTATTTAATTGACAAAATGATTGATGTTGTGATAAACGGTTAATCAAACAAGCCTTAAATGTTAAGAATAAGTAAAACTAGATGCAACATGTAAGATAAAGTTTTAAGAGACAAACCATTTGCATAAGGACCCAACAATGGGAATTCGATAAGTTCATAAGGTCCAAAAAGATCGCTATCAGGAATATTCCACCCAGTGAACATGCTCCGAATTCGTCGAACCTCACTCGTATTGAATTCATGCGTACGGTTATCATTGTTGACAGGAAAGATCTTAAAATCCATTTTCAGTCGAGGGCCTTTTTGCCAGGACACTGAAGAAATATTAAGTTGATGATTCTTCAGAACGAGACCTTCAGTAAGGTACTGCTCAAACGTACGAACATGTATAGTAAAATCAGAGAATCCAGGACTTTTTAACCGATATTCAACAAGCAAAGGTGCAGCACAAAAGCATGTGTTAGTAAGAGCTGCTGGGGCATATTCATAGAAAAGCGGGCATCCAAAAGTGGGGCAACCATTAACAGTAGTTGTTGGGATATTATTATTAAAGAGATCATTATCCTGAGTTTGACAGAACTGGACCAGACTGGCATTTGAACAAAAAGGATTTCCATCAAGCCTGAAGATGTTAAAAAACAGAAAGAATGTCATCATTATACATTTAATTTCCAAAAGAAAAAAAACAATCCTTCTAGGACAAATGAAGAAATTAGGGAACATTTCATAAACATGTCAAACCTGACAGTGACATTGGGAGGTAGATCCAGACTGCCAGAAATACCGCTCAGCTCATTATTCTGCAAATCCCTATAATACCAGATTCAGGAAGATATTTCAGCATGCCAATAATTAACCCAAAACCAACTGCACACGCACACACAGAATAATGAGAGCATCTCCAAAATAAAAAATGCACTAACTTCTTGTGCTTGTTAAAAATGTAAGGTGATAAATACATAAATAGAACAAGTCGGTGTGTGGGTCAATCCTAGAAAACACTTACGAGCTTGTTTGATGTAGTTTTTTTTTAAAAGATAACCCGTTTTAAAAAATATATATTTGATGAAAAAATGGATTATTTGGAATTATTTGGGTTAAATGTCTAAAATATCTTTTGTATTAAATATTTTAAAATCTTACAAAAAATATAAAAGGTATTAAGTATTTTAGTTGATGATTCAAATGATGATATAATTGATGATGGGATAAAGCCTTACACAACAAGTCTGTCAATCCCATTTCTCTTTCGCCAGATTGCAGATCCAACAAAACCACTCAGTGAATTGTTTTTGAGAAGCCTACAGTGAAGCATTACATTTAATAGGAAACCAACATCAAGAACATTAAAGATGATAATACTCAAGATAACTAACAATCTTTCAAGACGAGGAAGAGCAGAATAGCTGGCTGGAATACTCCCATTGAAATTATTTTCTGACAAATCACTGCATTAAAACAATTGCATCATTCATCAACATTGCAACAAGGTCCATAATACAACTGAAAGAAAAAGCCAACATTCTTACATAGTCGTCATATTCTCTGAGAGGTTTTGAGGTATGGACCCATTAAACTGGTTTCTGCTAAGGTCACTGCAACATTGAATCGTCATTTTGTGGACATAAAATCACAAAAGAAACAAAAGGAGATTGAAAATTCCATCCAAATCATATAATAGAAAATTGAATCCCATGGTTCATTTTTAACCTAAGAAATATAACCTCTAGTTTAAATCGAATTCAAAAAGTCAATATATATGATTTTTATAGATAAATGTGAGAGAAGAACTGTACTCTTCACCTGTTATTAAGGAATCAATGAGATAGAAAAAAAGGGAACACGTATAGGGTTTGGAATTCATACATTTCACATTGTCGGAACAACAAACTTACATGTAAGCAAGTCTTGATATATTACTAAGATCTGGAATTGGTCCTTGCAAGCTGCAATTTCTGAGACTCCTACATAAGAAATGAGAATAGTTTATACTAATTTCCATAGCTCCAGAAAGACTTTCTTGTTCAGGTTGTTGCATCACTTATGTAAAATTTCCAAGGCAAAAAATGATAAGTACAAATTTATGTGCACTACTTGATGCACTTCTGGTATTTATTATTTATTATGAACATTTTAACCATTACACCACTTAAGCTTGTTTTACTTGATGCACTTAGGGCTTGGTTGATATAGTTTATTTGGATTTAATCCAAATAAACAACCATCCCATCAAATACCAACTCTTTAAACTAATCATCATTCAAATCATAAATCAAAATACCCTTCTTCTTTGGTCTTTTTTTAAGTCCAATTATTATACATCACTAAAGTTAAGGATATTTCAAAAAACAAACTCAAATAAACTGTTTTTGTTTTTGAAAAGTTAGATCAAACAAGAATTTTTACCCATAATTCTGTTTTCTTGCAGTATTTGTGTTAAGAGAGGTCAGATAGGAAGAGAAGAGGCCAATCATGATTGTAACCCAGACCTGTGGGCCCGTGATGGGTGTGAGAATATAGGCTATATGCGCAATTGGACCACAGTCCAAACTCAAAAAGATACCTTGGAAAGTGACTTTAACGTAATCTAGCCCTTATAAGTAGTTGACTAGGTAATTTCCTAATGTGGGACACTAAAATAGTGATGAAGAGGCCTCAGAAACACAGGAAGTTTATCAATGCTAGAATAAGTTGAAAATGTAACTCAAAAACCACATTTACATACAACTTCAATAGCCTGGACATATTTGCATAAGACGGTGGTATAGTAGTCCCATTGAAGTTATTGTTGTCCAATTGCCTGCAAAAGAAACACAATAAACAAAGACAAAATATCACAATTTAGAATTAAACATGAATATGTGGATGAAAACGTGAGTGTGACCAATGAGAGAGAGAAATGGTTTGACTCCCCTACAAGACATGGATCAGGAAGGTGAATAAGATAGATGAAAATGGAGTATAGCCTTAAATGACATTCTGTAGCAAATACTTCCTGTGTTATACTGCAGCACTTCAAATTGCAAACTGAATCTGGGTAGCAACTTCCATTATCCTCTTGACTTATTGTAGAATATTCTATAATTATTACCTTCCCAAAATAGATTTGATTGATTTATTAGAATAATATCTTAATACTACAAGGAATGTTTGTCATATGAGAGTTTATCAGGGTTAGGGTCTCTAACCCTAATAGAGGTAACATGGCCGAAAAGTTGAGTCAACACTAAAATAAGTTTCAGCACTATAATAAGGTAGTTACAATAAGGAAGGATGGAATGAGAGAATATCAACTGATCAATGAACATTGTTTCTCTATCAAAGTTTAACTTAACTCATTTCATATCATTCAATCTCTTCTTTTTAACTATCTTTGTTCAAATATTCTCTCTTCATCTTCAATTATAGATCATTATACAGTTGTTGATTCTTCTAACTCGGCTCATATTTTATCATTCTTTTTCAAGGTACAATCCCTAATTCAAAATTTTCTATCCCAATACTTTATCATTATTTTCAAGGTGAAGGTACTATCCCTAACTCAAACTAGATTAACTTTTGATTATAATTCCAAGCTTATCATTGGTATTCGAATTCATTCTTAGCAAAATAGTATGTGTTGCGAGGTAAAGTTTCAGCAGAGGCACTAGCACAACTGCAGAATATCAATTCTGAAGGAAGAAGAATCAGAGCAGAAGAAGAATCAGAGCAGAAGTAGAATCATGGGCATACTTCGATCAGAATCTGACGCAAGTGTCAATTTCTTATTCATATATTGCATCGCGAAGGAGAGCCGATAGGCATCAGACATTGAAATAGGACCAAAGAAGAATATTTCTTTAGGGAATAATGGCACATTACATTGTCAAAGTTGTCTCAAGGAAAAAGAATTGTTGAATTATCAAACTAGTCATATTCATAGAGTTTCTTTTTGTCTTCCCAAGGACCATTTATTTCAAATGTTTGGAGGGTGATTTGTTTCTCTACGGAAGTGGATGGAATTTTGTGTCTTCCAAAAAATGTTTATTTATATTTATGAAGGTAATTGTTTCTCATTTATTATTATCTTCTAATTTTGCCTATAAATATTAGTCTCTTTTGTAACAGTTGAACCATTTCAATATAGGAAAAATTCCAACACTACAAATTTATAGATAGTATCTGAGCATGGTTTGTCAAAGGTAGGTGTAGCCACTGGTGGTATGGGTTTCCATATTATCATATTAACCATCAAATCTTTCTAATTTTTCTCTCCTCTTTTTATATCTTTTCATGAAATCATAGGAGGCTATATTTGTTTCAAGTTTCTAATTTTGCAAAAGAAAAATATTATAATAAATAAATAAAATAATTATGTTGTTTCAGATCTCACACTGCTCCGTAAGAAGATATCGTTGTTTATTTGGCAATTTACTTCAACTATATTCAGTTGAGTAACGTCAGACAAAATACTACATCTATCCATGACTTCATGGTGCAAAAAAATTTACTCCGCATATATGCAGTGTCGTACCCTCTGAACAACAATTCTGCAGAATTTCACGACTCCACTATGCGAGAATTTTTTTACATCACCACTGTGTTTGTTGATTGTTCCCAAAGCCACTCCTTTTATTTTGTTAAATCAAGATCTTTTGGGCATCCTAGTTTATGCTTAAATTTATCGCCTAATTTGATGAGAATGTTGAATTATCAAACTAGATCTATTCATAAAGTTCCTTTCGTTTCCCAAGCAGGCTGGAGGATGATTTTTCTTATAACTAGGTAGTCGTTTATCATTAATAATTGTTTTCTAATTTAGCCTAAAATAGTAGTCTCTTTTATAATAGTTGAACAATTCCTATAAAAGAATCCATTCTCTTAAAATTCCTATATTGTCAGTGGGGTAGAACTCAAATTGAAGTATAGACATATACAAGACTTAAGTAGTCTCTACATAATACATTTACTCATACAAAATGTTGGGAATGGATACTTCATATTGTTTGTTGAAGTCAAGAAATGTTAGACTAGTTTGTAATGAATTGCATTTAGTATATGGTGTCTGAGTTTTCTATTGTTTCAAAGCTTAATCACTATGATGTATAAATAGAGGAGTGGGGGAATTCATTCTACATGTGAGAGAACTCCTACAAACTAGAGAGAAGCCTCAATAGAAACCGTTCTACCGAGAGTGCATAATTGTGTAGTTGGAATGGCATTGTAAGAGCATTTTGAAACATTTATATTATTGATAGCGGAATGGCATTGTAAGAGCATTTTGAAACATTTATATTATTGATAGCAAAGAGAATATGAGATTAAGAGACAATCAGTAGAAGGGATGAGACCTAGAGAAGATGGGGATGGGAAGATGTTACGAGAGGAAAGAGTTAGGGTTGAAATGGAATTAGAGGAGAACTTTACAACCCACCGTCATGGCCCCCGCTTAAACTCAAAGCACTTCTAGGTGGAATCGAACCCGTGACCTTTTTGTCTCTTAAGCTGACTCTTACCACTGGGCTACCTTGGTGGATTATATAAGCGATTACAAATAATTATAATAGTATAAATAAATTAGTCGTTGTTGTGTTGAGGATAAAAAATGAATTTGAAAACTTCAATGATTTACTTGAACTAGAATTAGGTTTAATATCTGGAATCGAATAGTATAATTATGTTCCTCGAACCACAAACTGATTGCAAATAGGGTGTTACTTATGTTTGATAAGCACCAAAATTTTATCTTCAAGGCCCCAAACATTCTTGCAAATTCGTCTCTACCCTGATAACGATCATCATTTATAACGTAGGTTGGTTTCACTTCTCCCGGCCATCATACATATGCAATGTTTCATCTTCCGAGTCCAATTTTGGAAATTGCAAAAGAAGAATTGACGAGCTTGAATTAATGCATATTTCTACCCCAAGATCGATATTGTCTTGTTTTGTCTCATATTCATGTGGAGTCTCAACATTTTCTCTATAACACAAGTCTTCAAAAAAAAGTTATGTTTTCTACTTTAAAACACATATCGTCAAAAAAGGTTTTGTCTTTGTTCGAAGCTGAATGTGTCGAAAGGCGTCACTTGTTCCACATCCTGTAAATTGTCTCATTGATCGTCTACCTCCAATAACTCATCTGACTTCAATTTCCATTTTTGTTGAATGATCTCCCATTTTTGCCTTCTTATTTCATTATCGGCCAATATTAGTTATGAATAAATTAGTCGCGGTTATGTTCGGATTAAAAAATGAATTAGCTGAAAACTCATGTAGAATTTTTATCTCTCTCGTCCCCAATATTATTCTCCCTAGCATTTAGGATTCTATACTTACCAATTAATTATACTCTTCTCATCTCAATACAATTCTCTTTGCTTCGATGTATTGTATCATCAATTATACAATTCAATTCTAGATATTAATCTTAATTCTAGTTCAAGATATATCTTTGAAGTTTTTAACTAATTCATTTCTTAACCTCAACATAACACGACTAATCTATTATACTATTATTATTTGTAACTGTCACTATCCGTTACAAACTGCTATTTCATGGCGATTTCTTCAGGAAAAAATTGTGGAAATCCTAAGGCATTAGCTCTAACCCTTTCCTCTCCTAATAGAAGACATACTCATTCATAATATTGATTCATACCTATAATCTAGTGGTATATTCCTTTATGTAGTGTATAATAACTAAGGCTATAATCCTTTGCATGTTAGCTCATGTCTATCTACCCATACACCGTCGATATAAACATCAAGTTCTTTTGTAAATTAATCTTGTAACTATAAATTTTGTAGGTGGTTAAAGGCAATTTGTTGAAACACTATAAATTTTTGTGTCTTGTTCTTTGTGTTCTAATTTCTACTTGATCTATGTTCTTATTGGGTTGTTTAGGTTCTAAAGATTTGGAAACCATTGGCATCAAAAATTGAGTTTGAGATTCGATCGTAACAATTGGTATTAAAGCCTTGAGAGGAAGAGCTGAAAAAGATTGGAGTTGTTGGAGGATTCTTGTGAGTTCTTGGAGTATTCACAGTGGATCCCGAAGTAGTTCCGAGAATTCAAGACTCCAATCCAAGTTCTTACTGCGCTCTCCATGTGTGCTTGTTCCCCCTTCTTTCTTACTATGGCAAGTCTTTTCGATGAGAAGAAAAAAGAAGGAATTAAGAGACTCTCCTGGTCCTGCCCTTGACATTCTAGAAGATGAAGACCTTGCTAGTTCAACAAGGAGTGGGAGATGCACTGTTGGGTGAGAATGGCATGTCGGCTTCTACACCAAAAAAGAGAAGAGAGACATTCTTGCAAAGGCTCATGGAATAGTAATTCTTAGTCTAGTGACAAGGTTTTGAGAAAAACTATAATAGATAGATTTGATGAATAGATATGATAATATTGGAACCTTCCACCAATTATTAACACACCGACTATTGACTGAAGCATCGAAAGACTATCGAATTGTGGCTCAAGATTGAAAGTTATGCTTTGATACCATGTGAAATTTGAAGAAAAAGGATTTTTCGTAGCATTTAACTATCAATGAGACTACTATTTATAGGCAAAATTAGAGGACAAAACCTATAACATCAAACCTATGGGACTTAAGAAATGATATAAGAAAACTAATTACCAAGATAAATATAAAATGAACAATTGTTGGGAAGACACCAAGTTTCTATCCACTTTTATAGAAAGGAAAATCACCCTCCAACCATTAGGAGTAAATGGTTTTTAAGAAGGCAAAGTAATGTTATGAATATGCCTAGTTTGATAATTGAAAACTCCCTCTCTAAAGGAGATCCGGAAGGTCTTGATTCAACACAAATAGGAGTGACTTTGGAGACAATCGCAAAATAAAGGGTTGATGTCACACATATGCACAGTAGATTCGTGGAAAATCTGCATAATGGTGGACGCTTGATTTCCATGACAGTGCTGAATTTCTGCTAGAGGCACCACATTGAATGTATGCGAAGATGTTGTCAACAATTCGGTTGTTAAAACGTCGGTCGTGAACGGCACGATATATTCTTCTGAGGGAAACAAAATATACCAAACTGTTCCTTTATCGCTTTTTCAAAAATTCAAAACTTGAAAACAACTCTCTATTTGGTTTCTTCAAGAGATATAAAAAGAAGAGTAGAGAAAAATTAGGTTATAGATTTGATAAGTAGATATTATAAAAATGGAACTACTATTTATAGGCAAAATTAGAGGACAATAATTAATGGTAAACAACTACCTAGATAAATATAAATGAACATATGTTGGGAAGAGACAAAGTTCTCATCCACTTTCTTAAAATGGCAAATCACTCTCTAACCATTTGAAATAAATTGTTATTGGGAAGACAGAAGAACTTTATGAATAGACCTAATTTGATAATTCAACAATAACTAGATAAATCTCATTCTTGGTTTGGAGAACATATTCCGCCTTGCTTGAGTGGGAGTATGGGAAATCAATATCTCCAACAATCAATCAAGGGAATAATTTACTGCTTAAATCTGTGATTTGATTCCTTAGATTGAGCCGTTTATTTAATGTAATTACTTAGAGATATTATTTCCCTTACTATAAGGATTATATTTGTATACATAGGCTTGCCTTAGTTGCCTATCATCGAATGCAAACTACTCACTTTCATAAATTATTACAGCTTCAGAAACATAAATAAAAAGTTATGCAAACATATAATTTATGATGTGATATGACAAATGAAGACAATAAAACTTACAGAATTAGAAGCTGTGGAAGGGCTGCAAGCTCTGGTGGAAGATACCCTGATAAGTTATTGTTATCAAGCAACCTACATGTAACCGTGTTAGAATCTTCCAATGCTTTCATTGTGTATCAGGAGAACCACCCAAAACATTCACTTACATGTGAACAAGTTTAGGCAGCCTAGATAGTTCAGGTGGAATTTGTCCACTAAGTGAATTGTTGTTCATATGGCTGCCAAGAATGTAACAATAAGGCAACTAAAATTAATCCACAGTGATGACAAAAAGAAGAAATAGATGAAACATTAGGATAGTAGTTCTGATGCCCTTACAAGTGTTTTGTCATATTCAAATTTGCAAATGAACTAGGTAAAGGTCCAGAAATCTTATTCTGGTCTATTTGAATCCTGTCTAAGTTTGGAAGGAATCCAATTTCATCAGGCAAGGAGCCAGAGAGTTGATTTCCATTCAGTAGTCTACACAAACAGAAGAATTAAAAAAGCAGGACACTAAGGACTTCACAAGAGAAGTATAAGAGAAATAGAAGTATCTAGGATGGATGTAGAAATACTTACAAGAGCTCTAAAGATGTAATATTGCCAATCTCTCTTGGTATACTACCAGTTATATTATTCCACATAACATCTCTGTGGGGGAAAAGAAGAGACAAAGTACATGTCAATGATGATAATGAACTATGATGGTACAGCTACAAAAAGAGAGAAGTTGGCTTACAAAATTTGCATAAAAGATAGACGACCAAGCTCTGGAGATAATGTGCCAGATAGATTCATATTTAGCAGTTGCCTGTAAACGAAATACATGAAGTTCTTCTGAGTTCATTGCATGTGATAACTGTAAGACATGGTTATTTATTTATTTTTTAAAACATGGTTATTTTAATTACAGGAGTTCAAAGACATGAAACAACATTAGCCTCATTTAGTAGTAAATCCTGAACATGAGACAAAACAAGGATCCCATTTAGAATACCTTTCTTTTGTGATATATCTCATTTGGACTGGATCCAAATCTGATCATGTTTGAAAACAAAACTTATACAAACACACATTAAAAAATTTATTGATGGGTCTGATCTGAATCTGTATACATATTCAGAAACTTAAAGTGTTTAATATGGGAGATGTATCCTCAAAATTTGTCCATACCCTACATTCTATTATAATCAATGTCTATTGAACAAAAAAAAAATTGGCATATAAAGTCCATTTAGATTGTAGCAGGCCATTAATATGCTCTTTTATTCAACTCTTTCTCCTCAATTACACAGATCTTATAGAACTTGCTGTCTACAAATGAAATCAGTAAAATTGTGTTTGACACTAAAAACTTAGGCTTGTTAAATAAAAGGTTAATCCAAATAACCCTTTATCCCATCATCATTCATTTAATCAATAAAATCGTTCAAATTATCAATTAAAATACAAAAATAACCTTTAATTTTTATAACAATTAAAAAAAACAACTACAAAGGATACTTTAGTAATTTAACCCAAGTATTCTACTTTTTCATCCAACAAGGGATTTTTTTTCTAAATAATAAGATTTTCAAACACACAAAAAAAGCTACATCTAACAAACTCTTCGATTATGGAGACATCATTTCATGAGTTTGGACCAATGAAGGCCAAATGAGAAGCATTTTTTTTATTTTAAGATAAAGTTTGTATTAAATAAGTTAATTGTGAAATGTGACTTCAAAAATATATGCAACTATACAAAATAGAGAAGAGGAGAAGAAAGAAGAAAAATGGGGGAAGAGGGAGATGAATGCACAATAGGTCGAATAACTTATAGAAGATATAAAATAAATGGAACAGTTTTAAACCACAAATTAATCTAGACTAATCTTCTCATCTTGTACCCAGGATCGTTGATGCCATGATGACTGCGTTATTTTCATAATTCTTGAGTAAATCAACAAACAATATTGGTCATTTCATTTGACAACATCTCTTATCATCGCATTTGCCAATTCTTAACAAGAAAGTGTGTCCACTGTCCAGCTTATTGACAAGAAGACATCCCCATGTCTTTGCTACACACAACTGTGACTTTGTAAATGGAAGCACCACAATAAATCAAACAATGAGCCTATTTGGAAACTAGTTTTATCACAATTTTTGTCACAATCACATTCACATTGGAAAATCGCCAAAGCGAAAGGGAATTTTTCGTTTGATATAGGAATTTTTATTTGAATGTTTTTTACATGATCCAAATTATAGTACAATTTTTTGCTTCTTTTGGTATAGAGAATCTTTTCTCGATCATTATGAGATTATTTTTAGGATCATCGTCAAATTGTGATTTAGATCATTGTGGCCTTAGGTAAAAATTATAAACACATTTTTTTCCAAATCATGATCAACATCAACAATTTTCATACCAAAACGGCCTGATTCATTCTCCATAGATTCACTAGCATCAAAATTCTCAACAAATGATTTCTTTTCCCTTTCATTTCTTTTGTTATCCATCCATTATGGTGCCCCCCAAACGAGAAAAATATTATCAGTGCAGGAACAATGTTAGCAATAAATTCTCTAAGGGCACCATTAATGTTAACTGCCTCAGCTTAATTTGTTGTGATTGATTTAGTCTTCTTTATTGGACTTGAGAGAAAGAAAAAAAAAAACACATACAGTTCTTTGGTGTGTAGATAGCCATCATCCTTCGTCGTGTTGTAACAAATAACTCCAGTCCAATTTGATGCGCATGGTTCATTGCCCCTCCAGTTACTTAGGTTTTGATTTGGATCAATCAAGCTTTTTCTAATAGCTTGCAATGCCTTAACTGCATTTTTTTAAATGTATGTGTCAGGACCACTTAATAAGGTAAAGGTAGTGAGGCAGGGTGAGATATAGTGTACTAAGTATTGAACTCAATGTCAGATATCATGTAGAACTACAATTACATCCATAAAACATAAAATAAGAGCACAAGAAAAGTATAGCTCATTGAAGCAGTACCTTCTT
Organism: Impatiens glandulifera; assembly: GCF_907164915.1. Lineage (NCBI taxonomy): Eukaryota > Viridiplantae > Streptophyta > Magnoliopsida > Ericales > Balsaminaceae > Impatiens > Impatiens glandulifera. The sequence continues at coordinate 36,866,022 of NC_061867.1, forward strand.
GAGGATCCATGACATCTTGGCCATGAACTTGAGTAATCAGTACAGAAGATAAACATAACAAAGCACCAAAATACGATCCAAGCAACCAAACCCTTGACCAGGGCATGATTATGTTGCAATACTTACCCTGCTAGAAGGAAGAAGAAATCTGAACAACTTACTTTAAGTTCCAAAACAAGAATGAAATTTGCAGTAAATGAAAATCAAAGGAAGACCCAAATGTTTAACCTTGATGTAGATGGTGGATAGTAGAAAACCTAGAGGAATAAGATGAGGCTGGCTGGGAGAGAGGAAGTAGAGAATTCGAGTTGTGCTGATAATTGGCCGTGATAAAAAACAATGCCGAAGAGTAGATAGAGAAAGGTAGAAAATTTCTTGACCAGGTCGCCATGACGGGAGCAGTTAAGACTTGAGCAAAAGATGATAGGAATGACAGCGACGATGATGGGAGCAGACATGTTTTCGGGTAGTAAAACTCAATATAATATGCCATTGCTTAAAGAAAGATGTTTTGACTTTTGTTGTAGATGGTTCTTCAGCTCAACCGTTCTTTCCTCGTGTTGGAGATTTTGTCTTTGTGAGACTGGGAGAGAAAGAGAGATAATTGTTTTTCTTTCTCGTTGGTTGTTTAGTATGGGGTCCTGTAAGATTTTCATGTTTAGTTCAGGGGCTTTGTTTTAACTTTTACTTTTATTTTTTTCCGTTCAAGTCCAATTTCTAATATATATATTTAATTCGCGAAAATTAGTCATATTCTAAATAAACTAGTATGCATCCCGTGCATTTGTACGAGTAATAATATAAAAAACTGTGAAAAAAATATTACGGTAAAATTTTTATGGGCGGGTCAACCCATAATCCGACCCAAGTATCCATTTACTCTCACATATATTCAAATTAACCATAGCTCTCGACCCGGCAATCCGGACACTTTAAAAATTAAGCATCATTATATATATATATAAATTAGTTAGTTAAAAAGTTGAACTTATATTGTTAAAATGTCACGCGTTTATCAAATTTTAGGTTGAATTTAAAATATAAAGTGTTATTAGTTTAGTTGCTTAAAAAGTTGTACTTATTTTGTTAGGTTGCAAGTTCGAACCATACCTATAGCATTTTTAATTTTATTTTTAACCGTTTTAAGTTTATGGGCAGGTCAACCCACAATCCGATCCAAGTATCCATTTATTCTCACATATATTCAAATTAACCACAATTCTGAACACTTTAAAAATTAAACATTATTTTATATATATATATATATATACTTTGAAAAGGAAAGAAAACCAACATTATAAAAAAAAAAATATTTATTATTTTTATTTATTTATTTATTTATTTTTTAAAAATATTTCCAAATAGGGTCCATTAAAAAGATATTTATTTTGGATTATTATCAATTTATGGAGCTTAAATGTAAACTTGACCACATCATTCAAAACCCTAAAGACTTGTTTGATTTTGTGTTTTTATAGAATTTTTCATGAATTTGTTCAAAAGAAAAAAATAATTATTTAAAATTTATTTAAGATAAATTAGTCAAATATGGATGTATTTAAATTTATATTTAATAAAAACAAATAATGATATTTTAGTTAATAAATTAAGTTATTTAATAATTAAAATATAATAATATAATAAAAAACAAAAATTAAAATATAAAAAAAAAGGTAAAAAAAAAAAACAATAAATTAACCTATATTAAACTAAAACTAGCTAGCCATGTTGTTTAAATACTTTTTCCTTGAGTTAACCATCTTTAATTTATCCCTTCATCAGTTCAATATATCAATTAAATTACTTTTTCTTTTTATTCTAAGATTAATTTTTCTTTAATAATTAATACATGTAAAAGTTTAGTAGCTTCAAATTAATTTTATAAAATTTTCAATTATTTTATTATTTTATATTCAAGTTAATTAACAGATCCTATAAATAAAATAATAAAGGCTTTATGATCACAAATTTGGTATAAATTTTAAGCAAAAACGGTAGGTAGGTATATCATGTGAGTAAAGGCATTCAATCCTGTTTTTTCTTTCTTTTTCTATCATGAAATAATTCATATTATTATATTAATTTTTGTATATATCAAATTTAATGCATATATAAATTAAATATAACATCGTATCATTTTATATAAAATTTAAAATAATATATATTTTAAAATTTTACTAAATATAACTGAAAGAATATAATTTATATAAATATATTAATGTCAGTGTTTAATGAAATTTTATAAATATAAATTAATTTTAAATAAGTTTTGTTTTTAATTAATATTTATAAAATTTAACTTGTTAAATATTATTTTTTTATTTATTATTATTTTATTTATTTTTATCATGAGAAAATGTATATATATAAATAAATTAATTTAAAAAATTATTATTTTTGAGTTCCTGTTAAACATTATATTTATTAAGTAATTTTTATTATTCAATTGAAAGAATATTTTAGTTTAGATATTCATATTATTAGTGGTGAGATGAACTTAAGTCCAAAAAAAATATACAGTAACAGTGACCTTCCTCTAATCTCCTAAATTTTTAAATGTTTATCAATAAAATATTTAATTAATTTTTTCATTTAATTTTTTAAGTCTATTTTAAATATTTTTCAAATATACTCTAACTTTAATTACTTGATTTGGTTTTTTAACGCAGTATAATCCGTAATATAAACAAATTTAATTTATCAAAAAATCCTACAGAATACAATTTACCATCTCTTAAGCTCTATCATACTCAGTATTGTTCTGATTTTTCTATATAAAATAATTTATCTTGACATTAATCCTAATCAAACAAGCTCCAAATGTTGATAATAGGATAAGGCCTAAAATTTATAAAAATACAATCAAACTTTTTAAGGATTTTTCTGTAAATAAAAAGTCAAAGTCGTAAATTGCCCAATATCAACACTTACCAACCACTATTAATAACATAATTAGCCTCAATTGGCAGTTGCCTGTCTATTTCGTGATTTAATTTGTACATTTTTTTCCTTATAAAAACATTTGATTGAGTAGACAATAATATATTATATGAATTAAGGAATTTTTTTTTTTATTAAAATACAATGACAGACATTTAAATATAGCGACATAATTATGGAACAAATAAATATTCCGGTGGACGAAACATCAAGTACTATAATTGAAAGTATTATGATTCATTTATAGTGAAATAATCTATTAGGAAATAATTGAGATGTTTATCTAAAAATTGAGACCTAACTTATCTCAAAATTCTCAACAATTTCTCAACTCTAGTTATCAGCCAAACTTGGGCAGTACAAAAGATGATGACATGTTGATTTCACCTCAATAGTAACATTTGACAATAATGTGTCATAATTCAATCATTTTCATGCACATGTAATTAGTCAAAAATTCACTATGTATGAATAATTTTACTAAAGAACGAGATTTTTTTTTAAATCTTTTATTCCCAAAAATTCTCCCAATATAGAAGACATACAAAGAAACAACTTAATGAATAATAATGTTACACATAAAACATATTCATGTCATGTCAATGTATAATAACTAGATGTAGACACTCTCTTATATCTTATCGAGATCAAATTCATACATAAAATATCTTCTTTGACATCATAATCAGATTTAGAGTTCAATAATTTCTTAATAGACACCTCGTGAATGAAAACTAGTCGTTTAGGGCTTTTAGTCTCACGTGACCATTTTTTGTTTTTGACGACTTAGTGCTTCCTTATTGAATAACAATCCGAAAAAAGGATATGAGAATAGTAACCATGGGGCTTCGTAGAAAATCACATGATGTAGCAATTAGCATATTACACCATATTATGACCTAAAGAGAGTCATTTAACGCAACGTTCAAATCAGACTCCAAAAAGTAAGACATGTCCACACTCTCCCTTTTCTACATCTAAGATGTCAACAAAACCCGAGGTGTGTGGAGACAAACATTTGAACACAACCTCACGAACCCGTTTGCCTAGATAGTCTATCCTCAAGCTACATAACATCCCTCCAGACTAGATCAATCTCCTCAAATTAGTCATCTCAATAACAAGCAGTTCAACGTCCTCAAAGCCTGCCATAACAATAATTCATGAAAAATGGGGTTATCACCCAATCCCTAACTTATCTTAACGAAGTCAATAACCTCATCAAGGGAGAGATCAACTTATACACGCGAGTTCCATTGTTTACATAGATAAATTCAAGATAACAAAGATGTGGATCAAGCTAATATACCCTAACTCTAACTTAACTGTCCTCCGCAAACTAATTTCCTAACCGAGCTCATCAAATCCACCAAGATCAATACCCATCAGACTAAAATGATCGTGATTCCAAATATCCATTGACATTCAAAGCTGTTGAATATACTTGAATAGTTGGGTCTTCTTAATGGGCCGACCCAATTTTCTATTTGTTAGGGTTTCTGTATTAGGGTTTCAGGAGACCGAGTGTTATATAAACTCGTGTTATAACTCTAGTTTGTTATATCATCTCTGCAAACAATCTTCACAATAATAATCTCTCTCTTCTGGGTGGACGTAGCCAAGTTCTATCTTGGTGAACCACATTAAATCTTTGTCTTTTTTATTGTTTACATCATTCTCACGTGTTCCGTTCTAACAAACTGGTATTAGAGCTTCAGGCTATTCGATTGTTTATTCTTCAACTGAGATGGCAGCAGTGAACATTAAAATCGACAAGTTCAGGGGGAGAAACAATTTTAGCATATGGCAGATCAAGATGGGGGGCTTTTCTGAAACGACAGGGCCTATGGGGGCACTAAAAGTGTCATCAAGAGCAGATATAACCGCTGAGATGGCCATTCTGGAGGAGAAGGCGCATTCAACAATAATGTTGTGTCTTACAGACGATGTTATCATCGAGGTCTCAGAGGAGGAGAAGGTCACTGGGTTATGGTTGAAGTTGGAGAGTCTCTATATGACAAAGTCACTCACCAATAAGTTGCTTCTGAAGCAACGTTTGTTCACTCTACGAATGTAGGAAGGTATGCAAATCAGAGAACACTAGATCAATTAAATTCTATTATGTTAGAATTAAGAAATATTGATGTTAAGGTTGATGATAAAGATGCTGCATTAATCTTGTTAGTATCTTTGCCTCCATCATATGAAAATTTTGTCCAGTCTTTCATTATTGGGAAAGATACAGTAAGTCTGGAAGATGTCAGGTCTGCCTTCATTCAAGGGATCTACGTCATATAACGTCTAGTACAATTACAAATAGTCAAGCTTCAGGGTTGTTTACCAGCGGAAGTAATGGGCGAGGGAAAGAGAAGAAACGTGACAAGGCGTTTACTTCAAAGGGTCCTAAGCCGACTAATATCTGCAATTACTGCAAAGAGAAAGGACATTGGAAGAATGAATGCCCTTTGAAGAAAAATCCACAAAAATTTGATTCTGGTTCTGCAGCTGTTGCAAAAGATAATATATTATCTAACGATGACATTGCTCTAGTGGTAGATGGTCATACTCATCAAACTGATGCATGGGTTCTTGATATCGGAGCTTCATATCATATTTGCCCTCGAAGAGAGTGGTTTGAATCCTACAAACAGGTAGATGGTGGCAGTGTTTTTATGGCTAATAGTTTTGTTTGTAAGGCAGTTGGGATTGACTCAATCAAGATTAAGACACACAATGGTAGATTCTGTACACTAAATGAGGTTAGACATGTTCCACTTATCACTAAGAACTTGATATCTCTAAGTATGTTAGATAGTAAAGGATTCTGATTCAACGGTGAAAGTGGAGTTTTGAATGTGTGTAAGGGTTCTGATGTTATTCTGAAAGGTGTCAAGAATGACACTTTATATTTTTTGCAAGGTTCTACTGTCTCAGGTTCTGTTTCTGTTGTATCCTCAGAGATTCACAAGGATGATATAACTAAACTTTGGAATATGAGGCTTGGTCATATGAGTGAAAGGGATGCAGATTCTAGCAAAGGAGGGTCATGGAGGTCACAAGATCACGAGTCTTGACTTCTGTGAGCATTGTGTTTTTGGAAAATTACATCGCAACAAGTTTCCAAAGGCTATTCACACGATAAAAGACACACTTGAATATATTCATTCAGATTGTTGGGGTCCAGTTAGCGTTGAATCTATCGGAGGTCATATATACTTCTTGACAATTATTGATGATTTCTCAAGGATGACTTGGTTGTTTGTCATGAGAAATAAAGGAGAAGCCTTGAGATATTTCAAAGAATAGAAAACGTTGGTGGAAAATCAAACTAGAAATAAAAATCAAAAGGTTGCGAACTGACAATGGTCTTGAGTTTTGTTCATTTGATTTCAATCAGTTCTGCAAGGATGCATGGATTTCTCGACATCACCCGGTAAGACATACGCCACAGCAGAACGGTATAGCTGAAAGAATGAATAAGACATTACTAGAAAGAGCAAGGTGCATGCTCTCTAATGCAAAGTTTGATAAAAGTTTTTTGGCAGCGGTAGTGACTACATCATGTTATTTGATAAATCGTAGGCCTCACACCGGGATTAACTGTAAAACACCTTATGAGGTATGGTCTAGAAAATCTGTTGATTACTCGGGTCTAAAAGTCTTTGGTTGCACAGTTTATTATCATGTTAGTGATGGTAAACTAGAGCCAAGAGCGAAGAAAAGAGTATTTGTGGGCTATGGAGATTGTGTAAAAGGATACAAAATATTGTCTCCATCTGTAAAAAGAGTTATTCTGAATTGAAACGTCATCTTTGATGAGAACTCTATACTTAACTCTATTGAGAAATCTGTAGCAGAAAGTAGTAGTGCTAATAAACAGGTGGAGTTAGAAACTACTTTACAAAAGGAAAAAGAACCCTACGTTGAGGGTCGGCTGCTAGAGTCTGAACAATTAGATTCTCAATCATCTGAAGTTATTCATGAGAGTGTAGCTGAAGGTCGGTTAAGGAGGATTGGAGTTACACCACCTCAAAGATACGGTTATGAAGATATGGTTGGTTATGCACTACAGGTTGCTGAGGAGGAAGTGAATACGTCTGTACCATCCACTTACAAAGAAGTTGTATCCGGGTTTGAAGTTGTGCAGTGGTTCACAACAATGGGAGATGAGATGGAATCACTTCACAAAAATCATACTTGGGAGTTAGTCTCTTTTCCTATAGGGAGAAAAGTTATTACCTGCAAATGGGTTTTCAAGAAAAAGGAAGGTATAACAGCTGTTGAAGGAGTCAATTTTAAGGCTCGAGTTATTTCATGGGGGTTCAATCAGAAGGTGGGAGTAGACTATAACGAAATTTTCTCACCCGTAGTCAAACATACTTCTATCAGGGTATTACTAGCAATAGTGACACATCAGGATTTGGAGCTCAAACAACTTGATGTGAAAACAACATTTCTACATGGAGAGTTAGAGGAAGAAATATACATGACTCAGCCAGAAGGTTTCCAAGTTCCAGGAAAGGAAAAAATGGTTGCAAGTTGAAGAAGTCTTTATATGGACTTAAATAGTCTCCAAGGTAGTGGTATACGAGGTTTGACAACTTTATGATGTCTCTTAACTACAAGAGGAGTGCATATGACTGTTGTGTGTACTACAACAAGTTGAAGGATGACTCGTTCATCTACCTAGTCATGTATGTAGATGACATGTTGGTAGAAGCAAAGAGCAAAACAGATGTTCAGAAGCTAAAAGATCTTCTAAATGCTGAGTTTGAGATGAAAGATCTAGGAGCAGCTCGGAAAATTATAGGAATGGAGATTCTTAGAGATAGAGGCCAGAAGAAACTTTTCTTATCACAAAAAGGTTACATTGAGAAGGTGCTGTCAAGATTTGGGATGTCATCAGCTAAACCTATAGATACACCTTGTGCTACTAATATCCATCTTACTACATTGTTTGCTCCTCAGGCAGATGAAGAGAAAAAGTATATGACTCGAGTTCCTTATTCTAGTGCAGTAGGGAGTTTGATGTATGTTATAGTTTGTACAAGACCAGATCTGGCACAGATAGTGAGTGTTGTGAGAAAATTTATGGTACAACCAAGGAAGGATTATTGGTAAGCTGCGAAGAGGATATTCAGGTATCTACGGGGAACTTTTGATGTTGGTCTCATATATGGAGGTGATACACAATGTGTTATTATTGGGTATTCAGATTCTGATTATGTTGGAGACGTTGATAGTAGAAGATCTATGGCTGGTTATGTATTTACTCTTGGGAGCTCAGTTGTTAGTTGGAAAGCAACTCTGCAACCTACTGTGACTGTCTACAATTGAAGCAGAGTATATGGCATTAACAGAAGCTGCTAAAGAGGGAATATGGCTGAAAGGACTAATTAGTGATCTGGGCCTACATCAGGATCAAGCAACTGTCTTATGTGATAGTCTGAGTGCTATATACTTAGCCAAGATCAAGTTCATCATGAACGGACTAAGCATATTGACGTGTGATATCATTTCCTAAGGACTGAGAAGAGGATAAAGGTGAAAAAGGTAGGAAGTGCTGACAATACTGCTGATATGTTCACCAAGCCAGTTCGTCATAGCAAGTTGCAACATTGTTTGGACTTGCTTCACGTCAGAAACTGTTAGTTGCCCTAGGGGCAAGTTTAGAAGAGAGAGATAGAGAGGATTGAACATCTGGGCATTGACTAATGCATTTGGGCCATCTGAGCATTGACTAATGCATCTGGGTCATCTGGGCATTGACTAATGCATCTGGGCATTCACTAATGCATCTGAGTCATCTGGTATTGACGAATGCATCTGGGCCATCTAGTATTGACTAATACATCTGGGTCATCTAGCACCGGCGAGTGCATCTAGGCCATCTGACATTGACGAATGTATTTGGGAGATCTAGGCATTGACTAATGCACTTGGGACATCTGAGAGAATTCAAGTCAAGGTGGAGATTTGTTGAATAAACTTGAATAGTTGGGCCTTCTTAATGGGCCGACCCAATTCTCTATTTGTTAAGGTTTATGTATTAAGGTTTCAGGGAACCGAGTGTTATATAAACTCGTGTTATAACCCTAATTTGTTATATCATCTCTATTTGTTAGGGTTTATGTATTAGGGTTTCAGGGAACCGAGTGTTATATAAACTCGTGTTATAACTCTAGTTTGTTATATCATCTTTATAAACAATCTTCTCAGTAATAATCTCTCTTCTGGGTAGACGTAATAAAATTCTATCTTGGTGAACCACGTTAAATCTCTGTCCTTTTTATTGTTTACGTCATTCACACGTGTTCTGTTCTAACAAAAGCAATAAAATTCAAATACCCTCCCAATAAGAAAATGAAACGGACGACCTCATGGCGTGTTCGTTCAGGCACAACAACCATGTATGGTTCAACAACCATATTCATAACCTCAAAATTCTCAATACTAATCGGCCTACCATGAACTAGTCGTCGAATCCCTTTCTCGACTTAGAAATAGGCATGCATGATGCATTTTGTTTTAAAATCGTTATATAAAGCAACACACCTATCTCAAAACTTAAAACACACCAAAAATACACAATTAGGTTGGAGGCATATGCACAATCGGTATCAAGTTGACGTCTAAATAGTATAATGTAGCATATTCAAATGGTTGGCGTCTACGTCAATCAATCTCCTTTTGAAAATTCTTTACTTTTGAAAAACATGATTTTGTCTCCCAAACTCACCGACGCCGCAAAGGTATGAGGTTCAACCGCACGAAGATTCGATTGCAGCATGTCGAACCCAACGTGTTGCTTAATCTTGGGTCTAGCGCATGTGATTGGCTTGGATAAGAAGGGCTGAAGCTCAAAAAAAAAATCTTTTTAAGAAATTCTCTTTGTTTAGGGAAGAGAACATAATAAGTATACACTAAAAAGAAAGAAAAAAAGAGAAAATAAATAAAGGTAGGGCTTAATATTGAGAGTTTCGGCGATACAATTATATAGTCGTGCGATACTGATTTTGGATTGAATCATAAGTGATGAATCCTCACGGAGTTCTCTACAATTTGACCAATCTAGATATTTGTTTGGACTTTTCTTAAATACTCGTTTTAGTATTCCAATTTAGTGAGATTTATTATTTTTCTTGTTTTTATAATCTACTATTAACGGTGACTATTAACGGTGAAGATTTTGTATTAATGAACTTATATGGTGTTAAAAGAAGACTTTGGTGTAACTCAATATAATATAATGAATGTGCTTTTAAGAGACATACGAGTCTTGCAATTTTTTATCCTTGTTGAATTTTTCACGCTAAAATTGACGTGTCTCTATGTGCTTGATTTTATTGCTTGCAATTTGATTTGATTTTATTTTATTGATTATCTCATTGTTCCATACAAAGAGAAATAAAATTATTCTGCAATTGTTATTAAGTTGGTTTCCCCAACAAGTGGTATCAGAATATTCGATTGGCTAAAACAATTAAAAAATAAAAAATAAAACATTCGATAGACTAATAAAATTTATTGTGTGCTAAATGGAGGATCAAATTCGTAGGATGATTAAATTAACCTTGATAAACTTTTTAGTGTGGAAATGCAAGTGACTTGATTTGTTGATGTGTATATTTATTTGGCATGTACAAGTCATGAAAAAGGCATACACTATGAGCGATGAAGATTGAAAAATTATAAATTCGAAAGCAGATACTACGATCAAGTAGTGAGTTGACTAAAATATATTTCACTACATTGTACAAGAGAACGACGCACAAACTCTTTTGAAAAATTAGAGTCGATATTCGAAAAGGGTTATAAGAACAAGGCGATAATAATTCAACGACTCATGAACTTGACGTACATAGATAATGGAAACATGACAAACCACAATTGAAAGTTCATCTTCTTGGTGAGTCAGATGACATTGATATTGGAAATGACTCTAAATGATGAGCTATAGGCTCTACTACTTCTCAACTCGTACACGGACAACGGTAAAAAGTTGGTGATTTCATTGAGCATTTCAATGACTTGGTTAAATATAGTCTTTTCAACGAAGATGCTAGAAGAATGAGACTAAATAATTATATATATATATACGGAAACTTTTGGTCCAATATACGTTATAGATAAAAAAAAAATTATTTTTGTAAAATAATTTTGTTCTTTCAGTTGGTCATATTAATTTAAATAATCTTGAATATCATTATTTATAACTTTAATAGTTAAGTGCAAGATAATTTGTTCAACCAATTATTTTATATAAAATCTGAAATAATTTAATTTATATGAAAAATAATTAATAAATCCTCCACTTGCATATCCAAATATAGGAGAAAAGGTTCATCCTTCCTTAATGATCTATTTTATACTAGGATTTGTGACTTTTCAATGTATTTGTTTGTTTAGTTTATTTGTTGTTTCGTCATCTGTTGAACCGTTTATATAGTCAAATTTATAAAAAATGTTAGGAAACAATTGGATATTTTTGGGGTAAGCTAATAAGTAATACATAGTACAAGTTTGAGGTAATTGTTTTTTACCCTTTTAGAATATTGTGTGTGAATCCAGCGATTAGGTGAGATATTCTGGCAATAAAATATATAATAAATTATTATAATTATAACAATGGATCGTAGGAAGGTTGGTTTTAATAATGGCCTTGGAAAGTGGTTGCCTGTATTAATCAAAACTAATAAATATGATGACAGATTGCTTGCTCCATTATTTCACATGCCAATAAATTAACTGTACGTATCATTTTTGTATATGTATATACTTTATGATAATTTTATACAACTTTTATTAAATTGATATGTTTTGGTTTATTCTCTAATTGCTTAATATGTTGAAATTCAATTTATTCAATTCAATTGATTTGTTAATAAGTTATGAAGATATTAAGAGAATAAATAAGAGATAAAAAGAAATTGCTAAGAGGTATTAACGCTTAGTAGAGACAAGTCCATTCAAAACAAAAAATAATAATATGTTTGACTTTTAACTAAAATAACTTTATATCTTACCTATTTTATGTTAAAAAAAGTAATCTTATTGTCCTAACTTTTCTTTTAAAAGATTATTGTCCGTTGAATAAGATTTTATTTACATTTCATCCAATTTGCATTGCAATCAATTATGAAATAACCATGATATAAAAAAAAATTAATTATATATATATGAAACATTAATTATGATAAATATATATCATCTCTTTTATAGTTTTGAAATGTTACCTTATTGAAATTATCATTAATATATGACATATTGTAAGATTACTTTATTATTTTGAGTTATATTTTAATATTTAATAAATCAATCATCCTTTCGAGGTACAATTGTTTTATGATTTTAAAATAAATATATTATTATCATTTATTTATCTACTTATCTATGATATCAATATCCGTCATGCGACAAATTCTACGCCTAGTTAAATGGTTAAATATGTTTACGGGCTATATACTTAATTCGTTGTCTCTTATAATATCAATATGAATCCTCTCAAAATGATTGATCATATTATTTAGGTCATAATTTAAAAATGAAAAACAGAAGAAAGGTGATCAATTTGCCAATTCTTATTCAAATAGTTTTGTTCATGTGTTTTTTAAAATTAGTTTTTTTAGTACCTAATGTTGACAATAAATTAAGACGAGACTTGACTCTATGGTTTAAAATTAGATTTCATGTAACATCAAGTTGTCAAAACATTTTATATATTATTTTTTAAAATAATAAATCATTTTAATTTAAATAGCATTCAAATTAATTTTAGATAATATATATAATAATTAATGCGAGAAAGAACACAAATTCCTCTTGTTCATGCAAGAAAGAACCCTGACACATTTTGGTGACGCGAATAAAAAGTTTAACACATCTTATTGACCATCCAGATCTTCTGCTATCGATTGTCGTGTTCCTCTGTGGCGGACCAATCAGATTGCAGCAATAATATTTTAATAATAAATCAATCTGGGTAGGAGACGGAGGGAGGGAGAATCCGGAATCCGGGTTTCATCCCGGGTTCACACAAGACGCCGTTAACGGAAGCGCCTGTTAACGCCAGGAAATAATATAATAATCATATGATACCCAAATAAGATATCTTCGCTCCGGGCACCGTGTCAGAGGGAAGGGTGAGATGCGATGTGAGCGAAGATTTCCACGCCCGTTGCCCTGACCCTCATGTAAACCCCCCATACCCACCCATGAGAAGACCGCTTGCCTTTCATGAAAATACACTTACACGTCTATGTAAAGACCAATTTTACATGGATTTTATATTTCCGTTTATTAAAAATTAATTTAATTTATTGAAAATCACATGCAGCGATATAATATTCGCTTCAATTAATTCATTCATATTTTTGTTTTTTTTCATTTAATTTTTTTGGCCTTCAGACCATCAGGAGCGAAGATATATTTGCTTCAATTAATTTTAATAATAACCTCATGTAAACCCCCCAACCCACCAATGAGAAGACCGTTTGCCTGCCATGTGAATACACTTACCCGTGCATGTAAAGACCAAAATGACATGGATTTTATATTTCCGTTTATTAAATATTAATTCAATTAATTGAAGATGACATGCAGCGATATAATATTCGCTTCAATTAATTCATTCATATTCTTTTTGTTTTTTTTATTTAAAATTTTTGGCCTGGAGACCCTCAGGAGCGAAGATATATTTGCTTCAATTAATTTTAATAAAAACATCATGTAAACCCCCCAACCCACCATGAGAAGATCGTTTTCCTGCCATGTGAATACACTTACCCGTGCATGTAAAGACAAAAATTACATGGATTTTATATTTCCGTTTATTAAATATTAATTTAATTTATTAAAGATCACATGAAGCAACCGAACAAATCTTCGCTTCAAGTACTATACTATTTTTTTTTTATTAATTTAATATTTCCGTTTATTAATAAATGTTAATTCAATTAATTTAAAATGACATGCATGAAACGACCAAATATTCTCTTTAATTAGTTCACTCTCATTTTTTTATTTTTTTTACGAGGAGACGATTGAAAGCGAATATTTCTTCGTTTCACACATTTTTAGGCTGACGTTCATGTAAAACCCCCTTCCTTCCCATGAGAGGACCACTTGCCTGTCATGTAAATTCACTTACACGTGCATTTACATCCCGCGAATAAATCTTCGCTTCGAATAATAGTATTTATTTTCAATTTCTTTTATGAATTTTTTTAAGAAGTTACGATATCGAACGAATATTTATTCGCTTCCATTACTTGTTGTTATTATTTCAATTTCCCGCTACAATCCCACTCTCCATCATTTTCATTTTCATAAGCAACTGTTCATATTTTTCTCTCTCTAACTCCCGACGATCATCCAAACACTCAACACCGAAACCCTAGAGATTTATTTTATTCTACAAGGATTTCTTCTGAAGATGTCAGAGAACCAAGTGAACAACATGGAAGTGGATACCAACGACTCCCGAGAGGTCGTCTTGCAAGTCTGTAGGAGCATAAACGAAAACGAAACTGCCCCCAATCCTGCATCCAACGTCAATCCCCGCAATAAACCAGAGAGGTAGGTTAATCTTATTGTGTTTATACTAATTTTACACATGTTTATTCAATTTATTTAGTTGAATACTGATTTATGCTATCCCACCAAAAATAATCACTTCGAGGTTTAATAACTTGGTTTATGAAAGGAAGAGGAAGAGAAATCCGAAGACGAATACGAAGTCGTCATCGACTGCTGAATCAGTTTTCACAGTTGCTGTCGAAGCTACTGATATTTCTGCAGGTACTCAACATTTTGATGAGATTATACCACCACCTTTTCCCCCTCCCAAAAAACCCAATGTTATTCCTACCTCCACTCCAACAGTCGATGAAGATTTACCAGAACCACCCCCAGAAACCACTAATCTTTCTCCGTGTACTACACCATTCGATGAAGAGTTACCACCATCTCCCCAAAAAAACAAAACCATGAAGAAACGTAAACTGACATTTCTAACAAGATCATCACCTCATGGCCTTGCTCAACTGATTCCTAAATTGAGCGTAGAATAGAGGGAAGCCGTGAAGCAAATCGGGTTTGGTTCTCTTCTTACAATGGGTGCCTCCAAGTGCCCTGCGCATTTTTCCAGACACGTAATCCAAGCTTTTGACCAGGATAAGAGTTCTCTGGTATTGGCCAACGGTGAGGAGATCCTTATCGATGAAGATCTCGTACAGCTGGTGATGAACCTCCCTAGAGGGGCAATGAACGTAGTTGAGTCCGTTGGGGGGGACAAAACTAAGGACCCTGATTTTTATAATTTCTTGAGGGATTGGAAGACCAGATGGACCGGGGAAGACTCAAAAGCTCCCGAAACATCCCCAAGATATTAAGTAACACAAGTGCAGACAACGATTTCAAAATCGACTTGTTGTCTTTATTGTCTCAAGTTTTTTATGTCCAGTTCAAAATTCACGAGCCAGGTAAACATGTATTCAAACCTATTATATATCTAATTGTATTTGTGAATACTGACACATGTATTTTTTTCATTTCAGGTTCAAAATTCTCAAATCCTTAATGGATGTTGATAACATAAAGGAACTGAACTGGTGCCACTTCACACTTCAACGATTGCTTGACAGTGTAAGAAATTCGAAAGAAAAAGCAAGTAAAGATAAAAATCCATATTTCGATGGACCTATAACCCTTTTATTGGTAAGTAATGTTGCCTCTCTTGTATATGATTTATAGATATCAAATATTTTCAAACATGTTTCCCATTCCTTTACTCCAGATTTGCTACCTAGATGGTGTTTTTGTGGAAGGTGAACGTCTGTCCTACGAAAGAAAATTTCCAATAATCTCTTGTTGGGATGACGTCACAGTGTTAGAGTTCACCAACTTAGAAGTTCGTGCCGGTGGTTTTGGGCTGGGCAGGGCAAGGGCGCGCCTAGCAGGTAAACAACCCGAGAATCCAGTTGACTCGGTTGAAGTAAAAGAAGACGATAATGAGGTATGTGGAAACAATAAATTGACTCCCATTGTTCTTTATTATCCTATTTTCAAGATTAATGAAATCTGTTTTTCATAATGTACAGATGTTGACATCCAAAATCCTGCAAACTTTTAAAGATACAGCCCAACAGCTGAATTACCTATCAGGGGAGTTGGAGAAACGCAACATCGATCCGAAGCCCATTTTTGAGGTCGGTTTCATGAACCTAAGAGAGTCTGAAGGGTTCATGAAACACTTGAAAGTGGTGAACGATGGTGAGGTTCGTGTAGGTGTGGAAGATCCTCCAAGGGAGGCACTTGGGGACACTTTACAGTGTGCGGGCTTGAAAATCAATAGTCCCTGGGTTGATTACACATGTGAGACTGTAGTGGAGGACAATGCAGACAATCCACCAGCACTGGTTGAACTGAATGATCTCGATGATGTCGTTCTGCCCAATGAAGCTCAGTCACTCCCTGTTCAACCGAAAGATCTTGAGGATGTAGGTCAGGACATTGAAGATCAATCACTCCTTGTTGAACAGGAAGATGTAGACGCTGCATTTCAGCACATTGAAGCCAAATGATCAGGGTGAAGGGAAGGAACATGTTGCGGAACCCCAAGCTCAGTCTGTTGCACCAAATGATCAGGGTGAAGGCAAGGAACAGGTTGAGGCTTCTAAGGCCGTTGAATCTTCTGAAGATGAAGATGAAGATGATGGGGGGGGGGACGCATCAACATTAGAGAATATCCTAAGAGGAAGATCACGAAAATTCCTGTGCACCTTCGATCCCCTTACATGAAAGAGGTTACGGATATGTTGGACCACAAAATAACCAACAAGAAACAGAAATTCGCCGATTTTGTGTTTGATCAAGACCTGCCTCCATTGTAAGTTACTTCGCATGCTTTTAGAAATTTGAAATATGAAATTAGTTAGTTATGGTCTTCTAACTGAATCTATTTTGCAGTGACGTTCTGTACGAAGGTGCACCGGGTAATATCACCCGTCATCTATTTCGTACAATGAAAATGGGTGAAGTAATTGCAAGCGAAGTGGTGGACGCTTGGTCCATAATTGTGCACTCCAAATGCCGTAGGTTGCCAAGGCATGAACCACGAATAATTTGTTTTTCATCAATTTCACATGTAAGTGCTTCTCTTGTTTTGTGCTATGAATCCTACAATGTTCATGACTTTGAGTCTCCACCCTTATTTTACAGGTTAATCTGCAGTATGATTGCACCTTATTTTGTCAATCCCTTGAAGAAGACATGAGAAACTACCATGTCACAAAAGAAGACCTCATCTTCGCTGACCTGGTATGTACATATCCCTCAATTCCAAGTAACGAGAATGCCATAAAATAATAAATGTTTATGTTCTTTTTGCAGATATTCCTACTTGTCGTCATTTCCCGACATTTCTTTCTTGTGTGTGTGAATATCAAAGACTCCCACATCACTATACTAGACAACTCCGGTCGTCCGCATCGAATGAAAATTTTGGACAAGTATGTACATTTGAGGAAACAACTAGATAGTTTTTCGACTTTCTTGGAAAGGCAAGGCATACAAAGAATTGCAGAAAAGGTTAAAAATACAGGATCATGGCCCCAAAGTTGCCTTGGCAAGACCAAACAAACAAGACAGACTGTGGGGTATATTTAATGAGACATATGGAAACATATAGAGGAGTGACGAAGGGTTGGTCTATTGACATCAACGATAATAATGTAAGTGTTATACCATATGTTATTCTCTGACATTTAACAATTTGAAATGTTCTTATACTTTCTCTTGTTCTTTTGAAGGCCGAAGAAGCTTTGAGTACATTGAGAATAAAATATTTATACAGAATTCTTATGTCGGAGCACAATGTCAATAGGTTTAAGTTAAAGACTGCAATTAGATCAAGATATTAGAGATTTGTATGTGTTATACGGAATTATACTTGTACAGTAATTCTTATGTTTACACAGGTCAATTGAGATATTTTTAATGTATGGATGTTTGATATGTAATTATAACTTATAATGTATTGATGTTTGATATGTCTTCTTGTACCCATACTTTTAAAATCACAAACGAGGTTAATTTTGTAAGTGTATGTTTTAAATTCTTAAACGAAGATATATTCTTAACTACATGTTTTCAAGTTTATAAACGAAGATATATTCTTATGTCTTCTTGTGCCCATATTTCTAAAACCATAAACGAAGATATATTCTTATGCCTTATTGTGCCCCTATTCTTAACTATATATTTTCAAATTCCTAAACGAAGATATATTCTTATGTTTGTTTTTGGTGCAATCCATATTTTGAAAATAAGAGACGACTACATCTTCTTCACTATATGTTTGCAAATTCCTAAACGAAGATATCCTCTTAACTATAAATTTTCAAATTCCTAAACGAAGATATCTTCTTATGTTATTTTTTGGTGTAATCCATATTTTGAAAATAAGAGACGAAGATATCTTCTTCAATATATGTTTGCAAATTCCTAAACGAAGATATCCTCTTAACTATAAATTTTCAAATTCATAAACGAAGATATCTTCTTATGTTGTTTTTTGGTGTAATCCATATTTTGAAAATAAGAGACGAAGATATCTTCTTCAATATATGTTTTTAAATTCCTAGACGAATATATATTCGTAACTACATGAACTAAAAATTATAATACGAAGATATCTTCGCAACATGTAATGCCCTTACCGGAGTTATGTATTTATGTCAATTCAAGAATGAAAACTCATTTATTACTTCAACTACTGCTGTATCAACATCATCACTCTCATACCCTCACTCTCACTCTCACTCTCACACTACACTCTCACTCTCACCTCTCTCTCTGTTTTGACTCTTTCCTTCCCAAATCTCTATCTACCGGTGTCTTTCCTTCAGTCATTTAGTGTAAAACTCATAAGATGGATGTAGAGATGGACCCAGACATGCTGGTTTTATCGCAGCAGTAGCTGGAGCGATACTTAAGTCTGATCAACGATGACCCTGTCCCTTTTAGTGTCTATCATGTAGATGAGATTCTACCTCTATTACGAATAAAAATTCACGACGGACTGATGGCCCACATGCAAAGCAGATGGAATACGGACTCTCGTTCTTTTGTTATTGGGGAAATGCACATATGCCCGACGATAGAGGACTTTGCTTCAATCCTTAGGTGTGGTAGTCTTGCACTCATGATTTTGCCTGTCAATCAAGATCCTCATATAGCCTTCCACATTTACGACAGCTTCTATGGATGTACAATGTTTGATGCTCTTTTGTTTACCCTCCAACATGGATTTCTCAATATGACAAACATAGACGAGTACATTTGGCGTGTCCAGGGAGCTGAGAGGACCATCAACCACACACAAAGCAAACTGATCATGCTTGTGGTTCTGGCTCATTTTTTTATGTCCGGCTGCAGGACGACGGCCTTCGGATAGGATCCTGCAGGTAGTTCCTGCACTGATGGGAAACGCCCCAAACCTGGCTAGCCTTGTACTTGCTGAGACATTACTTGGTCTTAATGAATTTGTTTCAGAGGAAAACAACTATTCTCGCCGTGGATCACCTTTGGTTCTCTACCTGTGGTTGTTAGACAAGTTGCATTGGTTGCCCCGTCCTTCAATTCCCCACACTTCCTTCGCCAATCTACAAGTGCAAAGGGTCAATGGACTCGTGCCTCCGAATTTTATTTCGGATATTCACCCAATTAGGTTCATTGTTCCGTGGTATCTTTTTAGTGTAATGATGTACGAGATGAGGGGTTCTCCATTCATCATTTTGTTGGGCCTTGAGGGAACTACCTCCTACTGCACAGCTGTCATATACAGACAATTTGGCCTACGGAATCCCCTACCTTCGAATGGACTCAATCCTCCGACGGAATTCATGCTTACTCCTCACAATCTTTACCTAGAGTACGCATCAATAATTGAAAATTCTTTTACGGTTTCAATCCCCAACCGATGGATCAATGCTGTGAACGAAGCCATTCAGCTATACATTCCACCCGTCATCGAACATGAGATCGTGTCGCTGACAGGACCGATTGACGAGTCATCCTCTCATGAATCAGACTAGAGCTTCATTTGTATTTTTGAACAGCTCTTTTGTTGGTTAATCTGTGTAGTACTTATGTAAACGGATTATGGAATGTTTTTGTGTATTCAACAATATTATGAAGTTATGTTTGATTATAGTCTGAAGTTATATTTTACATTATGTAGTTAGTTTATTCTGGAGTGATATAAATCGAATCATTGTCGTTATGTTTGATTGTTTGATTGCAATTTGGATGTCATTATCAATTCAAAGTATAATGTAAAACAACTGATGTGTTCATGTAAACCCCTTACATTGATCCATCGATTGGTTGTTCGCTTCATTACACAGTATCTAATTAGTAAATCGAACGGACATTTCTTCGTTTGTTTGTTAGTGTATTACTTTTAACCATGTGATTGAAAACGAAGATGAAGTCGCATCCAATCTTTGAAGTTACATATTATTGTATTTGTGCCACTTTCATGTCATACTCTAATGAATTTGAAAACGAAGAATCATTCGCCTGTAAGTTTCTATATTAAACCCAACATTGTTACGAAACAAAATACAATTCGCTTGATATTCATATTTGAGGTCGACCACATTGAAAGAAAATGTATTCGCTTGTATATTAAATCCAATGAATGGTTGAATGATTGAAGAAGCGCCAAACATTTTACATTACATGTCACGTCAGATTACAATTATGGCAATGATTTCACTTATGGGAAACGTATACTTAGCTAGAAGAGTAAATATTATAATACTTTATTATTTATAATAAATTCGTTATTTTATAAATGTTTAATGACATGTGCATGAAAATATAAATAACAAATAATTATTATAATTCGACGTACAAAATTTCATTACAAGTTTCATAAACATTTCTACGTTTCATAAACAGTTGTACATTTTAACAATATTCATCTGCATCTCCAGCTTCAAGGCATCTCCATTGAAGCGACCACAGCGGATCTCTCACGCATAACTGGGGTCATACACCTGTTGAGTTATCTCTTGAGATGTTTTCCATCCCAGGGAATCTCCCAAAGCTGGCGCTTCCCACCAGCAGTGGACACGAATGATCTTCATTTGATCGGTAGTTTCTACTTGAGGTATCAAGCATTCGTGGTAACTGAAGATGTTTTCCACCAGTTGATCTTCATTGTATAAGTTTTCCATCACATAGAATATCCCAAATGATACATCCCAACAAACTATCTGAAAAAAACACGCACTCTCAACAACAACGCTCACGAAATATTTCATGCTGCCGACGAAGATTGTTTATGTAATCCCTACATTTATAGCAAACAGAAAATCTGTTTTCTTAATAAAATATTTATATTTATTGATTCAGAAAAAGTAAATTTCCCGTGATCAAATATCAAATCAGAACAGTTTGCAGTCTTTTGGTCACATCATGAAAAAGTAATTTCATTAACGAAAAAGTAATAACACTTATATTAAATAAAACAAATAATTCAATATTGTCATTAACATTATATTAAATAATAAATTATTTCTACATTAATAAAAATATTTTCATAAATAATTATAAAATTATATTCAATATAATATTATTGCTATATGAAGAAAATTATGTTCAATATAAATAAGAATTAAAATATATTTTATTGAAAACATTAAGCGTGAAAACATTTTAATATCCCACAAATTACCAAAATTAACATGAATTTTGAAGTTTCGTGTATCATATAAAAAAATTAATTCGAACAGCGAAGAGATCTTAGCTAAAATAACTTCATGTTTATGTTTTAATTTTTTCAAACATCATTATTTACGGGGAGTCGTTCATAAGCGAAGAAATCTTCGCCACAATTGTTTTCCACCTGTCCCCCGTGTACACCCCCCAACACAACCATGAGAAGCCCGCTTGTCTGTCATGGAAAGACACTAACCCGTGTATGTGAAGACCAAAATTAAATGTATTTTAAATTTCCGTTTATTAAATATTATAGTAAATTATTAAAAATGACATGCAGCGAACAAATATTCGCTCAAATGACTTGGCGGAACAGTAGGCAGTCCTTTGTTTTGTCACATCATTAATAAATTATATTTCATCATTGAAAAAGTAATGTGTTTTTGTATAAAACCCTATAAAGAAATCATTTCATATCTATGGATTCAGAAAAAGTATTAAGCCCGTGATCATATGTCAAATCGGAACAGTGTGCAGTCTTTTTGTCACATCACATAAATGATTAAATATTATATTTTAATAAAGTATTTATATTATATTAAATATTTCATTATTGATAAAGTATTGTTACAATAGTGTAATTAACATTATATTTTATTAAATATTATTTCTATATAGATAAAATTATGTTTGGAAATAAGTATAAATTTTTATTATATATACTATTATTTCTATATGAGCAAAATCATATCGAATATAATTTAGATTTAAAATATTATTAATTAAAGAAATTCATATAATTCAATTATAGCGTCAGAACAATTTAATAAAAGACTTGGAAATGACATGCAGCGAGTAAATCTTCGTAAACATATTAACATTTTGATTTTTTGAAACATGCTTTCTGTACGGGGTGTGGGTCGGAAGCGAATAAATGTTCGCTTCATTATTTTCATGGAAACACACTAACCCTTGTATGTAAATGCCAAAATTAACATTAATTTTTTGTTCACTTTTTTTACACATGAATTCATCTAATTAAAGATGAAAAGTAGCGAACATATATCCGTGTTCAATGAAAATTGCAATTTATGAGAGGCTTATATGAAGCGAATAAATCTTCGCTTCAATGAATTCTAAGCTGACGTACATGTGAAACCCTCAACCCTTACATGAGAAGACCTTTTACCCCTGATGTAAGTACACCAACGCATGTATGTGAAGACCAAAATTATTAAGGAATGTTGGAGGAAAAGACACGCAGCAAATAAATCTTCGCTAAAAACAATTTTTCAATTTTTATCCCTTAAATCACATTTCATTTTTATTTATAATTCATTACTGAAATGTTTTTGTACGGTATATCATATCTTAAAGTAATCATTAAATATCGAATCGGACCAGTCTTCAGTATTTTTGACAGGAAACATCATTCATAATTTATATATTGTTAATGAAAAAGTAGAAACAAAAATTAGGTGCTGTTTGATCTTGGTGTGTTTTATTATCGAAACAAAAAATTTATAGAAATAAAGGCTCAATCATCCGCTCATAAATCAAAAAATTACATTTAATATAATTAACATTATATGAAATATTAAATTATTCATACATAAAAAACATTATATTTATTACATCAGTGTAAAAGTAAAATATATATATTGTTATTTATATTTGAAGAAAAAGAAATTAAATTTAATTCACATCTCAATTATAAATTAAATAAATAAAATCAAGCGCCAAAAACTTTTTGACATGTCAATTCAACTGTCACAAAGTCCCAGGCTTTGTGACCACGGCAAGTCATTTCCACCGCTACCATCCAATCAAATGTCAATCCTTTAGATTGGATACGATCTCTTAGATTTGCTGATCGAAGATTTGTTCGCTTCTTCCGCATGTAGAAGCAAGTAGTTGGTCAACTTGTGGGAATTTTTTTTCAAATCATGTGAAACGAGTAATACATGTCCTAAGCGAAGATATATTCGTACAATGCGGCATTCGGCACGAATACATCCTCGCCTATTCTAGTATGTTTCTTTTCATAATGCCGAATTACATGTCACATTCCATGAGCGAAGATCGCTTCTACTCATACGAAGTTCATGAGAAACTCCTTATTCATGTTTGTCAAAACCGATATGGCCTCATGAAAATACATTCACACTAACAGAGCACTTTACAAAGTAAAATATCTCAAGCCCGACTCCGGCCGTCATACACCCAGGTTATTCTACCATCTGACCTAGCGCTGTCGTCTCCGGCCTTTCGACTACGAATCCATTTCTCTTCCGGTTAGTATCTTCTACTGCTGCGAAAATGGTAAGAAGTGTTTACGG
Source organism: Impatiens glandulifera (assembly GCF_907164915.1). Classification (NCBI taxonomy): domain Eukaryota; kingdom Viridiplantae; phylum Streptophyta; class Magnoliopsida; order Ericales; family Balsaminaceae; genus Impatiens; species Impatiens glandulifera. Next base: position 36,890,030 of record NC_061867.1, read on the forward strand.
TTGCATGCTTGGGTCTATTTCGTTTTCTTATTTTTGTTCGTTCGAATCTAAATGTAACTCTATCATCTCAGAATCAGGATTCCGATATGCAAATAGTTCCATATACTGAATCCACGACGGAAGTTAACACACTAAGGTAATTACGCTAATGTTAGAAAATGTACAAATTTGCCTATATTGGGATTATGGAAGTAATCGAATTTGCTAATGTTAATGTAGTGTTCAACAAAGGAAAAGAAAACCCGAGGCATCAGGCACGCCCACGACACCACTGGATATTCTGGCAAACGCGGCTAATGAAGCACTTAATGAGAACCAGGTTAAGAAGAAAAGAAGAAGGACTCGTGACCCTGATGTTGATTTCAAGAGCAGAACCTCTCCATCGTTACTTCATCACCTGATTAACAGGTTATCCGATGAACAGAAGCAGGCTGTGAGGGACATAGGATTTGGTTCCCTTCTTTCACTTGGCATATCAAAATGCCCACTTCAATTCTCACGGTGCATTGTGAGTCTATTCAATCCCAGAAGGAGGATCATCGTCCTACACAGTGGAGAGGAGATGCAGATTGATGAAGATGATGTTCAATGTGTATTGAACATACCCAGAGGGGAATTAGTAGTGGCAGAGTGTTTAGGAAATCACACGGACGACAAGGTGTACAAGGACCATCTCACGGCGTGGAGAAGGAGATGGGGATTCGAGAACAGTGGAGGTCCTTCAACCTACCAAATGCCTGACAAAATTCTACAGAACACAGCAGGAGACAGTAACTTCAAGATGGACTTCGTGGTGTTTGTTGTATCCAGTTTTTTGTGGACATCCCAAAATCCACAGTGCAGGTATACCCAAAGAACCTAGCATTAATTCTGTGATTTCATTTAGAACTTCAATGTCATTTTAAATGGCTTGAGTCACTCCTTTTTTATGTACAGATTCAAAGTACTGAAATCCCTCCAGGATGTATCTAAAATCAAAGACTACAACTGGTGCAAGTTCACGTTAGACGGGCTAGTCGACAATGTTTATAAGTGGAAAGAAAAGAAGACATCCTATTTCCATGGACCATTAACGTTTCTTTTGGTGAGTGTAGAAATCTATTTGCTGTAGGTTGTACCTTCATAATTTTTCATGAGTTTGAACGTAACATATATTTGTTCATGCTAATGTATCAGTTGTGCTACTTGGACCGTGTGGATGAGTTCAAGGTAAACAGTCAGATCTCAAGGAGTTTTCCTATTTTAGGATGCTGGGACGAGAAGAAGATGTACGAAAGGGTTGAGTATGAGGCTACACAGGGGGGGTTTGGACATGGTAGGGTAGTTGCTCGCATAGCCATTCCGAATAAGCAACCAACGATTCAACAAAATGTGGAGCCAAAACCACAACAATCTGGGGATGACAATCTTACTGAACACGCTCCAATTCCACAAAACCTGGCATCATGTTTGAGGAAGGTTGCGGCCGCTGCAGACGAATTGGCACAAGGGGCTAAATATCTGAATGAGATGCACTAGATAAACGCCATGGAACTTGTACAGTCTGCATTTGAGCAATTGGCCACTGTACTAAACTCCCATTCAATCCTGAGGGAAGGGTTACAACGGAGCTTGGACAAAACTAAACATCAGCAGCCAAGAGGAAGTGGCACTTACCCCAACACAGAAACTACCACCCAAGCGAAAGCAGACATCCTTCCTCCCAAAATCCATGCCAACACCACTCCAACGACCCCAGCAAATAAGAACACATTAACCCCCACCACCGAAACAAAGACAAAAGCCAACCCCACACCAACGGCCCCATCCAACAAGAGCATCCTTTCTCCCAACATCCAAAAAAATATCAACGCCAACAACCAAGCCAAATCCAACACCCTTCCTCTAAACACCCAAGACAACACACAAACCACCCTCACACCAACGTCCCAATCCCACAAGAACCCCATTCCACTCAAAACAGAAACCAAAACCACAGCCCCAACCCCTCCAATGGCACAAGCCAAAGCCAACCCCATTCCTCCACTCTAAACCCCAACCCCTCCAATGGCACAAGCCAAAGCCAACCCCATTCCTCCACTCAAAACCCCAACCCCTCCAATGGCACAAGCCAAAGCCAACCCCATTCCTCCACTCAAAACCCCAACCCCTCCAATGGCACAAGCCAAAGCCAACCCCATTCCTCCACTCAAAACCCCAACCCCTCCAATGGCACAAGCCAAACCCAAACCCATTACTCTAACCACAACCCCAACCCCTCCAATGGCACAAGCCAAACCCAAACCCATTACTCTAACCACAACCCCAGCCCCTCCAATGGCACAAGCCAAACCCAAAGCCAACCCCATTACTCCCAAAACAGAAACTCACACGAACACCAGCACTCCAACAACCCCAGCCTTGCCTCCTCCCCAAATTATCCCAAAAACAGAAGAAGCCGGACCTTCAAATGCCTTAAATGTCTGCAAAAAAGTCCCCCGGAATTTGAAAACGGATTGGTTAACCAATGTCATCAACACCGAAACCAACAACAACTCCCCTTCTTTGGCGATAGTAAAAATTGAACCGGGAGAATGCATCTCCAGTCTACCACCGCCACTTCAAACTGCCTCTTCTCGTCCACAAATGCAAATTAAAGAATGGCTTAAAGTAGTGGAATTGCCTCCAGCTTTGAAAACCCCATATTTCAATAAAATGTTTAGGGATGTAAAACAAATGACAAACATTCATAAGATTTTTGTGGGTTTCATATTTGCTACAGGACTTGAGAAAAGGTAATGTTTCCTGGACATACTTACTTATTCATAAAAAATGTAAGTTGGAACTCATTCTGAAACATGTTTTTCTGGTTTCATGTAGTGAAATGTTATTTAGTGGGGAGAAACTAAGTCTACACGTGACGCGCGGGGACATGCTTACAATGGCTGATCAAACCTGGGTAGACAGTATGATTATTGACATTTGGTCATACATGTTGCACGACCTGGGTAGGAAAAATGTAAAACGTCGTTACAATAAGATTTTCTACACAACCGTGCTCACCGTAAGTTGTACTAGCACTGTTATTTATCAATTATGTTATTCTTGTGAGACTAAAGACTGCTGTAAACAGATTTTTCGTGAAGGTGGGATCACTAACCGAGACCAATTCAATGAAAGGTTCTGTCGTGAAGGTCGGACTTTCCAAATTTCGAAAAGGGACCTCATGGATGTGGACCTCGTAAGTACATCTATCTCTGTGATACCTTATAATAGCATGTAAAACTCAGTTTAAATCTAATTTGTTTTAATTCTATCCACAGCTGTTTTTCCCAATCATTGATGACAGACATTTCTACTTGGTTTGCTATAACTTCATACAAAGGCAATTTCAAGTAATTGACAACAGGCAAACACCTATGTAATCGCCCTTCGAAAGAAGATATAAGAATGCACAAATCTTGGTATGACACTGCAATTAAATTTTCAACTAGTTCAATGATTGAATTCTAGTAGCACTAAAATACATTACATCATGTGGTTTGTAATGATGTATCAGGATGACTACATTCAACAATATATGAACGACGTAGACCCCGCTCTTGCAGATAAGTATGGCGGTTTGGAAAAGATATGTTTGAAATTGTCATGGCAGGATTCCAAGAATTACACTGACTGCGGCATTTTTTGCATGAGACACATGGAGACGTATGAAGGTGAGGTGAAGGGTTGGAAAAGTGGCTTTGGCGTTAAAAAAAATGTACGTGAACAAATAAAGACCTTGAGGATGGGATATTGTTGGCGTGTCATTGGCTCGGAGCTCAACAAAGCCAGGAGCAAGGTCTACAAGTCCTGCATGAAATGGATAAATCAATGAATTTGGAAATGTATACAGATTGTGTAATTAAATTTTACAAATAATTTTAGTTGACATTAGTATGCCTACAGATTGGGTAATTAAACTATTCATATAATTTTAACTCACATTTGTACAATATTGAATATGTTGTGTAATTTAAATTTTCAAAAAATTTTAATTCACATTTTGACAATGGTGAATATGTATATATGCAGATTGTTTTTTAATGAAATTTGATTTTCAAATACTTGTTCATTTATGTATTAAATGAATAATTGAAGTGAAAGAAACATGAGGCGCATAAATATTCGCTTCAAACACTTTTTGTTTATTTAAAAAATTATGCTAAAATTTATATGTGAAGCCCACACAACCCATGAGAAACCGAATTACTTGTCATGTCATTGCACTTACTCTAACAGGTAAATACCAAATTCCACAAAAATCTCAAATACTACTTTTTATTGAAGCGAATAAATATTCGCCTCAAATTATTGTTCATGTAAAACCACCAACCCAACCATGAGAACCCGGATTAATTGTCCTGTCATTACACTTACCCTGACATGTGAATACCAAATAGTACAAAAATATCAATTTCAAGCAAAGAAATATGAAGAGAATAAATATTCGCCTCATATACTTGTTTTCATTTAAGCGAATACATATTCGCTTCAGTTTTAGGTTTTAAATTCTGAAATATTAATTAAAAGGATACTTAATAGGAGTCGACTGGGGGCGAATAAATATTCGATTGATTTAGGTATTTGGATTTTTAGAAATTAATTAGTGTTTTCATTCATTTGTTATTACATAAAACATCACATGCATACATTCTACCTTCTTCTCAGTTTCAAATCAAATATACATACAAATACATTTCGGATTTCACATGAAACTGGAATTCGATAGTTGAGATGACAAAAGAACAGTGAACGGAGTATTGGCGTCCATGCTGAAACTTTTGTCCCATTGTTGAGGAGTTGAGAACTGAGGAGTGGTCGTTGGCATTGCATTTGATGGCTGGAAAGGTATATCAAATTTATTTAAAAGTATGTTATTAAATGAATATTAATAACCCAATTATTAGTAAAGAAGGTAAGTCAGCAAATTCATACCGGAATCTGTGATTCGCTAGTTATTCTTGTTGATTTTCTTTTTCTTGAGTTCTTCTCCAGTCCACCTTTCCTTCTCTTACCAGACTTTGTTGGCTTCTTAGTTTTGATTCCTTTCGCTTGAACAGGGGCACCCGCGGCAGAACATGATACACCGGTTGGTGGAGTTTGCATATTTATACTCTCCTGTAATTTTTTATCCACAAACGTACACTAGCTAAGCATAATTTCTCTGACATGCTTATAAGTGTCATCTCTTTCGGCTGCCTTGGTAAATAAATGCATGGACAAGACACACAAATCTCTGTATCTTATGTTATGAAGCTCACTCGGATCAACATTACTACTGTCCACGATGGGATCAGTTCCAAATATTCCATCTTTGGCTGTTCTTGTCCACCTCTTCAATATCAACGCCGGAGGAATCTTCAACACGTCAATCGTTGTGAAAATCTTTAGGATGTGAGCACACAAAATCCCTCCAAATTCAAATTTACAGCAGCTACACTCGATATTCTTATCATCATTCTTATGAACTGTAACTGTATGAGAGCATCTCCTAGTGTGGGGTGTTACCTTATATTTTCTGTGTGTGTCGACATCCTCTAACATTTCTACACCACAATCATGCGACATAAACCATTGTTGTTCAAAGCACTTAAATACCTCTGGGGTGTAAACTTTGCAGGCATCCTTTAAGATCAAAACTGGATAGTTCAGACTTGGTTGGCTGGTAATTGATTTGAAATCAGCCTTCAACACATCATATCTTCTTTCATCGATTAGTCTTTCAAAGTGTTTGAAAAATTCTAAAAACTTGTGTTTGTAGGAGCAGTACCTTTTCAACAAACTGTTCATACTCTCACTTCTTTGTGTTGTCGTCATATCAGCACAAAACATTTGTCGTCCATAGACTAATGCCCACTTTCGCCTAATGCTAAACATGCGTTTCAACCAGTCGTTGTTTTCAAGCCCGTAGTTTGTCAACATTTGATTCCAAGCTTCAACAAACTCTATCTCTTCTTCAAAATCATATATACAAGAAGAAAAATCCTTAGAAAATTTTCTGTAATTATGGAACACGGAGCTAAGATGTATGGCTGCATTTTGAAATATGTGCCAAATACAGAGACGATGATTTGTTTCGGGCCATGTAGACGCCAAGGCCTTAGCCATGGCCGCGTCTTGATCTGTAAGAATGGTTTTTGGTTTTTTCCCACGCATAGCTTTGGTGAAAGCCTCAAACAACCAATCAAAAGTCATCGCAGTTTCATCGTATAATAGAGCTGCTCCAAAAATAATTGATTGTTTGTGATGATTGACACCTACAAAAAGCGCAACTGGACGACCTTCATTATTCTTCTTGTATGTGGTGTCAAAACTGACAACGTCTCCGAAGTATGAATAATCGGACCGCATGTTGGAATCACACCAAAAAATATTCGTTGTCAAATCGTCCGCATCAAGTTGAAAAGCATTATAAAAACCAGGATCATTGGATTGTTTTTTCTGCAAATACTCTAATACACCCCCTGTTTCCCCAAAATTACACTCTCTGGTTCTTTTCGTGCGCAGGTAATTTTTGTAATCCTCAGGAAGAAAACCTAGATTCTCCCTTCCACCGATTTGTTTAGACATTAAAGCATGTGATGACTTAGGAGGAATTCCCACGTTAGTGGCCATCTCGATATGTAAGCCTGCAACTGCAGAAATATTCCTATGGCATCTATACATGTGAGTTTTCTTTGGACTTGCAAGAGGATGACTATGATCACTAATAAAATTTACCACTTGGAACTTTCCATTGTCTGACCTCTTTATCCTCAATTTCGCTTCACAACCGAACCTCGTCACAGAACGGCTACGTCTCACATAGACATCACGTTTGTCTATTCCCCGTTCACCCTGTGCACTACAACAAAAAACTCTATCCAGTATTTTACCATCGTTGTCTACATGTTTTGAACTGCGCCTTATACCAAATCCTATTAGTTTAGCGTATGCTAAGTAGAATACGCCTTCTTCTTCACTCTCAAATTCCCTACCTAAATGTGGAATTAAGTTGGCTTCGATATCCTCCAAAGGTTGGCTGTTTCCATCGAAATTTAATTGACGACGACAAGTAGCAGATTCGCTGTTCAATTGGAACACGTGGAAAATAAAGGTTCAACTAACCAGAACTTGTAAATTATTGAAAAATGAAGACAATATAAGCGAAGAGAGCTTCACTTCAACATTAATAACATTGTAATATTAGGCGAATATAGTTTCGCTTTATAAGATATTATCAAAAAAGCTATTAGTGAAGAGATCTCCGCTTACATATGCACGGAAAAAATTAGAGAAGTTAAACCATGTTACCTTAAATCATTAATATCATTCTCGTTCATATCATTCTCGCTCATATGTGTTCATTCCTGATAATAAACCAGAACAGAACATTTCATGTCGAGTATTCAAAAAACATAAAAAAGGTTGGGACGAAAAGTAAAGAAGGTATAGATGACATTCAAAAACATACCATTTTTTAATTTAGGAAGATGGATTGATATTATAATGAAGTCTCCGGCGAAGGAGAGGTCGATGGTAGACAATGGAGTATCACTCCGGCGAAGAAATGGTCGTACAGGTGAGAGAGAGAACAGTACAAACTTTGTCTAACTTAGCAGCATGGCTTGCTCCATGCATCATTTAATGAAAAGGTGGCAGGTGTTAGGTGGCGGTGAGGTGACTTGTTAAAAAAATTATTTCATTTTAAAAATTAAATGACTAAAATTATTATGAATTAATATTAATAAATCAATCAATCAATCAGTAAGCGAAGATTTCTTCACATTATTATTTTGACAATTATTTTAGAAAGATTATTTTGACAGTTGTTTTAAAACATATTAATTATTTATCACATTAGGGGCGATTAACTTACATAGATTGCTATGTATTAATAAATGAATAAAAATTTATACTTCAAGTTATACATTATTTCTTCAAGTTTCAAGATTTAGTTTAATATAAGGCTGGTGTTTTAAAAAAACACAATTCGAAGAACAAAAAAGATCAATCTGAAATCAAATATGACATTAACAAATTCAAGAATGCAAAATATTCAAATATTCAGTAACAAATTCAACCAACACATGTCTATTACAACAACAAAGGCTGCAAATCACAAGCAGCAATGGATTCTAGCAAGCTTGTGTGAGGAACACCAAACACATCCAAATATGTCTTCAAAGGATTCTCTGCCTCAAATACCCAAACAAGTTCATTAACATCGTGCCGAGACTTGTCGTATACAACTATAGTTTTGTCGTCCTCGGGCTCGACAAATGGATTCTCCATTTCTTTAGTTGTACCTCCTCCAGCAATTACAAACCCCATAAGATCCAGTTTGTAAGCCGGGATGAATTCCCCTGCAAATATGAAGGTGTAACTGTCGAACAGTTTCAGCAGCTGAAAGAAAATACAAAACATTTTTAGTAATCATGGAGAATTGAATATCATATGGAGGAGGAGTAGGAATAAGACAAAACTTACATTGTTCAAATACCGCATTCTGCCAGCTCTTGGACCGCCCACAGTCCCATGATTATCTCGCTGCACCTCGTATGGTTCCTCGTCCACGTAACAGTTAAATCTGATTGATGATTTTATCCCTGTACAAAAGCAATAGGTGTTTTTAGTTTAATATATGTGAAAATGAATATTGAGTTAAAAGTAAAGGGTTACGAATAACAGAGTCTCACAATCAATGGTAAGGACCCAACTCCCGTTCAATATTCCCTTCAATACTTTGATAGTGCGACCGCATCCACCATTAGAATCGGTGGATGCTATGACGTGGGTCACATCGTCTCGCCACCTCATTGTCACCGTGGCACCACATGTGTTAGCATATTGTTGCATCAAGTGCTGTTTAAGAACAATCATAAATATTTCAGATAAACAGGATGAAAACTTAAACAATATGGAAAAAAGGGAGAAATGTCAAGAAGAGTACTATCTCTTCACTTGTTAATTGATTTGGGCATAAAATGCAGTCTTTGCCAAAGTTTTGGACGGATGCTGTGGCGGTTGCCTGCACGTGCATGAAAAAAAAAGGTCTTTGTTAGTATGTACTAGGGTTTCATGGAAATAATATCCCAAAACCTAACACTAGGTAAGTTTTCCTAAATACGATGGATTTACATTGAAGGTGACATTTTGAGAGTAGGGTTTCCTAAAGATTAACGAGACAACAACATCACATAACAGAATCTAGTTTAGTAGTTCCATAATCCTAAATATGAAAAGTTACTATTCAGGAATACGTACCATTGTGGAGTCGTGAAGATGTTGATTCTGGTTTGGTCGACGGGGAGCCGGTTGCGAATCGCCGTGAAAGGAGGCAGGAAGAGAGAGAGATGAATCGGGCGGAAATGATTATAAAATAATCATATTAGGGGGTATATATATTCATGTAACCGGGGCGAACATGTCTTCTTTCGAAAAGCGACTATTCATTCCATGTCACATGACACAGGGACTAGGGGCGAATAAGTGTTCTCTCGAGAAGCGACTATTCAATCCATTTTACATGGAACATGGTCTAGGCGAACAAATATTCTCTACCAGCCAAAAAATTTAAATAAAAAAATAAAAAATATGAATGAATTAATTGAAGCGAATATTATATAGCTGCATGTCATTTTAAATTAATTGAATTAACATTTATTAATAAACGAAAAAAAAATAGCCAGTAATTGAGGCGAAGATTTGTTCGGTTGCTGCATGTCATCTTCAATTAATTGAATTAATATTTAATAAATGGAAATATAAAATCCCTGTCATTTTGGTCTTCACATAGACGGGTAAGTGTCTTTCCATGGCAGGCAGGCGGTCTTCTCATGGGTGGGTTGGGGGGTTTACATGATGTTTTCATTAAAATAAATTTAAGCAAATACATCTTCGCTCATGAGGGTCTCCAGGCCAAAAAAATTAAATAAAAAAAACAAAAAAATTTAGAGCCCAGTAATTGAAGCGAATATTATATCGCTGCATGTGATTTCCAATAAATTAAATTAATATTTAATAAACGGAAATATAAAATACATGTCAATTTGGTCTTTACATAGATGGGTAATTGTATTTTCATGGAAGGCAAGCGGTCTTCTCATGGGTGGGTATGGGGGGTTTACATGAGGTTTTTATTAAAATTAATTGAAGCAGATATATCTTCGCTCCTGAGGGTCTCCAGGCAAAAATAATTAAATAACAAAATTAAATAAAATTAATAAAAAAAAATATGAATTAATTGAATTAATATTTAATAAACGGAAATATAATTATTAAAATTAATTGAAGCAAATATATCTTCGCTCCTGAGGGTCTCCAAGCCAAAAAAATGAAATAAAAAATTAAATGAAATTCCTAAAAAAAAAATGAATGAATTAATTGAAGCGAATATTATATCGCTGCATTCGATTTTCAATAATTAAATTAATATTTAATAAACGGAAATATAAAATCCCTGTAATTTTGGTCTTTACATAGACGGGTAAGTGTATTTTCATGAAAGACAAGCGGTCTTCTCATGGCTGGGTATGGGGGGTTTACATGAGGGTCAGGGCAACGGGCATGGAAATCTTCGCTCCCATCGCATCTCACCCTTCCTTCTAACACGGTGCCCAGAGCGAAGATATCTTATTTGGGTATCATATGATTATTATATTATTTCCTAGCGTTAACAGGCGCTGCCGTTAACGGCGTCTTGTGTGAACCCGGGACGAAACCCGGATTCCGGATTCCCCCTCCCTCCGTCTCCTCCCCAGATTGATTTATTATTAAAATAATAATGCTGCAATCTGATTGGTCCGCCACAGGGGAACACGGCAATCGGTAGCAGAAGATTTGGATTGCTTGGGGATAAGACAACATTTGGAAAGAGGTTTGGATGTCTCAAAGAAGATAATATATGAAATCTAATGCAATATTTGAGAATTAGTCGAAATTAACTTATCAGCAACAACCAATGTCATGTAGATAAGGACCAAGTCAAGTCAAATGCGATGTTGAACAGATCTTTCGTCATTTCACTAAGGATATAAATGTTTGACGTATGTCAAAACAGTTTGATCATCTGTTGGATAAGGAATATGTCAAGTCAAACACGATGTTAGACAGATCCTACGTTGGTTTACCAAAGATAACAATGTTTGACGGATGTCATAACACTTTGATCATGATTTTGGATAAAGATCAAGTCGAGTCAAACACGATGTTGGACGAACCCTACGTTGCTTCACCAAGAATAACAACACAACATTGGACATATACCATAATGATTTTACATATCCGTCAGATTCTTTAGTCTAAATCTTTAATTCTTAAGTTTATAATCTTTATACTCTATTTCGATAAATTGAGATAAATTATAATTGCGGAAACTTACATGAATCTTTAATGATGAACGATTCATTAAGTCATTCTTCAGATCTTCTCACGATCTTGGATCTCCCAGTTCTGAATCTGGACCTAGATTAATAATGAATGATGTAAGTGGGGGTATAAATCATCCAACCCTATATCGATAACTTATAAATGTTCTTGAGAGATGAACACGCCTCTACCTTTTTGTTTGATGCGTTTAACCTAATATGTAGACTATTTATATGTGTTGGGACCTAACCCTAATATACCCATTTACTATTCGACTCATCAATGAAATAGTAAATTATATTTACGTCTCTGCACAAATATGTCCCCATATTTATTATAAATATATAAATAAGTCCATAATCTTTATATTTTAATAGATTATTTTATTTGGACTTTAATCTTTATAAGATAAAAACTAATATACAATTACTAAATATTATATATACCCAAATATTAGAAATAATTCTAATAATTTCCCACTTGGGTCATATATATATTCCAACGTTTTATGTAAGTTGGGATCGATCTAGATCACGAAACAATTAGTTAGCTAGGGTTAGGTCAAAAGGTTAGAAGAACATCATGTTTCTGCTATTAACGACGCATAGGACCGAGAAAACGCACCCTAGAGCGAGCGAACACTGCATCCGACCGAGAAAAATGCATCAAAGAGTGCGCGCGGATGTCGGTTGATCAAGAAGCCTTGCACATGCAAAGAGCAATACCTTCCCAGCGCTTCTAATGGTTCCTACTACTCATCTAGCGAGCGACCAAGGAAATTAGCCAGATCTCGCATATGGCTAGGTTTCCCGACATATCCAATCATTGATCGCTTCTTCTCGTGTGCTATTGTTGCTAATTTTCACCCGATAGCTAATAGTCTCCACCCGACCGAGAGCAAAGTTCCATGACTCATTTTCCTATCACTTCCGATCGATGAAAGAATCCACCCGATGACTGTTGTTGCTGGTTTCCATCTAACCAAGCAATGGAAATACCATACTAGATTTTACCAGGCATTAGACGGTTAGATCATCCTTAAGTTTATATTTTTCTACACCATGTAGTTAGCCTCTTAAGGCTACTTTGTGAACCCGATGGAGACCCGCTTCTCGCGTAAGACTACCTAGAGGCTGCTGCACGTTAGAACTAAGGGTCTACACTCGATCGAGCAGCTGGAGGCGCTAATTTCTATACCCGACTGAGGGGATGAATGTGATAAACTTGCACCTAATAAGAACCTACTACACACCCACGATCGAGAGCCTTCAACCACCGCTGCTGAAAGCCGACTGACGTCCGTTGCACCCTAGGACCTAGAGGAAGAGTTGTTGCACTCTACTTGATTAAGAAGACTAGATGTTGACTGAAGACCGAATCTTGCTGCACACGAAGACCGAGGAACGAAACTTGTTGCACTCAAGGACCAAGGAGAGCTGAGGACAATGGGAAGCTGGTATTGAAGAAAATATGGGAGGTAATCCGGGAAAAAGCGCAGAAAGTAGAATGGGCTCCTCTTGTATGGTCAACGAAGATTATCCCTCGACACCAGTTCATCCTATGGCTCGCCTTCTGGGAAAGACTCAACACACGTGATCGTATCAGTAAGTATATGAGCATCCCGGACGCGAGCTGTCTTCTATGCATAGGAAATAAAGAAACCATAGATCACCTATTCGGGAGCTGTTGTATTGCTTCGGAGCTTTGGGACAGATTCTATAAAAGCCTGGAGCTGATCAGTTTCCCGAGCGAATGGAATGAAATCAAAGAAGCGGCACTACTCAAAGCCAAGGGAAATAGATTTGCAACAAGCGTGTTCAAGTGCGGCTTTGGAGCAGTGGTGTATAACATTTGGCAAGAACGGAATGCAAGGGTATATGACAGAACCCACAGGAGCATTGACGAGTTATGGAAAGATATTGTATCGGATTGCAGCGCCCTCGCGGGAACGTGGAGAGGAATTCCAAGCACGGAGCAGAACTGGAATATCTGCAGGAACTGGAATTTACCGTTTTTTAAACTCACTAGAATTGAAAGCATTGTAAACAGATAATTCATTTACGTTTTTAGCTTTTATTCAGAATGTTACGACTTCAAAATCATTCTAGGCCTGTCTAGAATGATCTCTTAAATTCGTGGTATTTTTTTTCCCGTTTTTGAGAATTTTTAATGAAATGACGCTAAGTCGTTTTCCCAAAAAAAAAAAAAAAAAAAAAAGACCAAGGAGAGACGCATGTTGTAGCCGTGGACCGGGGAGCGACGCCCGCTATAGTCGAGGACCGAGGAGCGATGCTCGCTACACCCAAGGATTGAGGATCAATGATCACTGTACCGAGGACCGATGATTGATGCTCGTTATACTCTAGGACCGATGACCAACGTTCGCTGCACCCGAGTACCAAGTGTTGGGAAAAACTCTGACAGAAACACAAAAGAAGAAAACAAACTGAAAGAACACTAACAGAGTTTGATAACGGAGTTCGGCCAAAATGTTGCCTACGTCTCCGAGTACTAAGGCTATCAATTAATAAGGAAGAAGAGATACAAATTTGGGTGCACTAAACCAAAGAGAGGAGAGTTTCTTTTATACACTAAAAAACTTCCCCAACTCCGATCATCTTCCGATGTGGGATTTATACTAATTGTGAATATAGTTTCTTTTATATACTAAGAAAACTTCTTTCACTCCCATCATCTTCCGATGTGGGAATCTAATTGTGCCAAAAACAACAAATCTCCACCTTGGCACAATATTCAAATACTAATCTTCAATATTAAAAAAATAAACCTTCAGTGCTTCCAATTGGCGCTCTTCAGCGCCGACTCAAACGCAGAAGATGTTTACCAAATCTAAACAATTAAGTTTGGTTTTCCCCATGTCTTTCATCTCGAACTCTTTACCCAATTGAGCCTTCAATTTGTCAACTTCATATTGGCTCTTTGATGCTATCAACATATCATCAACGTACAAGAGTAGATAGATGTAAGACTCATCTTGCAACTTGCGCAAATACACACATAAACTGAATCTGCTTCTTGTGTACTTGTGCTCCATCATAAACTTGTCAAATTGCTTGTACCATTGTCTCGACGATTGCTTCAACCTGTACAATGATCTATTCAACTTGCAAACCCAATTTTCTTTATCAGCAACATTGAATCTATCTGGTTGATAAATGTAGATTTCCTCGTTTAAATGACCGTGTATATCTGCGGTCTTCACATCTGGTTGAGCTAGCTCCAAATTCATCTGCGCTACTAAGGACAACAAAATTCCAATGGAAGAGTGTTTAACAATATGAGAAAGTACTTCATTATAGTCACCTCCTTCCTTCTGAGCGTAGTTTTTAGCTACCAATTTTGCGTTGTAGCGAACATCAAATTTTTCGGAAAATCCTTTTTTCTTAGCAAAGATCCATTTACCACCAATAACCTTCTTCCCTTTTCGTAGATGCGTCAACTTGCATGTCTCATTCTTCTGAATAGATTGCATCTCATCTTCCATAACACCTCTCCTTTTTCCATTTTCAGTATTTCGACTGACATCTGGAAAAGTGGATGGAACATCATCTACGACTAAAAGTGCATAGGCCACCATGTCAACAAACCGACCTGGTTTTTGAATAACTCGTCTTGGCCTATTCAAAGCAATTGATTCACTTTGTTCTGAAGGTTCTTGGGTCAGAACCTCTTCCACATTTAACTCTTTGTCTGTCGTCGGAGAGTCACTTCTAGTTGGGCTTATCTTTATCTGCTCAAACTTCACCTGTTGCGGAGTACAATCAATCTTGTCTAGTGTTACCTTATTCAACATTGAATAATCATCAAAAGTAACATCTCTTCTGATAATGGTTTTCTTTGCATCCAAACATCAGAGGCGATATTCATTAACTCCCGTATTAAATCCCATAAAAAGAGCCTTCTTTCCTTGTGGATCCAACTTTGATTCAAATACATGATAATATGCAGTAGAACCAAAAATATGCAAAGAATCATAATCAGTTGCAGGTTTTCCAGACCATACCTCTAATGGAGTCTTACCACCAAGTTCAGATGATGGTAGGCGATTTACCAAATGTTGAGCGTATGACACAACTTCTGCCCAAAATTTCCTATCTATCCCAACATTAGACAACATACATCGAACTTTCTCCACCAATGTCCTGTTCATACGTTCCGATACTCCATTCTGCTGTGGTGTTTGTCTGACTGTGAAGTGTCGAAGTATGCCACACTCTTGGCATAACTTCTGTAAATGGATCATTCTTGTATTCTCCACCATTATCAGTCCGGAGAATTTTGATCTTTCTTCCTGTCTCGTCTTCAACTTGAGTTTTCCATTTAAGAAAAATCCCAAACACTTCACCTTTATTCTTCATAGTAAACACCCATACTCTTCTGGAAAAATCATCAATAAAAGTAACAAAATAATGTCTACCTCCAAGAGAAGGAGTCTTGGCAGGTCCCAAGACATCTGAGTGCACATAATCCAAAATACCCTTGGTGTTATGGATAGCAGTGCCAAATTTTAATCGCCTTTGTTTTTCCAGAATACAATGTTCACAAAAATCTAACTTACAAACTTTTGTACCTTTCAACAATCCTTGCTTGACAAAAGTTTGCATAAATTTCTGACCAGCATGCCCCAATCGCATATGCCATAGCTTTGTTGCCTCTAACTCCTTACTGCTCCCGAAAGTTGATACACATGATGTCCCATTAACTGTACTACCTTGATAGTAATACAAATTATTACTCTTCCTGATAGCTTCAACATCACTAGCGCTCCAGATATTACCCTAAGAACTCCATTTTCCAATTTCACATGTAGGCCTTTTGACTCCATGGCCCCCAAAGAAATAAGATTCTTTTTCATATTCGGTATGTACCGAACATCTCTAATAATTCTGGTGGATCTGTCATCATTCCTCAGCTTTATTGAACCTATCCCCTTTATTTTACATGTATTAGTATCTCCCATGTAACAACTCCACCATCTAGCTCCTTAAAGTCAAAGAACCACTTTCGAACTGGTGTCATATGATAAGTGCAGACTGAGTCCAATATCCACGCATCAGGATGTGATGTTGTGTGTGACATCGATAAAGAGTATTCTGAATCTGCATCACCTTTGTTTTCTGCAACATTCGCATCTTCAGAATCTTTCTTTTTCTTCTTCAACTTTGGGCAGTTAATCTTCCAATGTCCTTTCTCACGACAGAAAGCACATTCATCTTTGGCAACTCTACTTTCAGATCTTCTTCCTTTCCCTTTTGATTTGCTCTGCTGACGGCCCCTGACCATCAATGCTTCATCTGCTGCACCTACTTTGTTTTTCCTTTTATCCTGCTTTCTCAATTCATGACTATATAAAGCAGAACTTATAGCATCAAGAGAAATATTTCCCTTCCCATGAAGTAACGTTGTTTCTAAGTGTTCAAATTCATCAGGAAGGGACGATAGTAACATCTACGCAAAATCTTCATCCTCAAACCTAACGTCAAGGTTTAACAGATCTGCTACTAATTCATTAAACTTAGTTATATGCTCATTCATAGTAGTACCTGATTGGTAATCAAACCAGAACAATCGCTTCTTTATAAGGAGCTTATTCTGACCACTCTTCTTCAGAAATTTATCCTCCAATGCTTGCCACAGTTTCTGTGCAGAAGTTTCATTCTTCACAGCATACTTCTGCTCTCTCGACAGGAATGATTGAATTGTGCCGCACGCCAACCGATTCATGATACTCCATTCTTTTTATTCTATACCATCTGGCTTTCCGACCTCAATAGCAACATCTAGACCCTGCTGAAAAAGACAATACAGAACATCACCTTGCTACATGCCGAAATGCCCAGTTCCATTAAAGATTTCCACTGCAAACTTCAAATTCGACATCGGTGTCCTCGTCCAAGATGACGAAGGAGTTGATGCCCCTTTTGAAGACTCCACCATGCCAGGGACGAACCTTCGGCTCTGATACCACTTGTTGGGAAAAACCCTGACAGAAACACAAAAGAAGAAAACAAACTGAAAGAACACTAACAGAGTTTGATAACGGAGTTCGGCCAAAATGTTGCCTACGTCTCCGAGCACTAAGGCTATCAATTAATAAGGAAGAAGAGATACAAATTTGGGTGCACTAAACCAAAGAGGGGAGAGTTTCTTTTATACACTAAGAAACTTCCCCAACTCCCATCATCTTCCGATGTGGGATTTATACTAATTGTGAATATAATTTCTTTTATATATTAAGAAACTTCTTTCACTCCCATCGTCTTCCGATGTGGGATTCTAATTGTGCCAAAAACAACACCAAGAACCGACCTTTGCTGCATAATGCGACTGAGGGCATGACCGCGATCAAGCCTAGTGCATGTTCTACATTCACGACCGAGCTAGGTTCACACTCTGACTGGAAGCAAGTTTTGCTGTCGTGGAGGCTAACCATAGTCCTCTATGTTTATTTTTCACATATATTTTTTTTTGTTCTAGGTTTATGATTTATTTGGTTTTAGTTGGCCTTTTCCTTTTTGTTGGCTTGCGCATTATTTGATCATAGGGTAGCATCAAATATTTAAATAGTATAAAGATTTAAAAATTTTAAAAACAACCAAAATTAATTAGTAGAGACTTTCTAGACGTTTTGAGACATATAGTCTAAAAAACCATTTCTTACACGTAACCAAACACCAATCTCATTTTTCTTAATTTCCTATTTCCTTAAAAATTAGGGTGCGACTCTCTAGTTGTGAGGATAATTAAAATCGAAAAAAAATCAAAAGAAGGCATATGACATGCTTCCCTTTAAATATCTCAATCTCTATTAAATTTGACGGAATTGTATGTTATGGAGTTACCTATAAAACCTCGTGTTTCTGTAATTTATTGATTCGATAACCTTAAAATTAAATACCCTCACATTACTTTTTTTTTCAAAATCAGCATACATGAGCATCCTATATATTTATCAAACTGGGAACGACGTTAAGTCGATCACAAATAGTATTGTGACAATCGAGAAGATTTATGGAAATGTGAAAAAACATTTTTTTAAACTGATTTGATACCGTTCGTTTAAGCTTATAATAGTTTTGATCAAACATATTATATGTTGTTTCGATTTGATTCTAGAGATAATGATGAGGATTATGTATGATTTTATGAGGATAATTCAGTTACGTGATCTCTAGTTGATAGTACGTCGGCTAATCGACGATAATTCATATTTGATTATGTAACTTTTTTTTTTGTTTATTAAGGAGACCCTATCATGATTGATTAACTCATATGCTTTCTGAAGCAAAGCTGTTACGTTATTAGACATTTAGGGAGGATATATTGTTTCTTTGTTTTCTAATCGTTCCTTTCGGAAGTCCTAACCAAAATAGTAATCATTTTTGTATAATTCTCGCCTAAATATGTCTCCTATGCTTAAATCATAACCTAACTTATATCCTTCGACTTGATCAAGTACTTCGATAATCAATGGATCATAATAACATTCATGAACGTACAAGTGAGTTGAAACATAAGAATTCAGGATTTAGCCTAATCTATGTGACAGTGGCCAATATTCTAATTACTTTTTTCATCTCTTATACTTACAAGTTTGTTCTACATTGAAAAATGTTTAGGTGTTCAAAATTTGTAAAGATGTAATTAGACTTTAATGGTGTTAAATTATATGAAATTTGTATATAACTCATTACGTAGTCTTTTTTTTCAAAAAAATATTAATTTTGAAAGAAATAATTAAAGAATTTAAGAGTGAGGCGAGAGAAACTGGTTAATGCTCAAGCTGACAAAGCCTCCCAAATGTGTAGATGTTTTCGTAGGTGAAACGCACAATAGAGTAATAATGAGACATAACAAATTTCTGGGTTTCAGGGACCTGACACAGACCCGAACCGAACCCGAATGTACCCGGAAAAAATGGATATTCAAATCACCTGAAATATACAAAGTGTAATGAACTGAATAATACTTAATTTCTGATTAGAATAAAAAATTTCATAAATATTTGTAAAATAACTAAACTAAAAGACAATCAAACTACAAATTTCTAATGAAGTTAGTGATCGTTGAACTCTACGATACTCATACGAGTAATATTCTCATGTATGACATTAAGCGATAAACCCATTGTCAATGGGTTCATAACCATAGAGTTTGTACATTAATATTTTATAAAAATCTATCTATTTTGTATTATTTCTTTCATAATAAAATCTTATGTCAATATCACCTAATTTGATGCCTAGTAACATGTCACAAATTTCGCTCTAATAGTGGATGAAGCCGTAAGTGTTTGTTTGACACTTCTTAAAAAATGAATAAAATAATTAGTGAAAATGTAACCTGAAATGGATTTTTATACGATATTGATATCTCGTAAGATCAGAGTCACCCACATATAAATCCATATATATATATATATATATATATATATATATATATTTATATATATTTACTCCCAATAAACTTGTGATACAAATACACAAATAATTAATTAAATTCATATCAAAATCAAAAGAGAGAATTATTTTGTGAAATTTATGATACCACTAATGACTGGTACGAATTTAGAAAATATAGGTAGGGTGAGCTTAAAATAAAATTAAATATTTTTTTTGAATTAGGTCAATTTTTTTTTTTTAAATTAGCTCAAAAAAATTAAGAGAAAGATGATATTTTAAATTATCATTGTATCAGCAGGTAGTAAAATATTGTTATTATTATTATTATTTTTGAAATATTGGTATATGTCTTTTAAGGATATACATTAGGTTAATTATTTGTTTAAAATTAGTAATTTATTATAAATATTATTTGAACATAAAACAAATAATTCAAGAGATAGAAAACTACCTAAAAAACTATTATCTAAATAATTATAATCAAATAAACTTATATATATATATATTAATAATAATAATAATGAAAACATATTATAGTTTATTTTTTTCGGAATTTTTACTCAAAATTTAATATTTTTACATTTCATTTTATTTATCTCATCATTTCTTTTATCCATGAAATAGTAAGATACTCTTTATTTATTATCTTTTATTTTATCTTTATATTTCATATATCTAAAAGTATAATCTTATCTTCTTATGTATTTAAAAGATAATTAATAAATTTTGAAAACTAATTTAAAAACAAATAAATTCAAAAAAACTTTTTATACAAAACTCAGCTAAAACAAAAATAAACAAACTTTCTCTCAAATCTCACATAAATATTAATTCTCTCTCAAATTCTAATACATCAGCTAATAGTAAACTGGCCTCAACCTAAGTATTCATCCCTGACTGATGAGACACTTTTTAAGTGCATAGATGAATTTCTTTAATTTATAAATCATATTAATTTAGTCTCTCAATACAAAGTTTACTCGTTACACCCAAGGGTGGAGCCAGTAACAACTACAGCTCGGAGGGACTTGTGGTCAAAATAGGGGTGAGTCGGTACGGTATACCTTAATATTTTATCCATACCTTATACCATACCGAAAATTTTGATATGCAGTTAATGCATACCTTTACCTTACCGAAAATTTCGGTATGCAGTTAATGCATACCTTTACCTTAACTTGATTTCGGTATACCTTAATTTCGATATACCTTAATTTCGGTATACAAAAAAATTATACATTTACCTTACCTTAATTTCGGTATACCTTAATTTCAGTAAGGTATCGGTATTATACTTTGATACCTTAAAAGAATATTAACTTAAAAAATAACAATCTCATCGGTAAGGTAGATATTTCGTATATTGAATAATATTTCACTATAATTATATTTTGATATTATTCAAAAACTATATTTTCTATAATTAAATTAATATCAAATCTATTTAATTATTTACTTATAAAGACTATCCAAAGTAGGGTATCAAATTTTTTCATTTAATACCCTGCCACGTCAGCTTAACACCTATTTTAACACCCACTTTTTAGTATATCCTACAACAGAGTGTTATTAAATGTATCAAAATTACTTTTTCACTTTCTCTCACTTCCACATCATTTATACATAATTTCATTTTTTTTAACCACAAACAATATTATTCATCACTTGGTAAATCAAACATACAAATATATTTAAAACGAAGAAGAAAACAAACACTCTAAACATTGGTAATTTGTTAAGTAGTGTTTTTAAAACTCTAATCGAGAGTTGTTCCAAATTTATTCCAAATGTGCATGACAAGATCTTTCTTCAATTGAATATGTTGTGCTTTGTCACGTAGATCGACCCTAGTATGAATATTTGATTCAGATCGGCCTTGAACATGCACTTGAAATTGAGGTAGCACTTCTCTTTGGACATTAACTGAGGAACTAGACCCAGAATTATTCGAACGTTCGAAGTCGATATTTTCCCAATTTCGTGAATACGAATCTCGTTCATCCTCCACAATCATATTATGTAAAATTATGCATGCCCTCATTATTTTATCTAGGCCATCAATATTCCACATCCTAGCTGGTTGGTGAATAATAGCAAACCGTGCTTGAAGTACCCCGAATGCACGTTCTACATCCTTCATGCACGCTTCTTGTTGTTTTGCAAACAACTGCGCTTTGTATCCTTGGGGCATTTGAATTGATTATACAAAGATGGGCAATTTAGGATAGATTCCATCAGCAAGATAATAGGCAAGATTGTATTGTCGACCATTCACAATGAAGTTTACAGCAGGAGCTTCGCCATACTCAATGTCGTCAAAAATTGGTGACCTGTCTAATACATTAATATCGTTCAATGTTCCGGGCAGGCCAAAAAAAGCATTCCATATCCACAAATCATAAGATGTCACTACCTCGAGGATAATTGTTGTTGTGCCCTTGTGTCCATTAGTAATCTTCCCTTGCCAAGCCTTAGGACAATTCTTCCACTCCCAGTGCATGCAATCAATACTTTCAATCATTCCAGGAAAACCGCGCTCTTGTCCAACTTGGAGTAACCTCTGCAAGTCTTCCCCATTTGGTCGTCTGAAGTATTCATCTTGAAACAAGGCAATTATTGTTTCGCAAAAAATACGGGTGCACTCAAGTGTAGTGATTTCTCCAATTTTCACATATTCATCACAGGCATCCCCGACTACTCCATATGCAAGCATGCGTATGGCAACTGTACACTTCTGGATCGGTGTCAATCTAAGCTTTCCTGCATTATTCCGCCTTTGGGTGAAGTAATGGTTGTAATTTGTTATGGCTTCTACATTTCGAAGAAACAATTGCCTTCTCATACGAACTCTACGTCTAAATTGCATTTCAGTATAAGTGCATGGCTCATCGAAATAGTCGGCCATGAGCCTCTTATGGGCAGTTCCATGGTCCTTGTTTATAGAATTTCTTTTACGTGATCGATTGTTTCGCCTTTGAAGCTCTTCGAGAAGTTCTTTTTGCCTTTTGAGTAAAGATTCCTCCAACTCTCATTGTTGTTGAATCTCTTCGAGATTGAAAGGGTTTGGGGGAATATCCATATGATGATATGAAGAAAGGTGATACAAACAAGGATGATAATATGGTGGAAAATTTCAGAAATTTTTGGTGTCCAAATGACACAAACCAAGTCTCTATTTATAGATCTCGAAAAATAAAAAATAATGATATTTATATATATATATATATATATTTTGATCAATTATTATGCAAAAGTGTATTTGAAAAAGAAAACAAAAACAAAAAAGTAACCACCGGCGCTGCCACTTGGCACGCTGTGATTGGGCCACATCAAACTTGGTCCCGTATCAAAATTTGATACCCATATTTTAACACTTAATTTTGATACTATGCCGCACCATTTGATATTATTTTAACACCCATTTGATACCTTATTTGACACCCTACTGTGGATAGTATAAGTATTATATATTATATATATTTTAACTTATAAATACTATTTTGGTATATCTCGATATACCAAAATTTTACAAATCTCATACCTTTACCGTAACAATAATTTCGATATTGGTATCATACCTTACATTTTCTTCGGTATACCTTAAAAATCGATATTTTTGATATACTACGGTACAATATTTTCTATATACTTTAATATCGGTAATTTTTTCCACCCCTAAGTCAAAGTACTATTATATTATATAATATATAATTATATAACTACTTAAATTATTAATTTCTACCTAATAGCCCGCCCGGAGGCCCATCATACTAATTAATATATTATATAATATATATAATCTATCTAAACATCTAACCAATCTAACTAATATATTCTATAATATATATTTATTATATTTGAACAATCTAAATCTAGTTTATTAACTCATAAAAAAATAAATAAAAATCCAACTAGTCAATAATAATATATTATATAATATATTTATTCATAATTAAAGAAAATTTCAATTTATTAATTTCTAAATAAATAATCCACTAAATAATATATAATCAATCACTTCCTAATTAAAAAATATCTAACTTATTCGTTCCTAATTAAATCTAGTTACTTACCATTGAGCTACATATAATTTATTGAGCTTAACTAAAAAAATATGTCCCTGACAATAATAGTTACTTTGAAAATTTGAATTCTTTTCTCACTAGTCATTAGGTCTCTATAATTTGTAAGGCTAAACAGAAGACCACAATTTGTCGGCTTAGATTAAAGTTTATTCTCTTACTAGGTTTGTTTAATTTCAATTCTGCATGTTTATGATACCACGTATGTAACACTCAATAAAAAAATATATAATGTTTATGATACCAATGTTTGCCAAAGTCAAGTCGCTTTTCTCCAATGATCAAACAATACTGGTTGGGGTCAAGGAAAAAATCACTAGAATTGAGTTCCAACTTGCTATCGTCTATGGTAGCAATTCCAGTACCGAGAGAAGACTACTCTGGAGTTGTCTTAGGAACTGGATTGATGGTGATAAACTGTGGGCTGTCCTTGGTGATTTTAATGCTACGATAAGCAAAATTGACCGAAATTCCAGCGTCTGATATTACCCAAGATATGATTGACTTCAACGATTGCATCAGAGACATAGGATGCATCAGAGACATAGGATGCATCGAACCAACCAACTCAGGGAACTTCATAACATGGTCATCAACTCGAGGAGATGAACATATTCGGAAAAACAGAATTGATAAAAGTCTTATCAATGAGAAGTGGATTGCTTAATTCCCGAAAGCCAACTACACGTTTTGAATCCTGGAATTTCGGATCACAACCCTATCAAACTCTTCTGGGAGAAGGAGGAGAGGTTCAAAAGACCTTTCAATTTTTTTAATTTTTAGATGGAGAGTAATAATTTCAAAGATATACTAGGTAAAATGTGGGTCGAAAATATGGAGGGATCAAACATGTTCAGGGTTTCTGTAAAGCTTAGATTTCTAAAAATCTAACTGAAAAAATTTGACAAGAAAAAGTTCATTAACATCTCTAAACGAGTCCAAATAACTAGAATTGAGTTAGAAGAACTCCAAAGCAAGTTATTTGGGGGAGGAAATGATGAACAACTTAACAAAAAATAAAAAGATGCCCTTGGAAATTTTAGGAAGATGAGCTTATTAGAAGAGAATTTTGTGAAACAGAAATAAATACAGAATTGACTCTCTCGGTAACAAGAATACTACCTTCTTCTATGGAAAATTTATGGCTAGGAATCCGAGGAACAATATTTACATGCTGAAGAATGATGAGAGTGAATATGTATAGGGACAGAAAGGGGTACAAGATCTCGCCATCAACTTCTATAAAGAGCTTATGGGTACAAAGAAAGTGAAACCAAGTCATCTGAACACCTTATACCAGATTATCGATAAAAGGGTTTTTGCTGAAGAGAGTCAAGATCTAATCAGGATTGTCACATGGGATAAAGTAAAAGAGGCTTTGTTTAGCATCAACGACAATAAAAGCCTGGGTCCAGACAATTTTAATGCTCAATTCTTTTGGCCGGTTGTGGGTCACAATATTATAGACGGGGTTCTGGAATTCTTTAAGAACATGAAGATCTTCAAGCAGTGGAACACTATTGTCCTGACTTTTATACCCAAAACCTCAATTCCCGAAAAGGTTCAAGATTTCAGACCGATTTCATGATACAATGTATTTTACAAAATAATTTCAACAATTCTTTCAAAATGATTTAAAAATGTCATTGGTAAAATAGTTAGTTTAAATCAATCTAGATTCATTCTGGGTTGTACTATCTCACATAACATTATGCTCATGAAAAACCTCCTCAAAGGTTATGGGAAGAGAAAAATATTCCCGAGAGTGGCTTTCAAAATTGATATAAAAAAGCCTTTGAATTTGTTAGATGGGAATCCATTCAGGACTTTATGGTTCGTATAAGGTTTTCCAATGATTTTTTTAGAATGGATCATGCAATGCGTTTCTACCTCTCGTTTTGTAGTTAGCGTCAATGGGATCCACATAGACTACTTAAAAGGTGAAAAGGGCGTGAGGCAGGGAGATCCCCTATCATCTCACCTTTTCGTCATCATCATGGCGGTCTTTGAGAGCATCTTTATGATGTTCCGAAATAATCGACCATACATTTTCCACCCATTCTGTGAGAAGGAGGAGATCACCCATTTATTCTTTGTTGACGATTTGTTCATTCTCACGCATGCTGACGTTCATTCCATAAAACTATAAGAGTTGCACTAACATTTTTTTCTTGAGGTTACATGTTTGACTATCAACAAGAATAAGAGCTTGGCATTCTACGGAGGAGTAAAAGAGGAAAGAAAACATCTACAATATCATGGGAATAACAGAAGGAAGCTTCCTAGTAAGATACTTAAGGCATACCACTCACGGAAAAACATATCCAAATCTCGCACTACAGACCACTGATCAAGAAAGTGAAAAACTCAATTTCCGGCTGGGCAACAAAGAAACTTACATACACTAGAAGAATTAAGCTGGTCAAAAGCATGGTAATGAGAATCATCAGTTACTAGTCATAGTAACTCGTGCTCTTGAAGAAGGTAATGAAAGAACTTGGTGCGCTAATGAGAAACTTTATTTGGGAAAGCAGCGGGAGAGGCGAGAAGAAGATTAAGTGGACCACACTTTTCAAACCAGATGAAGAAGGCGACATAGGGCTCAAGAACTGTGTTGAATGGAATAAAGCATTGACGTATAAGCACCTATGGGCCATCGAGAGTAGACAAGAATCACTCTGGATCAAGTGGGTCCTCACCTAGTTTATGAAACACGAAGCAAGCGTTTGGACATCCAAAATAAGAGAAGGTATGAGATGGTCGTTACAAAAAATCCTTAAGCTAAGAAACAATATTGCATGACTTTTTGACATTCGTTAGGGAGACGGTAAAAACACACTATATTAGCATGATCCCTGGTATGAGGACCAACCATTAATCAATAAAGAGGAATTCAGAAACGTGAGGATTAGACAGGACTGCCTAGCTTCCAAGGTTAGAGACATTAAAGACGGGCTATGGAATTCGCTCCTTAGACGAATACTAGTGGGGTGGCACATTCTCAAACATATCAGTAACATCCAATTCAACGAAAGAACACACGTACACCAATGGAAAGTCGAGGAAAATGGGAAGAAGATTTCTAGCAAAGTGTGGAACACCATTTGAGAGAATGAGCAAACAATAAATTAGACTAGTCTGGTCTGATCGTCAAAGGTTATCCGAGACACCAATTCATCTTATGGCTTGCATTTTGGGAATGGATAAATACGAGAGATTGCGTTAGGAAGTACATAGAAATTCTGGATCCAAGCTGTCTTTTATGTGAAGGGAATGAAAAAACAATAGATCACTTATCGAAGCTATGGAAGAAGTTTCCAGAAGCATGAAAATGGTTAGCCTGGCTAAAGAATATAAAGAGATGAAAAAGGAAGTCGTACACAAAGCAAAGGGAAAAATTTCAAGTCTAGTGTTCTCAAAAGTAGTTTCGGTACAATCGTCTACCACATATGGCGAGAAAGGAACACAATGGTGCACTCGAGAATAAGAAGAAGTGTAGAGGAGACATGGGAAAACATAGTATTCGACAACAACACAAATCTACAAATGCTGAAACAAGTACCCATGACTGAGCATAATTGGAAACTAAGTTGGAACTAGAAAATCACATCCAAAAAAATCATAGAATGGAATTTTTTTTAGTTAGATAAACGCTTTCATTAGTTTGTGTGTTGTGTAATTCATTTGTTTCAGACTGTTACGAACTAAATTTTCCTAGGCTTGTCTAGGAAAATACAGAAACTCATTTGTTTTTTTTCCTTTTTGGGATTTTTTTAATAAAATAACGTTAAGTCATTTTTCCCAAAATATATATAATGTTCTCACTAGATATAATCTAGAAACTAATAATGTGTGAGGTCATAAATATGATGGTGCTTGTAATATGAGTGGTATTTTAATGGTTTGCAAGCTTTATTTTTTAAGGATTGCCCTTATGCGTATGATGTGCATTTTTTTGCTCATTTACTACATCTAGCATTAATTATCGCATATGATTAGGAGATCTTTATAAGACTTTTCTTTTCCAATCTAACGACTATTATAAATATTATTACATCTTCTTTAAAACACAATACCGATTTACAGTTAGCTCAAGCTAATGAAATTGCTCGTTCTATTGTTGATGGTGAACGTGAGATTGGACGAGGAACTAATTGCATTCTTTGTATCGTTGTGTGCTTAAACGATTCATATTTTTAAATATATCATGGATTATTTAAAAAACATCATGTTATATATTAGTTTTTCTGAAAATATTTTTAACCCGTGTAGACTTGAAATTCTAACTCCGCCCTTGGTTGCACCAAATTATTTATCAATGTCTACATTGTGAAACTCTTTAACATCTATTTTGGTGAAACTCCATATCAAAATATACAACGAGCGCCATAAATTATCCTTAATCCTTAAAGAATTATTTGATTAAACTGGATTGTCGAAAAGATAGTAGATTTTGAGGTTGTTGAGTTTGTACTTAATGAATTTGATCATCAATAGGAATAAAATCCTCATCAATGTCAAAAACATTTGAGATATGAATCAAATATTCCTTAATAGAAATTATTGATCTAAATCATCTTCAAAGAAAAAACCATTTCTCTCTCAAACTCAATATCCTAAAAAATATATTGTAGTCTAGTCTCAAAATAAATTATCTTTAACTTGACATCATAAAAAATATTATAACCCTTAATCACTTAGAATATACAATAAAGTAAGTTCTCACATTTTAATCTTAAGTAACAACTAATATATATATATATATAGAGATAATGATGCTTAATTTTCAAAGTGTCCGGATTGTCGATTTAAGAGTTGTGGTTAATTTGAATATATATATATGTGAGAGTAATGGATATTTGTGGCGGATTATGGGTTGACAAATCCATAAACTTAAAATATTTAAAAATAAAAATAAAATGTTATAGATATGTTTTGAACTTGCAACATAACAAAACAAGTATAACTCTTTAACAAAAAAGACTAATAAGACTTTATATTTTAAATTCAACACCAAATTTGATGAACGCGGAACATTCTTAACAATATAAGATCAAATTTTTAACTAACTAATCTATATATATATATTTAATGATGCTTAATTTTCAAATGTACAGATTATCAGGTCGAGAGTTGTGGTTAATTTTAATATATATGTGAGAGCAAATGAATATTTGGGTCGGATTGTGGGTTGACCCACCCATAAATTTAAAACGGTTAAAATAAAATTAAAAATTCTATAAGTATGTTTTGAATTTGCAACTTAACAAAATAATTAAAACTCTTAAACCAACTAGGCTAATAAGACTTTATATTTTAAATTCAACACAAAATTTAATGAACGCAAAATATTCTTAACAATATAAGTTCAACCTTTTAACAAACTAATCAATATATATATATATAATGATGCTTATTTTTTAAAGTGTTCGGATTGCCGGCGGAGTGGTTAATTTGGATATATATGTGAGAGTAAATGAATACTTGGGTCGGATTGTGGGTTGACCCGCCCATAAACTTAAACGGTTAAAATTAAAATTAAAAAATGTTATATGTATATTTCAAACTTGCAACCTAACAAAACAGTCCACTATATATATATAATGATACTTAATTTTCAAAGTGACCGAATTAGGTCGAGAGCTGTAGTTAGTTTGGATATATAGTGAGTAAATTGATACTTGAGTCGGATTGTGGGTTGAACCACAATAAACTTAAAACGGTTAAAAATAAAATTAAAAATTTTATATGTATATTTCGAACATGCAACCTAACAAAACAAGTATAACTCTTTTACCATCTAAGCTAATAAGACTTTATATTATAAATTTAACATCAACTTTGATTAACGCAGAACATTCTTAACAATATAAGTTTAACTTTTAACTTACAAATATATATATATATAATGATGCTTAATTTTTAAAGTGTCCGGATTGTTGGGTCGAGAGTTGTGGTTAATATAGATATATATGTGAGAGTAAATGGATACTTGGTTGGATTGTGGGTTCATCCGTTCATAAACTTAAATTGGCTAAAAAAAATGCAATACGTATGTTGTGAACTTGCAACCTATAATAAAAAAAAAATCCTTTATATATATATATATATATATATAAGGAATGCTTAATTTTCAAAATATCTGAATTACATAGATGAGAGTTGTGGTTAATTTTGATATATATGTGAGAGTAATGAATACTTGGGTTGGATTGTGGGTTGACCCACCAATAAATTTAAAACGGATTAAAATAAACGTAAAAATACTATATGTATGGTTCGAACTTGCAACCTAACAAAACAAGTACAATAATATATATATATAAATATATATATATATATATAATGATTCTTAATTTTCACAGTGTCCGGTTTGTCAGGTCGAGAGTTTTAGTTAATTTGAATATATATGTGAAAGTAAATGGATACTTGGGTCAGATTATGGGTTGTCCCGCCCATTAAATTAAAATGGTTAAAAATAAAATTAAAAATAATATTTGTATATTTCGAACTTTCAACCTAACAAAATAAATACAACTCTTTAACCAACGAGGATAATAAGACTTTATATTTTAAATTCAACACCAAATTTTATGAACACGAGACATTATTAACAATATAAGTTCAATTTTTTAACTTAATAATCTATATATATAATGATGCTTAATTTTTCAAGTATCTGGATTGCCGAGTCAAAAACTATGGTTAATCTAGATATATATGTGAGAGTAAATGAATATTTGGGTCGGATTGTAGGTTGACCCGTCCATAAGCTTAAAACGGTTAAAAATAAAATTAAAAATGTTATATGTATATTTCGAACTTACAACCTAACAAAATAAGTACAACTCTTTAACCAACTAGGCTAATAAAACTTTATATTTTAAATTCAACACCAAATTTGATGAACACGGGACATTCTTAACATTACAAGTTCAACTTTATATATATATATAATAATAATATTTAAAGTGTCCGGATTGCCTGGACGAGAGTTGTGGTTAATTTTGATATATATGTTAGAGTAAATGGATACTTGGATCGGATTGTTAGTTGACCCACCCATAAATTTAAAACAGATTAAAATAAAATTAAAAATTCTATATGTATGTTTCGAACTTGCAACCTAACAAAATAAGTACAATTATATATATATATATATAATGATGTTTAATTTTAATAGTGTTCGATTTGTCGGGTCGAGAGTTTTGGTTAAAAGGATACTTGGGTCAGATTGTGGGTTGTCCCGCCCATAAAATTAAAATGGTTAAAAATAAAATAAAAAATGTTATATGTATATTTCGAACTTGCAACCTAACAAAATAAATACAACTCTCTAACGAACGAGGATAATAAGACTTTATATTTTAAATTTAATACCAAATTTTATGAACACGGGACACTATTAATAATATAAGTTAAACTTTTTAACTAACTAATCTATATATATAATGATGCTTAATTTTCTAAGTGTCTGGATTGTCGGGTCAAGAGCTGTGGTTAATTTGAATATATATGTGAGAGTAAATGGATACGTGGGTCGTATTTTGGGTTGACTCGCCCATAAACTTAAAACAGTTAAAAATAAAATTAAAAATGTTATATGTATGTTTCGAACTTGCAACCTAACAAAACAAGTACAACTCTTTAATCAACTAGGCTAATAAAACTTTATTTTTTAAATTCAACATCAAATTTGATAAACGCGGGACATTCTTAACATTATAAATTCACTTTATATATATGTATATATATATATATAATGATGCTTAATTTTCAAAATTTCCAGATTGTCGGGTCGAGGGTTGTGGTTAATTTGAATATATATATGTGAGAGTAAATGGATACTTGGGTCGGATTGTGGGTTGACTCTCCCATAAACTTAAAAATGATATATATATATATATATGTTTCGAACTTGTAACCTAACAAATCAAGTACTACATTTTAACGAAGTGTGATTAGGATGTGGTTTGCCAAGGGATAATAGGCCTGTAACAATTGAAAATAGTTAAAAAAATATAAATTAAATATTTGATTGACCAGAGTGTGAGGGCACAATGCTAAATATTTAAAAATATGAATCAAATATTAGATAGACCAAAGTAAAAGTATAAGGTCACGAGATGAGAGGTTCATTGAAAAAATATGTGATAAGATATGAGAAAAAATGAGTTGTTTTACCGAAATGAATAAAATGTGAAATGAGAGTGTTCTATTTTTTATTTTAATATATTATTCGTGATTTATTAAAAAATTTAAACATTGAATACATATTATTATATTTTTTTTGTTTATAGTTTTATATGTGTGCATCGCACGAGAGTTTTCCTAGTATTCAAATAATGATTTATCCCATCTCAAAATACATAATGCAACATTAATATTCAATTTTTAGACAATAATATTAAATGATAATAGTATTTTGTTATAATAATAAAAAATGTCAAATAATCAATCTATATTTGGATGAATTAATTATTCACATAAATTAGACTTTATAATTATTACATGTTTATCCTCACAAGTATTTATAAACGACACGATTGGCACGATCAACACGAACAGAAAAACAACATGATCAACACAGTATCAAGGTCACGATTTCGCTTGTTGTGGTCGCGATTGCTAGTCGCTCAAAGTCGCATATCAATTCAAGAACGTGCGCACAATCGGCACGATCGACACAATCAGCACAATCAGCACAATCGACACATCAACACGAACGACACGGTATCTACTCTAATAACTAGGTCGTTTGTTCATCTGCAAAGCTTGGTTGGAAGGTTAGGGTTTATAATTTACCATGTTCTGTAATAGTTAGGGTTTCTAGTGTATCCTATTCTGTTATTGCTCTATTTTGTTATTGTGTTCTGCTATTCATCAAAATGGGAAGAAAGAAAAACAATAAGAATAAGGAAGTCAGAGAATTTGTGATGAAAGGTTTAAGGGAGGTAGATGAAAAGGAAATCGATAGAATTGCTAAAAATATTATCCATGAAATACAAGAATGCAGCAAAGGTAAAGAACCAATTACTGATATAAATTCTGAAGAAAATGCAACAGGAAAACAAGGGGAAAATGAAGTAATATGGAAGGTTGAGTATAATGAAAGAGCAAACCTCTTTGGACTTAAAAATCAAATCACAAAGTTACTGATGCATGCAAAGAAAGGAGAGATTGTGCTCAACAAAGAGAAAATACAGCAAACAACCGTCCAATTGAATATACATTGTCTTCAAGATTGGAACATACTGAAGAAGGAAGGATACAAAAAGATAGTAAACTGGTCAGTGGAAAGAATGAGGGAGCTAATAAAGTCTTCAAAATCAAAGACCTATACTATCAGGAGTAATTCCAACTGGAAGATAAATGAAGTATGGAAAAAGAATGCAGAAAAAAAGTAGAAGATCATTCATACAAAGGTCAAATCTACTTGGGTGAGTTTAAAACAAAAGTTGAGATTCTCAACTCTCCTTTTGAATTTAAATTGTCCACTGAAGTGGAGGAGAAATGCGTCAAAGAATGAGAAATGTAGTTGTTGGGAACTACATAGGAAAGCACCGTGTATCTTTTCCAAACACTAAGGAATCACTAATGAAACAATGGGAGCAGAAGGGACTGAAGAAGATTTTTACAAACATCCATGATCTCTATTTTATACAATTCAAAAAAGGAACGAACTTGGATGATATTCTGAAAATTGGGAATACTTATATTGAATCTAACTATATGAAGTTGAAGAGATGGTCTGAAGAATTGAGCCTTCTAAGCAAGCCAAAGAAAACAACTCAAATATGGTTCCAACTTAAGAACATCCCAACACACATGTACAATGCAGAAGCTCTAAGTCACTTTGCTAGTCTATTGGAGAAACCATTATATATGGACCCAATTACAGAGAGAGGAGAGCACCTCACTTTTCCTAGAATAAGCATTGAAGTGCATCCTCAAAGTAAACTGCCAAATAACATGACAGTTGTTGATAGGAATGGAAAGCTCACAATCATGGAAATATCATATAAATGTAAGCCAAACAGGTGTGCTTTCTGCAATACTTTCCAACATGTTAGTACTAAATATTCAAAAGCAATTGAGGAAGAACAGAAAATAATGAAAGCACGGGAAGCAAAAAAAGCAAGAAAATGAAACGGAAGAATCAAGAATGGAAGAGCATATTGTGGAAGTTAAGGATAGTGATAAAAGAAGACAAAAATAAGGAAAATGAAGAGGAAGAAAGCAAGAATGATTCTGAGAAAAATGAAAGCAGCGAAAGAAAGAATGTAAATGGAATCAAGGTGAAGAGGAAAAGAAAATTTTCTGTAATGCAAAGGA
Source organism: Impatiens glandulifera (assembly GCF_907164915.1). Classification (NCBI taxonomy): domain Eukaryota; kingdom Viridiplantae; phylum Streptophyta; class Magnoliopsida; order Ericales; family Balsaminaceae; genus Impatiens; species Impatiens glandulifera. The sequence goes on from NC_061867.1 coordinate 36,924,240, forward strand.
TTAGGATGAAAATGGAAGATGAACATCAAGTTATTGAGGAAACTTAAGAGGAAAACACCCAAAATTTCAAAGCTGAAATAGAGAATTCTAAAGCCGATAAAGAAGATTCTAAATTTGATGTGGAGTCTGAATCCGAAGCTGAAGATAATGAAGACAAGAATACAGAAATTCAAGTTGAAGATAACAAAGGTAAAAGCCCTGAAAATCTAAGAAATAATTCTTTTTATCAAATCAGAGCGGGCCCGTACAAAGAGAGAATTAAAAATAAGAATTAACAATACTCATCATCCTCTTCAATACAATCTCCTTTTATCGTTAGAGGAAGAGGAAGAGGAAGGGGAAGAATGCATCTCAATGAAAATAGATTGCATGCAAAAATCACAGGTTGGGATGGTTAGGTTTGAATCTCTGTTTTTTAGAATGTATAAATGCTACTAATCAATTTTTTTAGGGTCTTTTGATTATCATTCTTAATCATACCTAGAGTTTGTCTAGCTTTGATTTCTGACCCTCCCACTTTTGGGATTTTAATGAAATGGTTTTAACCGTTCCCCCCCTAAAAAAAACTGTGTCAATTAATCAGATTAAAAGATCACGGGTTCAATTTCATTTGTAAGCGTTTTGAGTTGAAACGGAGGGCAACGTCTTTAAGGTGTAATTCTAGTTCTTCTTTATTAAAATAATAAATTAAAAAATATATATAATTATGTCAATTAATTATTAGCTTTTGGGCCAAACAATATAATCACATGAATTATACAATCCTGCCATCAAAATTTTCTTGAATTAATTTCAAGAAACATTGTCACTAAGGAGATTTTTGTCCCGAAATGGTCACGTGTAGGTGAGAGAAATAAAAATAATTTTATTTATTTATTTTTTCGATAAAATTATCATATTCGGGAGATTTTTATCTCGAACAAGGCCACGTTCAGGAGATTTTTGACCCGAACAAGGCCATGTTTGGGAGATATTTGTTCCGAATATTGTCATTTTTTTGAGATTTTTGTCCCGAACATGCTAATGAGTAGGAGAGAGAGATAAAAAATTATTAATTTTTTTTCTAGAAAAATGTTTATGTTCAAGAGATTTTTTTATTTCTCTCATGCACAAGTGACAAGGTACATCAGATTCGTGTCATTGCTTTCGTTTTGAACTTCGTTCTCCTTATCCTAACCCAATAAATAATGAATTTTCAAGATTACTTACCCAAATTTTAGCCAAATACATCAGAACTTAAATTTCTATTTTATCAATACTAAATTTATTGATAAGCTTGATCGTAATCTTTTTAATTCTCAAATAAACTTTTCTTAATTTAAAAATGTGATTCTTAATTCTCTATAATATCTATAATTGATATATTTGTAATTATGATAATTATTTAATGAATGAGAGAATTTTTTTTTTATTAAATAACATCATAAATCATTTTATTTCGTAATTATTTATTTAAAATTATCAAAAATTCGAGATATATATATATATTCCAAATATATATTATTCCTGAGAGAATCTAAATATCCATAAATCTAAGAATCTTATCATTGATGAACTCGTCGAGAATTTCAATGATATATATATATATATATATATTCTTACAGAATTAAATTAGGACGAAAATATTGGTTAGAATTATTAGTATTAGATGCTAATTAAATTGTTTAAAATTAAATTATTAGTATTTATAATTATGAATATTCTTTATCCTTAGAATAGAAATATTTTTTAATATTCTATTTTCTTAAATTTTCTTTAGATGGAATAGTTATTCAAATTTAATAAGTACACTCAAATTAGTTTTTCTATATTGTTCAATTATGATGTTTCAAGGTGATAGTTTAGTTTTAAGCACCCTTTAAAAATTTTGTACTCTAAATTGTCATCAACCTCTTTAAAAATATTTATTTGGAGTTTTGAGTTTAATTGATATTTTTCATTATTTTATATTTTTAAACTTATAACACATCTTCTCTTGTTAAAGTTTGTTTAAATAATTTAAAATTTTTTACCACAATTACTCAACTTGCTTCTTAGTGTGACCCAATAAAAAATTTTAAAACCTAATTTGTTTTACAACAAAGTTATTCTATTAATTGTAAAGAAAGAAGATGTCTAAGACTTAATAAGTAAATATGGGCAGCATGCCATTATTATATATATATATATATATATATATATATATATATATATATATATATATATATATATATATATATATATATATATATATATATATATATATATATATATATATATATATATATATATATCCCATTATTATAGGAGTGCAAACAATAATACATCATTAATTGACTTGAAACCCTACACATCTTATTATTCTATAAGTGTTCCCAGCAACTGATCTTCACTTGACAAGAAGATGTCATCCTGAAATTTTGAGATTAGAGAGATGAATTAAGTGACGGAACCTACATTAGACAAACAGATAAGAAATAAAATAGTTGGAGGGAGGATGAGTAATAAATGTGCCTGAAATATTTGGTGGGTTGGCGACATAGGAGGAGCAAACTTGGTTAATGGTGTCATTGATTTGCTTAACAGTGGCTTTATTGGCAAAGATATAATTCCTCTTCACATGATGGATGCAGTTAAGGACCACCGACTTTGTATAATCCCCACACCCATTTTGCTGGCAATATTCAGCTGCATCTGTTGGATCGACATTAATAACTCCCGCCTCTGTTAGGTTGTACTTCGCCGGACAAGGGTTTGGTGGCTTGTACTTAATTCAATCAAACCACTTAGAGTAAGTTTAGAGAAAATAGAATACCTTATACAATAATTCACGTATTATGTTTTTTTCTATAATGATAAAAAGAAAGATATAGTATGTTTTACATATAAGATGCAGAAGTGGGCACTTCTCCACTGTTCGAATGGAGAAAGGTTTACATTTGACGTGGGGAGAGTTTTGTCTGAAAACACAAGAACGTGAGTTCAATACTTTCGGTTACTATGTAAAAAGAAAAAGAGAAATGATTGGGAGTGAGAATTTGTGGGAGGAATGATGTGACGCAATTTAATTAACAAAAAAAAATAACAAAATTTCTTTTTTCTCTCTCTCCTCACCTTTTATCATTTTTTCAACATGTAGTGTCATATCATTCTCTCCCCATTCACTCCCTCAAATTCCCTCTCCCTATCACCCTCAAAGAAAAACACAGAGAAATTGAGAGCTTACTCTCTGCTATGGTGCAGCCAAATAGGAAGACGACACAGACACTCAAAATGAGGCAAATAAGTAAACTAGGTTTACTACCATTATTGTAGTTCATGATGTTTATCAAAAATTTGTGGTCTAAGAATAGATGATTGTGTTATGTATAGAAGAAGAAGTAATTTAGAGTCTAGAGATTATGGACAATAAAAGAACAAGTCATAGAGACGTCTCCTTGAAAACTAGGAAAAAAACTCTGCCTTGTCTTGTAACACTAGTATATCCCCTGAATATACATATAATAAACATATGGAGATGAAAACAAGAGAAATAACCAAATTATGAGGCAAGAAAAAGAAGAAAAAAGAAACAAGAACAATGCAACAATTAAAAAACTGATTCCAGCTTCAAATGACTCACCCATTACTTTTATTACCTTTGGCCTTTTCCTGTAAAGTGGATAAATTCTCCTACCCTGTTCTTAATATGCATGTGTTCAACAAATTAATCAAATAAAAGATAGGGAGTCAGAAAAAGCTAGTACTCTTAATAAAAATAAAATTTTAGAGATATAAGATAAACTACATAAAGTTAAATACTCACAAGTATAAAAAAAACTATATAAAATAAAAATAAGAATAGTGATAATAGTGGAATTTATAACCAGAGTTTCGTTTATAAACAATATTATTTATAATAAATAAATATATAAAATAATAATTAATAAAATTATTGTTATAAAAATAAATAAATATTTTTTAATTAAAATATTAAACTATTTAAAAATATATATATTGAAAATAATTATATATAATAATAATAATATTAAAACTAAATAAAATATATTAATATATTATATAATAATAAGTTATATATATATTAATAAAAAGTATAATGATATATTAAAATTAAGTGATATAAATAAAATGTGGAACCTAGAGATATTAGTTACAATTTTATATAATTATTAGGTATAAATTAGTAAAATTTTAACAAACATTATATAAAAACACTATTAATATAGTTTATACTATACCAAAAAATGTGTTTATTATTACGTATAAAAGTGTAGATAAAGTATAGTTGTATATACAGTAAATTATATTTGGTTATTTGGTGGATTAGAATTTATATATACAATAATATATGGATATAAATTATACCTTGAGGTAGCGTTTGTTATACTGTATTATTTATATAGGTATTAATTGTAAGGGTTATAAATTGTAAAGGGGTAATGAGAGGTATAAGTTATGTATGTTATTTGTATTTGGTTGAAAGTATAAGAAGGTATAAATTGTATAGATTTTATAATTTTGTTTTTGGTTGATAGTATAAAAATGTTGTATAAAATGTAAAAGAACATTTTTGCCTTTTATATTTATATTAATTTAATTTAATTGTTAAATTAATATTTACTTAACTTTTTTTTTATTTCTCTCTATTTATATGTTTTTTTTTTTATTTCTTGTATTCTATGATCACATTTTGTGGGAACCACTAAATGAGATTAGTATAAAATTACATAAACCAGTAAGTTATAATGCAGATAGGGACAAAGGGGAGAGTTTTCAGAAATAGAAAAGTTATAAAGTCATAATATACCAATGAGTCTGATTGGAGAAAGAAATCAGAAAAAAAATTAATGATGTTTCGATCGAATAGACTAAGACAAAGAAAAGTTGCTACACAGAAAGACTTCTAATTCTCATAAGAAGTCCCTAGATAAAGAATATAAGCTAAACATGGGCTTCCATGCTAAAGAGCGAAGGAAGAAAGCAATATAGTTGGGAAGATAGCTAAATTACTGGCTTAAATGAATCAAGAACTAACCATCAACATTTTAGTAAAATGGAAGAGAACCACATAATAGATTCTGAAAATATACTTAATTTGGGTACAAGAATCATATAGCAGAAAAGGGACAATAAAATGATATCTCATCAATCAAAATAAGTATCAGAAATTCAAGAAATCAAAGGAAGAACTTCCACCACAGAAAAAAGATCTGAAGTTGTATTGAGAATTCAAGAAGATGAATTGATTTCTAATTCTATACAGGAAACAAAACAAGAATAATATAGCAAAAAATGGGACAGCAGAAGGACCTCTCATTAATCCAAACTAGTATCAAAAATACAAGAATCATAGTATCAAAAAATGAGTTTCTTGATTTTTCTTTGAATCTCCCAAGATCTTGAATCTTCTCTGAATCTCTTTAATCTATGGTTATGGAAATGAGTTTCATTAATCTTCTATTGATCTATGCCATTAGAGATGAGTTTAGATGAAAGCCATGGAGAAAAGGGGTTTCAAATGAGAGGAAGATGAATGAAAAGAAAAATGAGAAAGTTAAGAGACGGAGAGGTGGATGAAGTTTCTAGAGAATAAAGCTTTCAAAATAATAAAAATTTAAGGGTAAATATGGAAATATTATTTTTATCCTTCTTTGTAACAGGTTTGACTAGGTACAAAGTTTGTACCTAGTTTAATTTATAAATTATATCACATTTAATACTATTTATATAAAATACTTTAACTAATTTACTGTTAATATTATTATACTATATCTACATGTTAGTACGGAATATAAACTAGTTACAAAAATGTTTAAACTTTTATAAAATTTAACATTTCACTTTTTATCCTTTAATTTTATAAAATTATTAAAATTATAATTTCTTTATTATATTTTAAAATATAATAATAATAATAATAATAATAATAAATTATAACTAAATATTTATTTATATTTAAATGGGTTTAATTTTATAATTTAAAATAATAATAGTAAATACTTAATTACTTATTTTTATTTGATTTTTAAATATATATATATATATATATATATATATATATATATATATATATATATATATATATATTATCTCTATAAACAAATATTAAATTATAAAAAATTTAAATGTGACAATTTTATATTTAATTAAATATAATAATTATTTAAAAAAATTAATAATATTAATTAAAAATAATAGTTAAATATACAATTAATTTATAAAATAAAATTGTATTACATTATTAATAAATGATATTTATAATTAATTATATTATTAATTAATACAACTTAAATCTATATAATTTATTTTTGAAACTAATTTATAATTATGTCATTTAATTTTTCAAATATCATGTTTTATAAAATTATTATTCATATTATATTTTATACAAACAATTAATATTTTTTATTTATAAAAATATTTATAATAATACATAAATTTTAAAAATAATTATTAAATATTAATTAATATATAAATAATATTTATTTATAATTATATAAATTAAATTATAAAAAATTATATATAAAATATTGTGTATGTATTTTTATTTTAAAAATATATTTATATAATAGTCTACATATAAAATAAATATTAAAAAAAGAATTATATAAATATAAGGATAAAATAATCATTTACACTTCTTACCACTTTTTTATACCACCAACCAAACATAATATAATAAACTTATATAATTTATATTCCTAACCAAACACAAATAATTTATATAATTTATACCTTCTAATACCTCCTTACAATTTATACTTCTATACAACTAATACCTATATAACTAGTATCGCGTATCAAACATTACAATAGTGTTATATTATACCCTTTTTACCTACAACCAAAAAGTACTCTTTATAAATACTAACATTTAGCCCGTGCATTTGCACGAGTAATAATATAAAAAACCGTGAAATTTTTTTACGGATAACATTTTTAATTTTTTTTAACCGTTTTAAGTTTATGGGTGGGTCAACCCACAATCCGACCCAAATATCCAAATTAACCACAACTCTCGACCCGACAATCCGAACACTTTAAAAATTAAGTATCATTATATATATAGATATGTTATAGGGATCACTGGTTGAACGTGGCTCCGTCGCCCATGTATATATGTATCATTTTTTGAAACAAAGATACAATATTATTGGGTACAGAGTTATTTTTTATTTTTTTAATAAAAAAAATTTTGATCATATTTGTGGATGATAATTTATTATTTGATAAAAAAATTTTGACAACCCTTGCAAAAACAAATTTCACTCTTGCTCAAAATTTTGGGTAGAGATTTTTCCGATACCGATACATTAGTTTACTCGACTTGGTCTCTTCCATCGCTTATTGTTATTGACTCACATCATTTCGTCTATAGAGTCACTTGAAAATTTGTGTTGGTTAGATTATTTTAATTAGAATTTTAATATTTGTAAATTTTTATTATTTAATATTTGTTATTATTTATTATTTACACATTAATATTTAATTTGTAACTTCTTATATGATTTAATGAGGATTAACTTTCTTTTAAAAAGATGATAGTCAAAATCTTTATTCGTTCAAATTTTATTTATTTATAAATGTAATTTTTTAAATTGTTAAAGACAAACTTTATTATATATAACATTAAAAAAATACTCAAATGGTAATGAATTCAAGATTATACCCTAATAATGATTTAGTTTAATATTCAATAAACACGTAAATTAAAAGTTGAATTTAAATTTGGATTTGAAAAAAAAATTATAAATTAATATGTTTTTTTCAAATATCAAATTTGAATATTAATTTAGATAAAGATACTATTTTAGTTATATATGTTAATTATATACATTAAAAAAATAATAAAGATTTCTTAATATAGGATTTCAAATGTTTCTGATTTAAATAACAAGTGTTTTAACTCAAAAGAAATAATTATTTTAGTTTATTGAAATTTCAGCATTATTGTTGATCTAAGATGTCAAGAACTCAACTAGAAATATACTGTAATTCCATAATCATTTCAATTTAACACAGTGACAAATTGTTCCATTCTATGTTGAACTTCTTAAACTTTCACCATAATAATTTTCCAAATAGTAATAAAGAAGTAATCTTATTAATTTTCAGAACTATGTCCGTCATCCAAGAAAGAAATGGCCACTGTAATATGTGTTTTTAAGTTAGAAGAGCTATTTACTTTAGTTTTATTGTAATTCCAGAGATCAAACACTGAACTAGAAATTTACTGTATCATTTGGATGAAGCACAATGACAAATGCTTACATTTCTATGTGGAACACAAAATAATTTCCCGTATTAATTTTCCAAATATAAGAAAAACAATAATCTTATTTCTTTTCAGAACTATGTCGGGCATCCAAGAAAGAAATGGCAACTGCAGCATGAAAAGCGGATCCTATGGGTAACACATCTTCATCAAGGAAAAAATGACCCGAGTGCAATGGATGTTCAGATCCCAACGTTTCATTCCCCATCCCGATCATGAAAAATGCAGCCGGGATCTTTTGCGAGTAGAAGCTGAAATCTTCAGCAGCCATGGACATTGGTAAAAGATCAAAGCTTGATTTATTGAGAAGAATTTCTCCAATGTTTTTTCCATGTTCATACATGTTTTGGTGGTTAATAGTTGGAGGGTAATGCCTTCTTTCAACCTCCATGAAATCTACAGAAACCATGCACCTGTGCACGTTTGCTTGGGCCTCAATCACCTGAATAATCATCCCCATATTACATTCCACAATTTATATAAAACACTACATAGTAAAGATGATCAGTTTACTTCATCAACTTCCATTTATAATAACTCGATTTGACTTCTCTACTTTTAAGAATGGCTCAAACTACTCTCCATTTTTATTGTTTAGTCAACTAAAAACCTATACCAAGTGAAGCAAAAAAATTATACTATGATCTTGTATACCAAATGAAACAGCAGAAATCACACTATTTTGGATATTGATTCAAAATAATCATAATCTAAAAATAATCATAACACAAATATATTATTTTCAATCTTAATTTTTGGTGATTTTCTAATTATATCCTAATTGTAACAAGATTGGGACAAAATATTAGTTCCCGAATAGTTTTCGTTATATATTTTAACCAAGGCAAAATGAACTTCTATAAAATAAATAAATAAATATCATATTAAATGTTGAGTTTTGGTGCTTCATTTGGTTTAAAATGAGGAATTGAAATCCTACATTAGCCGAACCGATACTTACCTCTTTGATTCTTTTCTTAAGGTTGAGAAGGCCTTCTATAGTCACACTACGAAAAGTGCCTCCAATCTTTACAATCTCAGGAGTTGCATTATCAACGTCACCACCCCGAACCAAACCAACTGTGACTACCTGCTCGAGATTACAATTTTGACCAGCCAATAAAAGAGAGATAAGTAATATTGTATCATAGTATGTTCTTTATGTTATGAATTAGTGTATCACATTGAGTCTATATGTTATTAAATTTAATGATCAGATCATTTTATTATTTTTGCAAAAATCATAATGATCTAAAAAATAATATGGAGCAAAAACTTTATAAAAGATAAAGCCAAAATCTATAATGATCTTAAATATATTTGGATCATGATAAAAATAAAAATCTTATTCACTCTCAATTTTAGTCCATAAGGCCGTAGTTGTGCAAAATTATGACAAAATACTAGTTTTCAAATTGTATAAGATTTCCTCTCCTAAATTAAAATAATAAAAAATAAATAAATAAACTCTGAATGTTCAATTTCATATTTTGAAGTGAACTTATAAGAATTAGGTAGAAGAGAAATGGATTTACCTCAGCCTGAAGAGGGTCAGTTTCTCTTGACACAATTTGTTGAAGTGCAAGAATTGTAAAAGCAGAAGCCAGGATGGGATCTTTGTTTACATGTGGTGAGGCTGCATGTCCACCTTTCCCATGAATAGTTGCCAAAAACCTACCAGAGCCGGCCATGATTGGACCGGGTCTTGATCCTACTTTACCTGTGGCTAAATTTGGTGCAACATGTAGCCCAAAGATTGCCTCGACTTCATCTAAAACACCTTCGTGTAGTACATGGTAAGCACCACCACGACCCTCTTCTGCTGGTTGAAACACGAGCTTAATTGTACCCTGAAAATACAAGATTTCTAACATCATACATATTGCCTGAATTTGTATTTCTTTTTCTTATTTAGACCAGGGTTTTAACTCTCGAGCATGCTAGTACATCATCCCACCGCCATTAGCCCCACTTCAATGAAGGTGCAGTGAGAATGTTGCCTAGCTTCTTGACATTGGCTTAATTTGGAAGCTGCTGTAAACACTTTGTTAAAAGCTACTAATGTTTCTGAACTTCAATTTTATATATAAAAAAAGTTTAAAGTGCAAAAACTAACCTATCAAAGTTTTTTATTTTATTCTTTTGATGAGAGGAATACTGGGAGCAAATTAAATGTGATGCTGGTTCTAAACGAAAATCAACAATTTACTGATTGTTTGAGGCTTCAGCTAAATATGTTGGTTAAGAAAGTGAATCATATTTGTTCTTAATTTTCGGAACAGGTAAATTTTACATGTGTTTACCTTCAACTCGTCCTTTTTGCTTTGTAGTAGTTTTGCGGCCCCAAGGAGCATCGTTACATGAGCATCATGACCGCATGCATGCATTTTGCCATCAATTTTGCTCTTGTACTCCCACTCCTTCAATTCCTTTGCAAACCAAAATAGGTTGGGGCATGTCATGAATGGTTACTTCTTGCAGATAACTGGGTTAATAAAGCAAATATATTATATATTCCAACTAAAATGAATTTTCTCCTCTAAACTCCTCCATTCAATATAACACATTAGCTGTTGATCTCAAACATAGACATTTACAGTAGATGTGTCAAAATCCCATATTTACAGAGAGGACATGATAGAGAGATTTGGATGAGAGAATCAATTCCCTATTGTATTCCAGCATGTCAGTTAAATAAGATTTTACTGTATTCCTGTATATTCTAGACCAAACCTTAAATTTTATTTGTAGATGACAATAACCAAGAAAAGAAACCTATATGTTCACCAGATAAGTTTCATATAAGCAAAAAAGAATAAGGGCTTGATTATTCAATCACCATTGTACACATCCATCAATTCAGTCAAATCAACAACAGTATATCGACTATTTTTTAAAATAATTTTATCACTATATATTTATATCCCTAATCTTTTTACCAAAATAACATGCTTTTCTATAATCTACATCAAACAAAGTTATTTGAATTTTGAAACAGTACTAAGCACTGATTTTAGTCTGGCAACCTGCAAATGTGGTAACTAGCAAACACAGCATACCATGGTTACAATTTATAAAGCAAATAAGCTCTCAAACAGTTCAGGGTTAGTCAACAAACCAAAAACTCGAAGGGGTGCAACATTTCATCAAATTAACTAAGAATTATCTTCTCCAATATTCTTGGATTTGCAAATTGTTCAGAAAATGATGCGACTTAGTTGAAAAACAAGGCAGCAAGAAGGTGTTTTCAATTGTTTTCTTATGCTTCTGTTTCCCCTGTTTTTCAGTGGTTTAATTTCTTATGATATTTCTGAGTAACTAACTTATTTTGGATATCTAATCTGATTATTTTTAATGCATTGCATTTCTCCACGAAAAGAAAACAAATCAACAAATGTGTGTGTGAGAGATACCTGAATGGGAAGAGCGTCCATATCAGCTCGAAGAGCGAAGAATGGCGGAGCTCCTGTGCCAATAGAAGCAACGATTCCAGTTTTGGCAACTGGCCACGTGTAGTGAATCCCAAGAGAGTCGAGTTCAGATCGTATGAACTCACTCGTCCTCTCTTCCTCAAAAGCCAGTTCAGGATACTGATGAATCGTCCTCCTGACTTGCTTCAACCAATCAAAGAAGTTGACCTCTTTGGCCGATGATAACAGCTCATTGGAAGACGACACGGACACCGCTGCATGGTTACATGGAGATTTTGATAGAAGCAGTAATAGCAACAGAAGGATACCTTGGTGCAAACTCGTCATCTTTTAGTTTTTATCGGCAGCGATGGAAGTAATGATTTTGAACTTGTTTTCAGTACCTACTAACTTGTTGGCTCAATCATTCCCTGCGATAAAATGCAGAAATTTAAACATAAATAAACGAAATCCATGCCATGAATCAACATCTATCATTGTTTACTGCGCAAATAAAAGGATGTTTACGCTTTCTGTTGATGTAGTCTATGGTTCACATCCTTGATGTTCAATGACCTCTCAAGAAAGTGGTAGAACACTTTCTGGACAACGGTTTTATAATGTCTTTTCCGCTCCCCCTTTATTTCTTTTCAAAGGGTTCCTCGTCGAGTCCTCCCGTAAGTAGATGCTCGTGTCTCCTAGAAAGAACAGAAGAGATAGAATGAAAGAAAGGAAAGAATTAGAGATGTCTTTCAAACCAGTTGGCTTAGATTCATTATAACGGTTTTTTTTTCCCAAGAAACCAGTAAAGAAAAAATAGTAAGCCATGATTTTACATAAACAGAGATTTGGGATTGGTGTTAGGTTACCCGTGAGGAAGTACTTCAGTATCCCCACATGCCCGTCCGAAAACAGAATTTATTTCATGTTCTTTGCTAATTACTAATTAGATGTAATATTTTATAGTTTTTATGGGTTTTGGGGTGGCAATAAGAAGAAGAAATTAAGAGGTTTTGGGATGAGATGATCCCGATGGACTTCAAAATGAGAATGATTGAATAGGCTTGATTGATCCGCGTGAGAATGGTTAGGCCTCAAGAATGAGGCCAAACTTTTTACTCCAAATGAGCGTTTTAGAAGATTCTCTTCATGATCTTTATTGATTCCACTTCAAGAACTTTCAAGTAATGCTGACTTCTATACAAGCTTTCTTGCAATGATGTTTTCAAATCCTCAAGTGATGAATCTTCAAATTTTCATTCATAAATGATGCTCTCCTGAATTTCGGAGGGGGGCTAAACCTAAGGATTTGTCTTATGTGATCTAAGCATGAAATCATAAACTCATTATTCAAATCATTTCCCAATCCTATGTCTAGTTTTCTAAGTAAGTCTTGAAGCAAACTCATCGTGATAGTAGCAAACCATAAAGATAGCAATAATATCAAAGGCAATCGTAAATAAGTTTGCATATCATCAATGACAATTCATGTTCTCAATCAATCATGCATAGCAACTTAGAACACCTAATTAATTAATAATCCCTTAAATAGTCATTCAAAACTTAATTGCTAAACTCAACCTAGGGATGCATTGTCATGGATAATCATCAACCAAAGCTCAACACATCAATCATCAAGACTTTATCAAGGCAAAGCATGTAAACTCAATCATCCTAATCATCAGCATCAGGCTCATTCGAAGTATGACATCAAGTTCATACACTCATAGAAATTTAAGCACATCCATTGCATATAGATTACTCATCACATCGTATCACATCATACATTCAAGTTCATCATATCATCACTATCATCTCATCCTAATATGTAATCACATTGATCTCAACCAATCAATTTTTTCATCTGAATTTCAATTAGGCTCAAATCAAATCAAATTCAAAAGAAACCAAATGTGGTCAAATGACCTTATTCAATTTGAAACTTTAGTTCTTAATGAGATGCATAACTAGGAATTGAATACTAAAACATTCACCAAGATACTACATTCATAATGTTTATTTTTAGAATAAGATTATCTAGGCTTTGTTTGAAATTAAATAGAAACCAAAAGATTTCAAAGAAATCTCAGAATACTTGATAAAACAGATTTAGTCCTGACTTCTAAGTCATTTTCCACACAGTTTGGTATCTTAGCTATCATCTGGTAGGTTTCAGACCAAATTGTCTTGATTAGACTAGATTTTTTATTTTTACAAAAATGTGGAGAAGGCTGGACAGCAAGCAGTAGAAGCAAACTGCTTTTGTTATTGAAAAGGCTATTATGTCCAAATGCAAAGGTGGTTTCCATGATCCAATCCCTAACTCATCAAACTAATTTAGAATAATATGCAAATGATTTCAAATCGAGAAAAGCATATCTTTAATTCAAGTTTTAGTTTTCTCAACTTTACTTTTAAAAGGTTTTTTAGCACTTCAATTCATTGAGATAGAAAACCTTTGACTATAAACTAAATCTCTAATCCATTAAGTTGAATTGAGAGCTAATGTCATGACCAAAGGCATATCTACAAGAATTAACGAAATTGGACAACAAGGTTATCTGAAAATCCAGAGTTGTGCCTTTTCTGAAATCGGCTGATTTGAACTTTAAGATCAAAATCCAAATAAAAAAGGTGCAAGACACAAAAGTTGTTCAGAACCTTATTTTCAGTTGAAAACAGTTCATCATGTTGGGAGCTTAGATCTTCTTCAATTCATCTTGGTCTTTCAAATAATTCGAATAAAACATTCCTGAGACATATAACTTCAATTTCAAAACAAATCTCAATTCATTTGTTAATTAATTAATACTCAAGATCTAGGATCAAACTTCCCTACATCAAAACTGTTTTTAAGAATAAAATCCACATTCAACACTTCAATGCTTTCAACTCAATTCATCATCAAATTCATTCAACTCTTTCAATCAACTCATGTACAACACAAACTACAAGCTAGGCACTAGATTCATCCATCAACATTGCAGCAAATCAATCAATCGTCTTTCATTTCATTCCAAGATCAAAACTTTACTAGCACTTTTACTTTGAAAGCATCACATCTTCAATTCCAAATCATCTAGTTACCCATTATAATTGCAGTGAGTCTAGATTCACCTTTGAAGAGTAGGGTCGCTGGTGAAGAGGACTAAACCATGTAAGCTAGCCGTATATTTATCGAACTTGGCCAGCAGATGGGCAAGGATAGAGCGGGCAGATCTTCTTCTTCTTCTTCTTCCCAAAGTCGCGGTGGGCCACTGGCAGCCAAGTCGTGCTTCTCCCTTTCTTCAGCGTTTTTATTTAATTTTTTCATTTTTCAGATCTTTTCTTTCTAGCTTAAAAACTTCCTTCATCTTTTTCTTGTTTATAATTAAACCCCCAAAGTTCCCTAAAGGCCTCTGTTCCTAGGAATGGTTACTGGACATATCTGCGTTTGCTTATCTCATAGTGTAATCATTTTCTCATTGGTTAGTAAGTTTTTTTGTCCCAACATTTTGATCTCTCCGTGATAGTAAGATTTATTAGTTTTGAAAGTCCCAAACTTCTTGATACAATTCTAAGGCATAATTTAGAAGAAAAGCATAAATATTTTGTAAAAATTTCCATTGGTGTGGACTGTTGAGACGGGTCTTCTTTACCTTCTATGGGATAGAATTGTGAAAGGACAGTTAACTTTCAGAATCAAGTAGAAAAGATTGTGATTGAGTAATACTTCTGAATATGAGAATAATAAATGAAAAACGTAATGGATCCTATGGGGCCATCTCTCGATCTTATTAATTGATACAATATACCTCTTACAAAAATAGTCCTTAAACTATTGATATAATAACACAAATAAAAATAACTTTATAATTAAAACTATTTTACCCTAATCAACAAGTTATCTAATATAACTTATTACAATTTTACATGGAAATTCCCATGTGTACAATTCCCATGTGTACAGACTCAATCAAAACATAGGCATTCCTATGTGAACATAATTTATATTTATTTTAATACACTTCCCTCAAGATTAACATCTTTAAGTTTCATCTTGGACAATAAAGCTTGAAAACGATTAGAATCTAAGGCTTTGGTGAAAAAATCAGCAGCTTGGTCTTGTGTGTAGACATGCGTAGGAATAAGAAAACCATCTTTGAATTTATCTCGAACAATATGACAATCAATATCCAAATGCTTTGTTCTTTCATGGAAGATTGGATTTTCAGTGATGTGTATAGTAGACATATTATCACACCACAAGTTAATCGGCAAATGGACAGTTTGTTGGAGATCATTTAGGATATATGAAATCCATAGTAGTTCACACACCGAGGAACCAAGACTTCTATATTCCGCTTTAGCACTTGATCTCGAAACAGTCGCTTGCTTTTTGGTTTTTCAGGAAATGAGTGAATTCCCTAGTTTGATGCAGAATCCAGTAAGAGACCTTCTACTTAAAGCACAACTTCCCCAATCTGCATCTGAAAAAGCCTCCAAACACAAGTTATTATTGAAAGAATAAAACAAGCCTAACGATGGTGAACCTTTTAAGTATCGAACCACTCTAAGAGCTGCCTGTCAATGAACAATATTTGGCTCATTCATGAATTGACTGAGTTTCTATACACTATATGCCAAATCAGGTCTAGTAAAATTCAGATATATAAGACGTCCAACTAACCGTCTATATTTCTCAGGATATTTCAACAATTCATACCATTTTTCTTGAAGTTTAAGACCTTTAATCATAGGAGTTTTTTCTGGTTTAGAACACAACAATCCTATTTCTTTTAAAATATCAAGAACATATTTCCTTTGATTCACAAATAATCCTCTATCAGTTCTAACAATCTCAAGGCCAAGAAAAAAATTGATCTTTAATTGAAAATTTATTATCTATGAAAGTCTTAACATTCTTAATATCATTTCCACATATTAAAATATCATCTACATACATCAATAAGACAATAATTCCTTTAACAGTATGCATGATAAAAAGACAATGATCATTTTGAGATTGTTTGAAACCAAATTCAATTAATCGATTTGTACATTCCAAATTCTATTGTATTGAAGCTTGTTTCAAGCCATAAAACTCTTAACAAGTTTACAAACTTTTCCTTTTTCTAATGATTTATAACAATCTGGAGGATTCATATAAATATTTTCATTAATGTGTCCATTAAGAAAAGAATTATTGACATCTACTTGATGTAGATGCCAATTATTTGTTGCTGCTCAAGCAAGTATAAGTCTAATTGTTACTGTTTTAGCAACTAGTGCAAACACATCATGATAATCAATCCTCTCTTTTTGACTAAAACCCTTAGCAACAAGTCTATCCTATAGTTTGTTAAGTGAACCATCTTGATTGAGTTTAGTTTTATAAACCCATTTTGACGCAATTATTTTTTTTCCTTTTGAAAGATCAACAATCACCCAAGTTCCATTTTTATCAAGTGCTTTCAATTTATCATTCGTTGCAGATTGCCAAGCATGTAGTTTGCTAGCTTCTGCATAAGATTTAGGCTCATCAATACATGTTATGTTCATAATTTTTTTTTTCATTTGTTTTGTATAAATGATTAATAAATGGGAAAGTATTAGGAGGGAAATTAGACTTAGAAATATGCATGATGTAATCTTTACTCCATGCTGGTTTTATTTTAACTCTCTCACTTTTTCTAACTAGATTAAGTTCATCATTTTCTAAATTGTCAATAGGACTTTCTGTGTTGAATTCACCTCCTAAATTTGAACATTCTGTTTTTGAAAAATCATTCTCAATCTCATTTGTATCATGAGATATTGAAGTTTCATCTTTTTCTGTCACTGTTTTGTTTTCAAAATTTTGACAATCTTGTTTCTTTTTGTTTGTTCTTGACTCAATTATACTTACAGTTTCATCCTCATAAAACTGTGTATTATCATAAAAAGACATATAATTCAAATTTTCAGGTTGATTTGTATCTTTTGAAAAAGAAAAATATTTTTCATAAAAAATAACATCTCTTGAAACAAAAATTTCATCTTTTTCTAGATCACAAACCCTATACCCTTTCTGATCATTCAGATAGCCTAAGAAAATGCATTTTATACCTCTAACATCAAACTTAGACTTGTTTGGTTGATTATTTGAACAATAACATAGACATCCAAAAGTTCTAGCATTATCAAGATTTTGTTTTTCACCTTTAAGAATTTCTAAAGGACATTTCCATTTAAGAACTATTGTGGGCAACTTATTAATCAAGGTGAGTTGCCATAAGAATGGAAAAAGGCCAAAACTTTAATGGAAGACATGCCTGAAACATAAGAGACCTAGCAATTTCAAAAAAGATGCCTATGTTTTCTCTCTACTACCTCATTTTGTTGGGGGGTGTAGACACATGTCTTTTGATGAAGAATACCTAAAGATTTAAACAAGTTAATGATGATGCTCTTTACATATTGTAGTGAGTTATTGAATGCATTTCCTTTACTCTGCCTTGAATCATTAGATGTCTTATTTCTTGCAAAAGACATTCCCAAATGTTCATTTGATTCATGATTAACATCACTAATCACTCTCTGTCTTTAAACGGGTAATAATGCTGAATAAGCTCGATTAATATCAGGTGCAAGATCAGAAACAAGAATCTGATTTCGAATGTTTTCATAGAAATAATTTAATCCTGTAAGAAATTGAGAGAATCTTCTTATTGTGTCCTCCTCCTCAATTTGATCAGAAACTTAACAACATTTGTTAACCCTGATCTTACAGTCGCATCTTGGAAGTGGATTAATACAACGATACTCATCCCACCATCTATTCATAGTAGAAAAATATTTTTCAAGAAGAGAATTGCCTTGCTTTAGTGAGTTTATGTCTTTCTATAACTGGAATGAATTTTGTTCATTCTTGATTTGATATCGTCTCTTAAGTTTCTCCCATAGCTTCATGGTGGTCTCAGTGTGAACAAAATCCTCCTTAATGTCTGCACGCAGTGAGTTTAGAATCCAAGAGAGAACAAGTGAATCTTCTTTGTTCCATTTGTATCGATCGTCATCGTTATTTGGACAAGAAATCGAACCATCGATAAACCCTTGTTTAGATTTAGTAGTAAGCGCGATTCCAACACTTCTGCTCCAACTAAGATAGTTTTTGAAGGAATTGTGTCCTTTAATTTAATGTGTAATGACTAAACTTGGATAGGACAAATTAACAGATATAATTTAATCCGATCATTTTAGGAGTCGTAGTGTTTTGCTAGAAGCCAACTACGATTAATGGGGTTAAACCTATATATAATCGGGTCCTATGAGGTCACACACTTAGAGTTGACCGACTAGATAAACGAGAAAGATGGTTAATTATTAATATATATTATATATTATTAATAATAAAAAAATATTATTTATTTGTGAAATAAAATAATATATAATTAATACATATTAGATATTATTAATAATAAGAAATAATATATAATTAATGTTTAATTATGGAGTTAAGATTGTGAAATAAAATAATATATAATTAATGGTTAATTATGGAGTTAAGATTGTGAAATAAAATAATATATAATTAATACATATTAGATATTATTAATAATAAGAAATATTATTTATTTGTGAAATAAAATAATATATAATTAATGGTTAATTATGGAATTTTATTTAATACAAAAGGATTCACTTATTTGTAAGAAAACGGAAGTGAATAGAGAGAGAATTGTTCCTCTTTTAAAACGGCTTTTGCTATATTACGGTGAGAACTCCAAGAGGAAGAAATCATCTTTTAATCTAGCAATTGGATTGCTTCCCCTTTGTCTTTTTCGTCCTAGCAGTCGAAAGTAAAGAGATCTAGTCGGGCACGTGTTGCTCCTCTACTTGGTCCACACGAGCCCGACTAGATCTCTTTACTTTCGACTGCTAGGACGAAAAAGACAAAGGGGAAGCAATCCAATTGCTAGATTAAAAGATGATTTCTTCCTCTTGGAGTTCTCACCGTAATATAACAAAAGCCGTTTTAAAAGAGGAACAATTCTCTCTCTATTCACTTCCGTTTTCTTACAAATAAGTGAATCCTTTTGTATTAAATAAAATTCCATAATTAACCATTAATTATATATTATTTTATTTCACAAATAAATAATATTTCTTATTATTAATAATATCTAATATGTATTAATTATATATTATTTTATTTCACAATCTTAACTCCATAATTAACCATTAATTATATATTATTTTATTTCACAATCTTAACTCCATAATTAAACATTAATTATATATTATTTCTTATTATTAATAATATCTAATATGTATTAATTATATATTATTTTATTTCACAAATAAATAATATTTCTTATTATTAATAATATATAATATATATTAATAATTAACCATCTTTCTCGTTTATCTAGTCGGTCAACTCTAAGTGTGTGACCTCATAGGACCCGATTATATATAGGTTTAACCCCATTAATCGTAGTTGGCTTCTAGCAAAGCACTACGACTCCTAAAATGATCGGATTAAATTATATTTGTTAATTTGTCCTATCCAAGTTTAGTCATTGCACATTAAATTAAAGGACACAATTCCTTCAATCTCCCATTTGTCCTTCAACAAGTGTGCAATATAAGATATCTTTGTCTCTTAATGTCTTATTTGATGATATGGTAACATTCATATCTTTCTATCAAATATGTTTCTTGTACTCTGAGTTTGAACTGTCAATTAAACAGATGATTCATATTAATCCATCCGAGCATGGCCATGCATTTTCAGTTCTCGCTCTTCAAGTGGCCGAGACACCATTCCTGTTCAATGTATCACAGTATACATGAAGTAGGAGGACTTCTCCATTCTTGTATGACTATGTCTCCCACTCAATTTTTAGCAATCCCAACTACTGCCTTTATAACTCCCTTTTACGGAAAGCGTTTAACAGTGTCAAAGAAATACCAATCATCAAGTGAGGCCACAACATACTCATGTCTGATGAATCTACTAAACATGGTTTAACTTAAAACTATACAATCTCTTTTGGAGAGTCTTAAGGTGGGTCAGTCTTACATGTATCATCCATACACATATATGTAATTGACTAGACATCTCCATGTCCTTATAGCCCATGAAACCTTACGCTATCAGTCAGCTTACAATATAGTAACTTATAAAATCATCTATGTCCATTTGATGATTTCAAACTATAGACTTTTAATAATTCATAACTTCATTTCACTTAATGGGGTTTCATTCACCAGAACACTTAAGGTGATCCCATTTGTTAATAATGAATTATCTGGACATATTATTCAATATCGATAAAAACAATATAAATAAGGATGAAATATCATATATCATAAAATCATCAAGTCAAACATAAAACTGGAGTCTAACACTCATAAATACATAATGTAATACAAAAGCAAACTCAAAGCCATTCTCCAATGTGCTTGAGACCCTTAGCCCTAATGTGACTCTCATGCTTGGGCCTAGGCATGGGTTTGGTTAATGGATCTGCAATGTTGTCATCAGTATGCACCTTACACATCCTAATATCACCCATAATGATGATGTGTCGAATAAGGTGATACTTTCTCATAACGTGTCTGGATTTGGAGCTCGAACTCGGTTCCTTTGCCTGAGCTATGGCACCATTGTTGTCATAATAAATGTCGATAGGCATTGAAATGCTAGGAACAACACTGAGTTCATCTAGGAACTTCCTCATCCAAACGGCCTCCTTTGCTACTTCACTAGCAGCAATGTACTCACCCTCTATTGTAGAATCTGCTATAGTACTTTCTTTGAGCTCTTCCAGCTCACAGCACCTCCGTTAAGGATAAAGACATAACCCGATTGAGACTCAAAGCCATCTCGGTCAGTCTGAAAGCTTGCATCAGTATAGCCTTGTACGATCAATTTTTCATCTTCCCCATATACTAAGAAATCATCCTTTGTTCTTCTTAAGTACTTCAGGATATTCTTAGCTGCACTCCAGTGTGCTTCTCCAGGACTTGATTGGTATCTGCTACACATGCTCAAAGCATATGCAACATCTGGACGTGTACATACCATGTCATACATGATAGATCCTATAGCAGAAGCATATGGAATCTTGTTCATCTTCTCAAGCTCAACAGGTGTTTTAGGACACTACGTCTTGCTGAGATATAAACCTTGTTGAATGGGTAAAAATCCCTTCTTGGAATCTTGCATCTTGAATCTATTAAGAATATTATCAATATAAGTTCCTTGACTTAATCCAAGAAGCCTCTTAGATCTATCTCTATAGATCTTAATTCCAAGTATGTACTCGGCCTTTCCTAAGTCTTTCATTGAGAAACATATCTTCAGCCATTCTTTTACGGACTCTAGCATCGGAATGTCATTCCCAATAAGTAGTATGTCATCCACATACAAGACTAAGAAGGCTGCCTTACTCCCACTAAACTTCTTGTAAACACAAGGATCCTCTTCGCATCTAATGAATTCAAACTCTTTGATCTTGTCATCAAATCGAAAGTTCCAACTCCTGGATGCTTGTTTAAGTCCATAAATGGACTTCTTAAGCTTGCATACCTTCCCAGCATGATTTGGATCTTCAAAACCTTCAGGTTGTGTCATGTACACATCCTCTTCCAAAAAACCATTTAGAAAAGCGGTTTTGACATCCATTTGCCATATCTCATAGTCATAATATGCAGCAATAGCTAGGATTATCCTAATGGATCTAATCATGACAACTAGTGAAAATATCTCGTCATAGTCTATACCATGAATTTGTCTAAAACCTTTGGCAACTAGTCTTGCCTTGTAAACAGATGCATTTCCATCCTTGTCATTTTTGAGTTTGAAAATCCATTTGCTTCCTATGGGTTTTACCCCATCTGGAAAATCTATCAAGTCCCATACTTGATTTTCAAACATCGAATCCATTTCAGACCTCATGGCGTCAAGCCATTTATTGGAGTCTGGACCCGTCACTGCTTGCTTATAGGTCGAAGGCTCACTATGTTCCAACATAAGAACATCAAGGCTTACATTTAAGATGAAATCATCATAACGTCTTGGTTGTACCCTTGGCCTTTCCGATCTACGAGTGGGTTCAACTTGTTCAACAACTAAATCCGGAACATGATCTACAACTGTTTGTAGATCCTCTTATTCTAGTTCTTGGATGTTCTGAGGCCTTGAGCCTTCAAAAGTAATCATCTCTGCATCGACATCATCCATGTCATTTTGTTGTTGAGTTTGTTGCTCTTCATCATCTTGAACTGTTTCAAGATGAATATTTCTCCCACTTGACTTGTTGGAAAGGAACTCTCTTTCCAAAAAGGCACTATCCCTTGCAACAAACACCTTTTGCTGAGTTGGATTTTAGAAGTAATATCCAAAACTTCCTTCTGGATACCCTATAAAAAAGCATTTATCTGATTTTGGGGCAAGCTTCTCTGTTTGTAAACGCTTTACATAAGCTTCACATCCCCATATTTTCAGAAAAGACAACTTTGGAACCTTTCCAGTCCATATCTCATATAGAGTTTTGTTTACAGTTCTTGACGGAGTCCTATTTAGTGTAAGTACAGCGGTAGTGAGGGCATATCCCTAGAAGGATACCGGAAGATTAACAAAACTCATCATTGATCGGACCATGTCTAAAAAAGTCTTGTTTCTCCTTTCAGACACACCATTTAGCTGAGGTGTTCCTGGGGTAGACAACTGTGTGACTATGCCACCGTTTTTCAAATGATGATCAAATTCGTGGCTCAAGTACTCACCACCACGATCAGATCGAAGTGCTTTTATTTTCTTGCCACTTTGAGTCTCTACTTCGTTTTGAAATTCCTTGAACTTTTCAAAGGACTCTGATTTATGTGACATAAGGTAAATATACCCATATCTACTCATGTCATCAGTAAATGTGATGAAGTATCTATAGCCACCTCTAGCTTCAGTGCTCATTGGACCACATACATCAGTATGTATTACGCCTAGTAGTTTAGTAGCCCTTTCAAACGTTCCTTTGAAAGGTGACCTTATCATCTTGCCCATCAGACATGATTCACGTGTATCAATGGATTCAAAATCCATGTCTTTTAGAAGCCCATCTTTGTGGATCTTCTTCATGCGATTCGCACTAATGTGACCCAATCGACAATGCCATAGGTAGGCCTCACTCAAACCATTTAATTTTTGTCTTTTGTTATTTATGTTATACAATTCTGATTTGAAATCCAATACAAAGAGTCCATTACTCATTGGAGTAGTGCATAGAAAATATCATTCTTAAAAACAGAAATATTTCCATTTTTAATGTTAATTTCAAAACCTTCAGAATGTAATACAGCAACCGAAACAAGGTTCTTAGTAATGCAAGGAACATAATAACAATTATTCAGTTCTAATATTAAACCATAAGGTAAAGATAGACTTAAATCTCCTACGATAAGTGCAGCAACACTTGCTCCATTTCCAACGCGCAGGTCTATCTCTCCTTTCTTCACTTGTCTTTTATTTCTAAGTCCCTGCACATATGAAATAATGTGAGCACCACATGTAGTATCTAATACCCAAGTAGGACCATTATTTAATGTGATAACCTGAAGTGGAACTCACAGTCCCGTTCTTCTTGTCTTCTAGGTACTTGGGACAATTTCTTTTCCAGTGTCCCTTGGCCTTGTAGTAAAAATAATCATGATCAGCAGCCATCTTTGGCTTCTCACCACCCTTGGGTTTTGCAACTTGCTTGCCTTTCCCTTGGTTATTGTTCTTTTTCTTAGCCACGTTCTTAAACCCCTTCCCATTGTTGACATTTAGAACTTCCTTCTTCTTGTCATTAATAATATTGCCTTCAGCATTTTTAAGCATGTTATGGAGCTCATTCAGATCATGCTTTAGACCATTCATATGGTATTGCATTTTAAATGGTGCAAAATCATCATGTAAGGATCTAAGAACAATATCAGTGGCCAACTCTTGGTCATATGGGGTCCCCAGATTTTCCATCCTCTTGAAAAGCCCAGTCAGGCTAATCACATGAGGACTCACTGGTTTTCCCTCCGCAAGCTTGCTATCAAGTATAGCCTTGTGAGTCTCATATCGCTCTATCCTTGCCTAATCCTGAAACAACGTTTTCAGTTCAGTTATGATAGTATAAGCATCAGAATGCAAAAACCTCTTTTGCAATTCAGGCTCCATTGCAGCTAGCATGAGGCAAGTAACAAGTAATGCTTCAGTTTTCACCCGAGTTGATGTTGCCTTCTCCTCATCTGATGAGGTTCCGGTCACAGTAGGGATAGGGGTAGTTAGGACGTCCTCACGTCCCTCAAACCTGAGAATAATTCTCAGATTCCTTTCCCAATCAAGGAAGTTCGTTTCATTGAGCTTGTTTTTCTCAACAATTGAGCGCAGAGAGAATTTCAAATTATCCTTCGACATATTCTACTGAATATAAATGACATACAAATCAGTTTGTGTTTTGAAATTTGCAAAATACTTATAATTGAACAATTTAAAATAAGTGAATGCACATTTTATTCAAGTTTTTATAGTCCCTTATGAATAAAATGATTCCAAGATCCCATTACAGACAATCCCCAACGTACTTTTGCACTGCCTTAGGTCTTGTGTGTTCAAGGTAAGTAACAATTACTAATTATAACTTCTTATAATTCTTGGTTGATGATCCACATCCAATGTAGGATTCATCCCCATGCCTCAAGATCCAAAACTTTGTCTTTTGGTCTCTTGTTGGGAACAACCGTATCAAGGTTTATGAATCCCCGTATAAATTCATCCTCATGAGCCTAAGGTTGAGGAAAGACACCCTCGCTTTTGCAAAACCTATTCAACCAAAACCATAAACTTCATGGGTCATGACACGGAAAGGCATTGCCCTAATTTTCTTTAGGAACTTAAGTTTTGATTGTCTTTTATTTATTAGTGAAAATTATTATAAATAAAAACAATGTAATGAAAATTGTGATCCTAGTATGGCCCCTAAGATGCAAAAAAAAATATATATATAAAGAACTAAACTTCTTTGGTCTCCATGCTTGCACCCTTCATGGATCTCCATCCTTGAACTTCATGGTTCTTATTTGTATTACATAATTATTTATAATAATCTAATTATCAAAATAAATTATAAAATACATAAAGATACGTAGATCGTGTTATAAGAAAACATAGCGATGCTCTTATCGTATTTCTGGGCCATACTAGAAAAATATTAATCTTTAATAAGTGGGATTTCATAACTTTTAGAAAACAAATATATCATATTTATTTGATCCAAATATTTATATAATCAAATTAAAATAAATATTTCTTTTATTTTCTTAAACATAGTTTTACATCTTAATCTATGTAAAATTATATCATCGATATAGATCCGCATCAAAATTAACAGTTAATTTATTGATCCTTTCAATATATGCAACCTTGCGCTCTGATACCACTGTTGGTTAATTAGATGTTCGCAGCGGAATAATTTATAGATATAATCTAAACATCTAATTATATGATCATGCATAATTGACAGAATAATTATATATAGTTTATAGAAATATACCTTTAATGCGTGAACCGGATCAGGTCTGGTAGTAATGAATAATCGAGAGCCCCACGTGTTGCTCCTCTACTTGGTCCACACGAGTACGACTAGATCTCTTTACTTTCGACTGCTAGGACGATAAAGACAAAGGGGAAGCAATCCAATTTCTAGATTAAAAGATGATTTCTTCCTCTTGGAGTTCTCACCGTAATATAGAAAAAGCCATTTTAAAAGAGGAACAATTCTCTCTCTATTCACTTTTGTTTTCTTGCAAATAAGTGAATCCTTTTGTATTAAATAAAATTCCATAATTAACCATTAATTATATATTATTTTATTTCACAATCTTAACTCCATAATTAACCATTAATTATATATTATTTTATTTCACAAATAAATAATATTTCTTATTATTAATAATATCTAATATGTGTTAATAATATATTATTTTATTTCACAAATAAATAATATTTCTTATTATTAATAATATTTAATATGTATTAATTATGTATTATTTTATTTCACAAATAAATAATATTTCTCATTATTAATAATATCTAATATGTATTAATAATTAACCATGTTTCTCGTTTATTTAGTCGGTCAATTCTAAGTGTGTGACCTCATAGGACCCGATTATAATAGTTATAGGTTTAACCCCATTAATCGTAGTTGGCTTCTAGCAAAGCACTACGACTCCTAAAATAATCGGATTAAATTATATCTGTTAATTTGTCCTATCCAAGTTTAGTCATTGCACATTAAATTAAAGGACATAATTCCTTCAATTGACTTGATATCCTCTCTTAAGTTTCTCCCATAGCTCCATGGTGGTCTCAGTGTGAACAAAATCCTCCTTAATGTCTGCACGCAGTGAGTCTAGAATCCAAGAGAGAACAAGTGAATCTTCTTTGTTCCATTTGTATCGATTGTCATCGTTATTTGGACAAGAAATCGAACCATCGATAAACCCTTGTTTGGATTTAGTAGTAAGCGCAATTCCAACACTTTTGCTCCAACTAAGATAGTTTTTCCCTGTAAAAAGTGCAGTCACAATTGCCATACCTGGTTGATCGTTGCTTCCCACATAAAGAAATTCTTCTTCAGCTTTCTTGCCTCGATTTCTTTTCTTCTTCTTTCTCTTTACTTTTTGTTTTTCCTTTGAATCATGTTTTTTCTTCTTATCTCGTTTCTTCTTATCTTCCTCCGTCTTGTCTAATAGCTTTTCTTCCGGATCTTGATCTTTGCCCGATTGTAGCTGTTGAGTGACTTCTTCTTCCGAATCCATCGTAGTATCTGATGAACTAGAAGAAGACCTAGACGAAGAATCAGAATCAGAAGAAACTTCATCTTGCTCTAATACCATGTTAACTTTCAGAATCAAGTAGAAAAGATTGTGATTGAGTAATGCTTCTGAATATGAGAACAAGAAATGAAAAACGTAAAGAAATATGATATTAATTACATCAAGTTAAATTGGGATTCTAGATTGACATCACAAGTCTTCACCTTATCGATTGTAAACCATTTGAGTAGTCGAAGAGATAAACAATAACACGGTTGCAATTCTAAAAAAATCACTCAAACGTACAATGATAGTCATGGAAAGCTATCTTATGTGTTAAGTGTTGGAATTTATGGGGTCACTAGTATAATAAATAAGTGTGCAAATGTCATCATTAATATAAGCCAAAAGAATGTGATCTAATGTGAAATTAAGTTTATGACTTATGAGTGTATTTGTCATGAATACAAAGTGAGGATACCTAAGTGAGATTTCTAATTTTATGAAGGGGCTAAATTAGAAATTACTTAAATATAATAACTAACTTAATGTTGGTTATATGTAACGGTAATGGTCCCCTGACCAATTCTACTTTGTTTCCATCAACAGAGAGAAAAATTTATTGACATACTCATCCAATTGAAGAACCATTCTACATAAAGAAAGTCTAAGGAAAAAGGAAAGAGAAGATTAAAGAATCATTCTATCCATGCAAAGTCTAAGAAAGAGAAGATTCATGATTCATCAAATTAATGTACGCTTACATCATTCGTCATTCGAATTTTAATTTCTCACACATTAAATCTAATTAGGATAATTCTAACAATTGGTATCAAAGTTATCATAATTTAATTATGTGGAGAAATTTTAAATCGGGAAGATATATATATATATATATATATATTTTTTTTATGTTTTAATATATATTCTCAATTAAGAATTCTATGATGTTATCTATTACTAAGATTTAAGATATATTTGAATTATCTATTTGACTATTTATTATTATTAAGATAAAATCCTATGAATTTATGGATATTTTTTTTTTTTGATTTTGAGGGAGTAGATATGATATCTCACTGGATGATATGGAATTTGGAAATGAATGATATGGAATTTCGAAACGGATTGATGACAGTATCCCTATCCGTTTAAATACAATATATGTTTATATTGAGAAAATTGAAAATATTTTTCCATAATATATTTAGAATCAATTAATTATTCTTTTTAAGTATTGTTAAGGAAGAATTCTATTTAAAGATTCTTAGATTTAAGGATAGTTATTGGATTGATTTAATATATATTATAAATTTAAAGAGAGAATTAAGGAATAATTTTATTGTTAAGTATATATAAATCAATATATAATAAAAATTTAGTTATATCCTTTATTTTATGATTAAAAGATTATTAATAAATTAATTAATAATTGGATTTTGAGCCATAAAAATATTTGAAATTTCATCAAATAAATTTTGAAGATTTATTATTTAATTTAATTAATTTGAGATATTACAAATTTCAAATTTAAGAAGTAAGATTTGGCCTACGCTATAATTTTATTTTTTATAATAAAATAAATTACATTTTTCTTGGAAAATTATATATTATTTATTTGGTTATATACAATAATATGACATTTAAATTTAAAATAATGATATTATTGTTCATTATTTGGATTGTATTGATTGATACAAATAATCACCAAAGTGACAATGTTTCTTGAAATTAATTCAAGACAATTTTGAATGGTAGTATGGTTAGGGGTGGGTCTATACGGTATACCTTAATATTTTATCCATATATTATACCTTACCTAAAATTTCGGTATGCAAAAAATGCATACCTTTACCTTACCTTGATTTCGGTATACCTTGTTTTCGGTACGATATCGGTATTATACCTTTGATACCTAAAAAATATATTAATTTAAAAAAAAACAATTCCATCGGTAAGGTAGAGATTGCATATATGGAATAATATTTCAGTATAATTATATGTTAATATTATTCAAAAATTCTATTTCTATAATTAAATTAATTTCAAATCTATTTAATTATTTTTTTATAAGTATTATATATATATATATAAATATATATATATTAACTTATAAATACTATTTCGGTATTTCGGTATATCTTGATATACCAAAATTTTAAAAATCTCATACCTTGACCGTATCAATAATTACGGTATTGGTATCATACCTTACCTTTTTCGGTATACATTAAAAGTCTATATTTTCGATATATTGCGGTACAGTATTTTTGATATACCTTTGATATCGGTAATTTTCACACCCTTAAGTATGATGTAATTCATGTGATTATATTATTTAGCTCAAAGTTTGATAATTAATTGACCGAATTGCATTAATATTTGTGATGATAAATATGTAATAATTATAAAGTCTTATTTATGTGAATAATTAATCCATCCAAATATAGATTGATTATTTGACATGTCTTATTATTAATGTTTGATCATTACACAAAAATACTATTATCAATTAATATTATTGTCCAAAGACTTCATATTAATGTTGCATTAAGTATTTTGAGATTGGATAAATTATTATTTGAATTTAGTTTAATAAATGTGAGCAACTATTTTATTGAATATTGTAAGTGATTAAGGGCTATAATTTTTTATTATGTCAAGGTAAAGATATTTTTTTTAGATGAGACTGCAATGTTTTTTTTAGGATATTGAGTTTGAGGGGGGAAATGATTTTGTCTTTAAAAATGATTTAGATCAATAATTCCTATTGTGGAAGATTTGATTTATATCTTAAGTATTTTTGACATTGATAAGGATTTTATTGATATTGATGATAATGTTCAAAAATCAAGAGTAACAATACAATATTGATTAAATTCATTAAGTACAAACTCAACAACCTAAAAATCAAGTGTCTTTATGACAATCCAGTTTAATTGAATTACTCTTTAAGGACAATTTATGGTACTCGTTGCATATTTGATATGGAGCTTCACCATAATAAATGTTAAGGGTTTTTTCAATAGAGACATTGAAAAACGATTTTGTGCAATGAGAAAACTTTGTGTCGAGAGATCAAATTAATATGGTTTGCAAATTAAAGAAATTCATCTATAGACTTAAAGAAACGTCTCGTTAGTGATACCATAAATTTCACAAAATAACAATTCTCTCTTTTGGTTTTGAAGTGAATTTAATTGATTATTTGTGTATCACAAGTTCAGTGAGAGTAAACTTCTATATATGGTTTTATATATGGGTGACATTTTGTTTGTCACAAATTTTGCTTGACATTAAGTAGCCAATATTAGCAATTAATATTATTGTCCAAAGACTTGATATTAATGTTGCATTAAGTATTTTGAGATGGGATAAATCATTATTTGAATTTAGTTGTTACTTAAGTTTAATAAATGTGAGCAACTATTTTATTGAATATTGTAAGTGATTAAGGGCTATAATTTTTTATTATGTCAAGTTAAAGATAGTTTTTTTTAGATGAGACTGCAATGTTTTTTTTGAGGATATTGAGTTTGAGGGGAGAAATGATTTTATCTTTAAAAATGATTTAGATCAATAATTCCTATTGTGGAAGATTTGATTTATTATCTTAAGTGTTTTTGACATTGATAAGGATTTTATTGATATTGATGATATTGTTCAAAAATCAAGAGTAACAATACAATATTGATTAAATTCATTAAGTACAAACTCAACAACCTAAAAATCAAGTGTCTTTATGACAATCCAGTTTAATTGAATTACTCTTTAAGGATAATTTATGGTACGCGTTGCATATTTGATATGGAGCTTCACCATAATAGATGTTAAGGGGTTTTTCAATACAGACATTGAAAAACGATTTTGTGCAATGAGAAAACTTTGTGTCGAGAGATCAAATTAATATGGTTTGCAAATTAAAGAAATTCATCTATAGACTTAAAGAAACGTCTCGTTAGTGATACCATAAATTTCACAAAATAACAATTCTCTCTTTTGGTTTTGAGGTGAATTTAATTGATTATTTGTGTATCACAAGTTCAGTGAGAGTAAACTTCTATATATGGTTTTATATATGGGTGAAATTTTGTTAGTCACAAATTTTGCTTCACATTAAGTAGCCAATACTTACGAGATATTTGAAAAGAATTAAGAATTAAATGCTCACATATAGAAAGTCAGGAAGTCTTGAGATCATTGAGTTTTATGACTTCGATCTTACGGGATGCCAGTATAAAATCCACTTCGGGTTATATTTTTCGTTAGCTGGTTTTGTCATTTCTTGAAGAAGTATCAAACAAACACTTATGACGTCATCCACTATTACAACGGAATTTATGACATGTTACTAGGCATTGAATTAAGTGATATTGACATGAAGTTTATTGTTATGAAAGAAATGATACAAAGTGGATAAATTTTTATAAAATATTTATGTACAAACTCTATGGTTATGAACCTCTTGATAATGGGTTTATCGTTCAGTGTCTTTCATAAAAATATTGCTCGTATGAGTGTCGTAGAGATCGATAATCTCTAACTTCAGTGGGAGTTTGTAATTTGGTAATCTTTCAGTTTAGTTATTTTATAGATATTTATGAGGTTTTTTATTCTGATCAGAAATTAAGTATTATTCCGTTCATTACACTTTGTATAATTATGTTTAAAGTATGATCTCACTAAAGTCAAGTAGGACCAGTTGAAAATTTACATGAAAAGATCACCTTGCATGGAATTTTCATTCCTCACATTCATGATATGATTTGTCAATTAATTGTATTGATTGATGTGATCACTGTTGGGTCTAGTTGTGCTTAAATACGACGATGAGCTCTTCGGTCCTATATTGATATAATTAATTGATAAAATTGTTTATACAACATGTGATTGAGATGACACAAAATATCAGGCGCATTATTGTTGACACATTTATTATTTGCACATACGTGACCCAGTGAGAGATTGTTGGAATTTATGGGGTCACTAATATAATAAATAATTGTGCAAATGTCATCTTTAATATAAGCCAAAAGAAATTGATCTAATGTGAAATTAAGTTTATGGCTTATGGGTGTATTTGTCATTATAATAAAGTGAGGATACCTAAGTGGGATTTCTAATTTTATGAAGGGGATAAATTAGAAATTACCGAACTATAATAACTAACTTAATGTTGGTTATATGTAACGGTAATGGTCACCATTTGAAGTACTACTAATTCTACTTTGCGTCCCCATCAACAGAGAGAGAAATCTATTGACGTACTCATCAAATGGAAGAACCATTCCACATAAAGAAAGTCTAAGGAGAGAGAAGATTAAAGAATCATTTCATCCATGCAAAGTCTAAGAAAGAGAAGATTCATGATTCATCAAATTAAGGTACGCTTCCGCCATTCAAATTTTAATTTATCACACATTAAATCTAATTAGGATAATTCTAACATTAAGAGGTCACCGAACAACTATAAGGACATCCACATGTAAAACTCCCTACTCCTTAATATATAATATGGAGATTGTTCAACCCATTACAATTGAGTTTCCCATTTTGAGAGTACTACTGGAAATCCATCATTAAAGAATATTGGGCAAAGTTTCAGTATAATCAATTGACATTCATAAAAGATACAAGGTTGACCGCTCTATGCTAAACGCAAGCCTACAAAAAATGAATGCCCAATGAGTTTAACAAAGTAAGAATGCATCTACTGGAAGGGGACTTGGTTCTTAAGAAAATCCGAGAACTACAAGACCCAAGAGGGAAATTCCAACCGTAGTGGAAATGACCACATCATCAAGAAAATCTTATCCGGAGGCGCAATCTGATTGACCATATTGATGGCGATGAATTTTCTTTTCCATTTGATCTTTATGCTCTCAAGAAATACTACATATAAGACAAAGTGGACAATGTTGGCCCAGGAAGAGAATTACTCACAAAACTTTGAGAAATTTCTATAAAATCTTTAATATATAAAAAATAATTACAAGAGTTGTTATCTCTCTCTTTTTTCTTATCTAAATGAGAGCAACTTACACCTTATTTATATTAAATAAAAAACTCTTAATTTTCTAATTTAATGAAATTTATTGCAAATATTATATTTTCCTCATTATTGCAAATATTTTGTTTTCCTCATCATTGTAAATCTGTCGTTTTCTTATTAATACAGATCTTCCATTTATTTGTAAAAGTTGTAACAGCCAGGAATAATCCAACATTCTCCCCCTTAGTTCTGGCGTTGTTCGAGATTACGAACACCGATCAGGTGTCGCACTATCACCAGTTTTGATACTGGCAAAGCCTTCGTAAGTATGTCGGCCTTTTGTTCATCCGTTCGAACAAACTCTACTTTGATTTGACTTCCTTCAACACACTCTCGAATGAAATGATATTTCATGTCGATGTGTTTACTACGACCGTGAAAAACTGGGTTTCTCATGAGTGCAAGTGCAGACTTGTTGTCGACGTAGAGCTTCACTACCTTAGGTTTCAAACCACTTAGTTCAAACAACAATGATTTCAACCAAAGTTCTTGACACGCTACCGCTGCTGCAGCCATGAACTCTGCATCACATGAGGATAATGTCACTGTCTTCAGTTTTTGGGAGTTCCACGAAACAATACTATCGTTAATGTAAAACGCCATGCTCCCCGTACTTTTCTGGTCATTTAGGTCACCTGCAAGATCACTGTCAGAGTAACCCACTATTTCCTTGTCACCACCTCCTTTTCGAAACACTAGACCTAAGTGTGTAGTGCCTTGAAGGTATCGAAGCACCTGCTTCACTGCCTTGTGATGTATCTCAGTTGGCCTCTCCATGAATCTATTGACAACACCAACAACATAAGAAATATTTGGCCTTGTATGAAGGAGATAGTGCAGACAACCAATGACTCTTCGATATTTAGTTGCATCAATCGGTTTTCCTTTGGGATCCTTATAGAGTTGAGCTCTATTCTCCATTGGTGCCTTTGTTGAGTTACAATCAAGCATTCTAAATTGGTTCAACACTTTTTTGGCATATGTTGTCTTCTTGATCGAGACACCTCCTTCGAACTAATCTACCTCGATTCCAAGGTAGTATGAAAGCAATCCAATATCACTCATCTCGAACTCCCCCATTATCTGCTTCTTGAAAAGTTTGACACCCTTTGGATCTTTACCTGTTAAAATAAGATCATCCATATAAATGCTAACAATAATTCGGGTATTAGCGTTGCCTCTTGTGTACACTACATGCTCCTGTGTACACTTTTCGAATCTCATTTGCTTCAAACTTTTGTCCAACTTTAGATTCCACGCACGAATCCCATTTGCTTCACTACCTTGTGATGTATCTCAGTTGGCCTCTCCATGAATCTACTGACAACACCAACAACATAAGAAAGATCTGGCCTTGTATGAACGAGATAACGCAGACAACCAATAACTCTTCGATATTTAGTTGCATCAATCGGTTGTCCTTTGGGATCCTTACAGAGTTGAGCTCTATGCTCCATTGGTGCCTTTGTTGAGTTACAATCAAGCATTTCAAATTGGTTCAACACCTTTTTGGCATATGTTGTCTTCTTGATCGAGACACCTCCTTCGAACTAATCTACCTCGATTCCAAGGTAGTATGAAAGCAATCCAATATCACTCATCTCGAACTCACCCATTATTTGCTTCTTAAAAAGTTTGACACCCTTTGGATCTTCACCTGTTAAAATAAGATCATCCATATAAATGCCAACAATAATTCGGGTATTAGCGTTGCCTCTTGTGTACACTACTTGCTCATGTGTACACTTTTCGAATCCCATTTGCTTTAAACTTTTGTCCAACTTTAGATTCCATGCACGAGGAGTTTGCCTTAGGCCATATAATGCCTTTTTTAATTTAAGCACCATATTCTCCTTCCCTATGGGTTTGAATCCTTCCGGTTGAGTTACGTACACTTCCTCTTCCAGTTCTCCATTGAGAAAAGTTGTCTTTACATCGAGATGATATATTTTCCAACCATAATTGGCTACCAAGGCAAGAATGACTCGAATTGTGTCCATTCGAGCGACTGGAGAAAAAGTTTCTTCGAAGTCAATGCCTTGTCGTTGCACATATCCCTTTGCAACTAAACGAGCTTTGTGTTGGATCACCTCACTATCTGAGTTTTTCTTGAGCTTAAATACCCATTTAAGTCCAATTACCTTGTGTCCGACTGACAATGGGACGAGAGACCACATCTCATTCTTCTCGATGGCTTCAATTTCTTTAGTCATTGCATCTTCCCATTGTGGTTGTCCAGCCGCTTCATTATAGCAAGAAGGTTCCTCCGTTTGTGCTAACATCAAGTCTTCAAAATCAAGTGTCACTTGAGGTGCTTATTCCAAGATATCGGTCATGTTCTTGTATCGAACGGGTCCTTCATCACTCCCAACGTGTCCACCTGACCATGGAGTGGGTAAACCATCGCCTTGGTCTATTTGTTCAGTCACTTGCTTGAGCTGTGGAGGATTCGAGACAGCCTCTTGAAACATTTCTAAAGTAGACAGTCCTCTTATCGATCCACTCTCAAATGGGATCGTTCGAATTCCAACATGCTTGTGATTAACCTCTTCGTAAACTTTGAAGGGTTGATCACTCTTTTCATTTTTCCAATCCCATGCTTCACTTTCTTCGAACACAACGTCACGACTCACATGGATCTTGTCATTTTGTGGTTCGAGCAAACTGTGTGCCTTACTTCCTTCTTCAACACCTAAATAGACAAACGACTGACTTCTGTCATCTATGTTTTTTAGATGGGGAGTGGTCACCTTGGCGTGCGGAGTACACCCAAAAACACGAAGATGCACTAGGTGTGGCTTCATTCCAGTCCACATCTCAAATGGAGTTTTGTCTCGAATAACTTTGGTTGGAACCCGGTTGAGAAGATAGACTACATGACGAACTGCCTCCCCCCAATACTTGCTCGGGACTACCATGCTTTTGAGCAATGACCTAACCATGACCATCACTGTTCGATTACGCCTCTCCACCACACCATTTTGTTGAGGAGAGTACAATGCGGTGAATTGTCTCTCTATCCCTGCTTCTTCACACATCTCTGCAAATTCCCTTGAGAAGAATTCACCTCCTCTATCTGAACGAAGAACTTTGATTCGAAGTCTGGTCACATTCTTGACCAATTGCTTTGTCTTCTTA
Organism: Impatiens glandulifera; assembly: GCF_907164915.1. Classification (NCBI taxonomy): domain Eukaryota; kingdom Viridiplantae; phylum Streptophyta; class Magnoliopsida; order Ericales; family Balsaminaceae; genus Impatiens; species Impatiens glandulifera. Next base: position 36,960,913 of record NC_061867.1, read on the forward strand.
AACGAAGAGCATGCTTCGTCCTTTTCTTTCAACATATGGAGCCACATCCACCTGGAATTATCATCAACAATCAGCATGAAGTGTCGATTTCCTCTTGGGGTTGAAGGCATGATTGGCCCACATAAGTCAATGTGCAAAAATTCGAGTGGCTTTTTCGCTCGAAACTTGGCTTCTAGCGCAAACGATTGTCTCGTTTGTTTTGCAACTAGGCATGTTCGACAAAGTTATTTTGGAGGAGAAATTTTTGGAACACCGACAGCCATTCACTTATTTATAAGGAACTTTAGTGCTTGGAAGTTAACATGACTGAGACGAGCATGCCATAACCATGCTGGATCTTCAAGATTAGCTAAAATGCAAACCGATTTTGCTAATTTCAAGAAAATTTGATATAGTCGATTATGAGTTCGTCTCACTTTCATGATAAGGCATGAAGGGTTTTTAGCGAAGACTTCAAGATCTTCTCCGTCCATCACCACCCTGTGACCTGTCTCGGTAAGTTGCCTAGGACTCACTAGATTACTTTTTAAAGAAGGAATGTAAAAAACTCCCTCGAGAAGCCACTAGTCACCATTTTTTCATTCGAACATGATAAAACCTTTTCCACAAATTTATACCGTGGAACCATCTCCGAACTTCACCTTTCCAGTGACTGCCTCGTCTAGTTCAAATAACTTTTCTTTATCGCTAGTCATGTGATTTCTAGCGTCGTTGTCCAAGAACCAAGCATCTCTTGATGTCTCATCGTTCTTAGCTTCTAGCATTTCTGGAGTCAGCTTTATTTCATTCAGCGTGACAACATTGATTGGCAAAATCTCCTCCGAGATTTCCATAAGCAATGCTAGTTCGACGTTGTCTGCGTGGGTAAGGTGTGATAACTCGTTCTTCTTTGCTCTACATTGAGTTGAGTAATGTCCCATCTCGTTGCAAATAAAACAGTGAATGTGACTTTTGTCTCGAGGAGCTCCTCGACCACCTGAACCACCTTTTTTGTCTTTTCGAGACGGTGCTCCTCAGCCTCCTCTCCTTTGGCCGCTACCTCGGGTTCTACCTCCTTGATCACGGGTCCCACTATTTGTGGAATCCTTTTTCCATTGGTTCAATGAGTCCTCCTCGTCCTTTTTCAACCGTGCCTTCCACTCCTCCTAAGTGAGTAGCACTTGTCCTTCGTTTCCTCCAAAGCTTGTGTTTTTCTTGCGCGTGCGCTCCTCGAAGACCTTCAGCCTTCCAATAGCTTCCTCGAATGTTAACGTCTCGAGGTTGTAAAATTGCTCGATGCCGGCTACCACACTGATAAACCTTTCTGACACGGTGTCGAAGAGCTTCTTTATTATCACAACATCATTTAGTGTTTCTCCAAGGCTTGAGTACTTGAATGATATGGATGTGAGTCTACCAACATATTGATCGAGCGACTCACTGTCGTTCATATGCATCCTATCAAACTCACTCTTCAATATTTGCAATCGTGCATTCTTCACACGGTCTACGCTGACGAACCTCGTCTTGAGACAATCTCACACTTCCTTTGCCGTCTTCTTATTTTCCACTTGCATGAGAAGATAATGCGGAAGTGCTTGTAGAAGATGTGACATCGCCTTCTTATCAAGATGAACATCAATCTTTGTGCCTTCTACTGACTCGACTGCCCCCCCCATACTCCTCGGTCCTCCATCATAGCCTGTACACGACTCACCCAACTAATGTAGTTCGTGTGTGTTAGCTACGGATAGTGGAATATTCCATTGTTTTGATACGCCCTTGATGATCCTGCACCCTTCGACATTGGATCCCACCGGATGATTTTTGGCATTCACCTGATGCTCTAATACCAAATGTTGACCCATGAAGAGAATTACTCAAAAAACTTTGAGAAATTTCTATAAAATCTTTAATATCTAAAAAAACAATTACAAGAGTTGTTATCTCTCTCTTTTTTCTTATCTAAATGAGAGCAACTTACACCTTATTTATACTAAATAAAAAAAACTCTTAATTTTATAATTTAATGAAATTTATTGCAAATATTCTATTTTCCTCATTATTGCAAATATTTTTTTTCCTCATCATTGTAAATCTGTCGTTTTCTTATTAATGCAGATCTTCCATTTATTTGTAAAAGTTGTAACAGCCAGGAATAATCCAACAGACAAAAATTTTCATGAAAAAATTAAGGATCATCTACGAGTGTCGAAACACTTTTCTAAAAAAATGGGATATGTTTACCATGAAAACAAAAATATTTCTTCTTGCTTGAAACACTTCTCAAAATCATACATTGAACCCCTAGATCATTACAGGGGCATTTTTTGAAACTGGGCATCAAGACCCTAACTTAGACTAGTGGCATTTTCAAAAAAGATGCATCCTTTAACTCATATGCTAATGACCTTTTCAAAATCATTGCATTAAATTCCCTAGTTCATATTAGGGGTATTTTTCGAAACTAAACATTAAGACACCTAGTTTAGACTATGGGTATTTTCGAAAACTTTTTTTTATTAAACCCTTAAGTTCATGCGCTAAGTTAAGTCTCTAACACATATGCTAAGGCGTTTTCTATATCATTTGTTTCGTTTTCTTAAAAAAAATTACATCAAGAATTTATTTCTCTTATAGGAGGATATGTAGGAAACCTGTCTTATATGTTTGGTCACATGTATCAAAATCTTGTTCAATGGCTACAATTTTGATAGAAAATTCATTGAATGAAATGGACTATAACTCCTTCAATCGTTAGATGAATACAAACTACGAGCGACCTTATGTGGGTTGTATGTCAAATTGGGTGGCCTACTTAGAGTCAAATATCAAATGAAAGGTGAGAAGAAGACATTTCCAATAGTGGGTAGTGGGTCAGGACTCAAATTAATCTAGTATAGTTATGGCTATGGGAATTGGAGCCTACCTCTAGTTAGCTTATGGGCTTGAAGTATGTGGACACTCTTGATACCTTAATCGAAATTTAATTGGTTAATATCAATGTCATTCAATCGGGATGCCTCATAACTAACTGCACAAGGTCAAATCACTAATTTTGCAGCACTACAACTCCCAAAATTTGGAATGAAAGAAGGTCACTTTCAAACATCATTATGAACATCCCCTCCTTGTTTTCAAATGTCGTGAAGCTCAAAATCTTCAATATAAAATCGGGCTGAAAGGAATGGTAGATCATCCTCTTAGCTTTCCAACCCAACTTGAATCACCCAAAAAGGTTAAGAAACAAGCCTTGGGTGATGTTGTAAAGATTATGTGACACGTCTAAAATTAATTATTTCTTTCAAATTATTTCAATAGAAAAAAGCATAAACAAATACATGCTTGTTCTTTTTCTTCCCATAAACCAGCGAATGCGAATCCACTAACCAGCTACATTAGGATGGCGATGACGTGGATGCGCTCAAATTCAAATCTCCTAACCGAATTCCACCTACTTGACTAGGCTTGGCGCGTTGACCCCTAATTGACTAGCATTGACTAGGGCGTAACTCACTTGTTCCGACCTGGTTTTGAATCATTTGACTATTGTCATTAACTGTCGGTACTTCTAACACGTGGGCATTACTCTCTAGCGCTGACCACCATGCATTGCCGTGTACGGTGGTACTCCGGCGATCCTTCAGTTGAAAAAATATATTTTTATATTTTCTCTAATACATCAATAACGATTTCTTAAAAAAAACGTAAAAAAATATATTATACTCAAAATTAACTATTTTCTGAGCCTTTCATCGTAAAGGTGTCAGATTATCTAATTTTGAGTCATTTGAAAATTTGCGCTTGAATCCAAAGAATAGACTCAAGATAAGCTTTTTCTTGAAACTGTATAAAATAATATTATACTCAAAATTCACCATTTTACGAGCCAGTCTACACCATTTTACGAGCCAGTCTACATGAAGGTGCTAGATTATTCAAATTTTGAGTATCTATGAAAAGTGGTATTTGAATTTACTCGGTACAAATCGAAAAAGGGATATATTATGAACTTGTTATTTAGTTAAGTTTTCTTATCTATCAATCTATTGTGACCGCCATACTAAACCAGACACATTTATTTTAATTATTTGGAGTGTAAGAATAGGGTCTCTACAGAATACCCCTCTTAGACATAATTTGGAGAAAAAGATTCTCGTTAAAAAAATGTGTGTCCAAGTTTGAACAAATAGACACCAAATTTATGAACCCAAAACTAATTATGTGTAGAGGGTAAGAAAATATATCCTGATATTATTCACTTATAACTGGTAGTTTGACATCTTGTGCTCAAGGAATCAGAAGTATGAAACGTGAAAGATCAAATGTAAGAATAACATTCGCTAATTTAAATATGTAAAACATGAAGGTATTCTTATATAAATACTCATCATATAGTATTTTATGAGAAGCAATAACTTGTAAGATATGTGAAACATAATGATTGAGATCATTGGTCATAGTTTAAACAATTGCACACGTCAAATTTTAGCATAAATCTGCTCGTGAGACTATTTAAAACAAGAAAGAGAATGTTCGAGACCTATATATCAAAGATTGATCATATAGTAGGATTTTTCGAGTACTATTCTAGCACACGCCTTCTAACAAAAGAGAACTGGAGAAAGAATAGACTTATTATACTATAATCCTCGGAGGACCAATAGTGGTGAAAACATTTCCAAATATGTTTTTCGTGTGAACACTAACAAACGTCATTCACAACAAAGATAGATAATCAAACACCTCCCATTTGGTGATCGAAATAGAGGGTTTCTCTAGACGTGTGTTTTGTGTGAACACCCACCAAGTGATGTTCATAGAGAACATAGATAACCACTTTCAATTGTCAAAACGATCGAAATAGGGGGTTCTTAAGATGATTTTTTTTTATGTAAACGTCCATCAGATGGTGTTCTTAATGAATATAACAATCATTGTTTGATCACCAAGACAATTTAAATAGGGGGCTTAAAGACTTGTTTTTCGTGTGGTGTTCACAACAAACATGATTAACAAATCATCGTTCAATCGTCAAAACAATCGAAACAAGAGTTTTAGAGGTGTATTTTTCGTGTGAACACCCATCAGGTGGTGTTCACGACAAATATTATTAACTAATCATCGTTTGATTATCAAAACGATCACAATGGTTTTTTTAATGTGTTTCTCGTGTAAATACCCAATAGGTGGTATTACAACAATCATTAGTAACTAATCGCATTTCGATCGTCAAAATGACCGAACCAAGGGTTCTTAGGATGGGGTTTTCATGTAAATGCCCAACATGTGGTATTCACAACGTTCATGAATAACCAATCATTGTTTGATTGTTTAAACAATTGAAACATGGATTTTTTTAAATGTATTTTTCGTGTAAATACCCAATATATGGTATTTACAACGATCATAAATTACCAATCACCATTCGATCGTCAAATGATCAAAAGAGGGGGTTATTGGACATGTTTCTCGTGTGAATACCCAACATATGGTATTCACAGCAATAATGAATAACCAATCGTCCTTCGATCTTCAAATAATCAAAATAGTGGAGGTTTTGAACATGTTTCTCGTGTGAATACTAATAGGTGATATTCATAGCAATTATAGATAACCAATCGCCTTTCAATTGTCAAAACAATCGAAATAGAGTGGTTTTTGGATTTATTTCTCGTGTGAATATCTACTAGGTGGTATTTACAACAAATCATGAGTAATCAATCGACGTTCGATCATCAAAACACTATAAATGGGGGTTCTTAAACGTGTTTCTCGCGTGAATACCCACTAGGTAGTATTTACGATAAATCATGAGTAATCAGTTGACGTCGATTGTCAAAATACTTTAAATAGGGATTCTTAGAAGTTTTTTTTGTGTGAATACCCAATAAGTGTTATTCACAATGAACAATTATAAAAAATTCCCGTTCAATCGTCAAAGTGATTGAAGTAGGAGTTATGTAAACGTGTTTTCCGTGTAAAGACCCACCAGATAGTATTCGCGATGAACATACATAATTACATAAAATGTTTTTTTTCCGTGTGAATAACCAGAATATAGTGTTCACGACGAACATGCATAATCAACTGTCGTTCAATTGTCAAAATGATCAAAACAAGAGTTACATAAAACGTGTTTTTCTTGTAAATACCCAACAAGGGGTACACACATTGAACATGGAGAACCAATCGCACTTTGTTGTCAAAACAACAGAAATGGGGAATTCATGGAGTATATTGTCAAAACTAAGGTCCTATGGAGAATCAGGGTAGAGAATTACGTCTTTAAATGAGCATGTCTCACTATGATCCTATAAGAAAATCAAATAGTGAGGTTTTCAGAGGGTTGGTCACATGAATATCCATAGTATAATATTTCATGATGAAGTGAAACAAGCACTACATCGTCAATACTACAAAAGATCGAAAAGGTCCTAAACACATACACATTTTTTAACGAGAATGTCTCATGAATTTTATTTCAATTTTGAACGAAACAAACAACATTCATGATTAGAAATTTCAAGCACGTGTTAAGAAAAGTGTGGGTCAAAACTCACATTAGTGGAGTGATCTAGCATTTGTGAACTAGGTTCGCATTGGAAGGGCTTCATGAAATCTTCCATATAGATACGCTGGAGCTATCACCATGGAATTCAAAAAACAAATTTCTAGTATGAAATAATGTATTCTGATTTCATGGTATAAGGATATAAAGATAGCTTGAGGTTAAAACGGTCGTGTGCATACTTGAAAACACCTTTAATACAGACTAGAGTATTTAGACATTCAAGATACAAACAATAATACCACTAGCTCAAGACTAAAGTGATCGTTAGCATACTTGAAAATGCCTCCGATAAATACTAGAGAACTTGAACATTCAAGATGCACACAATGATATCGCTCGCTCAAGGCTAAAATAATCAAATGCATGCGTCGAAAGAAATTCCCTTAATAAAGACTAGTACATTTTGATTTGATGATGCAAAGATGCATGATTGGTTTAGGACCAAAGTGTTTGAATAGGGTTGTGTTCTTTGCAATGATGATGTTGTGTTCTTTGCAATGATGGCAACTTCAACTGATCCCGTGTGCTTTGAAGATGTTGTAAAGAGTGCACGATGGAGAGTTGTAATGGATGCTAAGATTGTTGTTATTGGAAAAAAATAATACTTGGGAGTTTACTATTTACCAGCTCATGCAAATAAGGTGGGAGTAAAATGGCTGTACAAAACAAAGTTAAATGAATATGGAGAAGTGGAGAAGCTCAAAGCCCATTTGGTAGCAAAAGGGTACACTCAAAAGCATGGAGTGGATTATGAAAAAGTATTTACTCATGTGGCACGTTTGAAGACAATTCGTATGGTGATCTCTCATGTAGTACAAAAGGATTGGAACATTTTTCAGCTTGATGTTAAATCAGCTTTTCTACATGGAGAGCTTAGTGAAAAAGTTTTTGTAGCACAACCACATGACTATGTGGTAAAAGGAGAAGAAGATAAAGTATACAAGCTGAATAAATCTCTATATGGACTCAAGAAAGCTCCACGAGCCTGAGATAGTCGCATAGAAGCCTATTTTAGTAGGGAAGGTTTTCTTCGATGTCCTTATGAACATACACTTTTTGTCAAGATGAGAGTTGAAAGTAAAATTCTCATCATCTGTATCTATGTTGATGATCTCATATTCACTGGTAATGATGAAGTGATGTTTAACAAATTTAAGAGTTCGATGATGCAAAAATTCAACATGACAGACCTTGGGCAGATAAAATATTTCTAGTATCTCTTTTATGTACTTTTGCATCACTTCTATCCCAAAAAATATTTTATCTGGGAAAAAAGTCTAAAAAAATTATATGTCAGAAAAAGTACATAGAAGAGATACTAGAAAATTTTGGAATGACTAATTGCAATGCAGTTCATAATTCAATTATTCCTGGTTTTCAACTTACTAAAGATGAGAGTGGAAATAAGGTTGATAGCAGTCAGTACAAACAGTTAATTGATAGTCTCATGTATCTTACAGCAACACGACCTAATATTATGTTTGTTGTAAGTCAACTTACTTGATATATGGAATGTCCTACAGAACTTCATCACAATACAACAAAAAGAGTATTACGATATTTGAAAGAAACGTATGATTATGATATTCTCTACAAAAAAAGGGAGGAGATGTAAAACTTGAAAGTTACACATATATTGACTATGTTGGTGATTTGAATCATCGTAAGAGTACATCAAGATATATTTTTTAGCTGAGTTCTGGTGTTGTGTCTTGGCTATCAAAGAAACAGGTAATTGTTACATTGTCCACAACTGAAGTAGAATTTATTGCAGCAGCTTCAGTAGCAACTCAAATAATATGGTTACAAAGAATTCTAGAGTATCTTCATTAGTTAGAGAATGATAAGTGCACAATTATACTCTACGATAACAGTTCAAGTATTACTTTATCTAAGAATCCAGTTTTATGTGGTCATAGCAAGCAAATGGATGTCAGGTTTCACTTTCTTCGCGGTCATACTAAAGAATGAGTTGTTAAGTTAGTTCATCGTTCAAGTCAAAATCAAGTTGCTGATATAATGACAAAACCACTAAAACTAAACGTGTTTGTGAGGCTTAGAGGTTTTCTTGGCATGTGTTCTGCATCAGTTCTAAACTAAATTCTGTTTTCAGTTTAAGGGAGGAGATGTTGAAGTGGTTAGTGTTAGTCAGTTTTTTACCTAGTATATCCTCTTAGAATTAGTTATGTTTAATTAGTTTTTTTATGTAAACACCACTAAGTTAATGTTAATAGTGGTTCCTAATTTCTTGTTTTGGTAAGTAACACCACTAAGTTAGCACCACGAAATTATTAGTGGATTAGTAGTGGTTCCTAATTTATTGTTTTTGTACTTTCAGTCATTGTTAATAATGGAATACATGCATTTCTTATACATTATTGTCTCTAGAGAAGTAGGTTTCTATAGGTGTCTTAGTCAATTTGGTAGAAGCTCATATCGATTTTGAATGGTTTGGGAATTTTCTTTTTTCATCCAATCTTGCGGTTTTCTTATAGTCTCATGTTTTCTTTTATAAGTTGGAGGACCTTGTTTGGTTGCACGAGAAGAGGTATACATGACGAGGGACAAGGCTTAAACATTGAGTTTGTGTTTTGGTTTAGAATTACATAATCTACACACAAAAAAAATAAAGGGATTCACTTAGGAATGAGACGTCCCTCCGCATACCGTCCCATGCCTATTGATCAACACCCAACCCGCTAACACACACCCCGCTCCCAAGCACTTGCCCATTGACCCGAGATTTGTGTGACTGGCATGGCATGTCCGGTTGGTCCTTAGGTCATGTTTGCTTAATTGTTTTGTTTTATTTTTATTATTTTCTAACTTTTAGTCCAATTTATTATTTTTTTAAATATAAAAAAAACATTTGAAAATAATATTTTAAACCAAAATCAAGAAAATATTTTTTCCTTAAAGGCATGTTTGGTTCCTTTTTAATTTTCTATCATTTATTTGCACTCATAACATTCATTTTAGAATAAAAAAAAAGTATAAAGTTGATTTGATTATACTTACAAAATAAATTTGAGTGTACAAAATTGAACTTTTATTTTTGTAATTTCTTTTTCAAATTTTCAACCTAATTCAGACAAATTGCACAAAAGGATATTCACATTATTTATATTAAATATTTTCTTAGAATACACTTAAGATTTATCCTTAGTTTTAGGATATTGATTAGGTTAAAACATTAGAAGCACGGATAGGATTGAAAAGATCATACATAAAAGTCTAAAAAAATATGTTTTTAAAAAATGGTTAAACAAAGTAGAGATCGTCGTTTGACGGACATGTTAGATATAACATTGATGTCATTTCTCACGTATAATCAAGCACAGAACCCTAAAATAATAATAATTTCTTTTAAAAGAGCATTTGAATAGGTTAAATTTATTATTTTCCTAATTTATTTAGAAAAAATAATTGCAACTCTTTAGGTGCCAAAACAAAAAATTTCAAAAAGTTTGATTTAAGAATGACATTACAAGTTGAAATATTCTATCTTGAATTATTTAGAAACTTTCTATCGAGTTAGAATTCGTTGATTCACTTAAAATCAAAAATGCCTAAATTTGATTTTGATTTTAAAAAACGAGTTGTTATTCTTAAACTCTTTCTAAGAATAACAACTCGAATATGATCTAACTAGTTGTAAGTTAGATTAGGAATATATGATTTAATAATAGTTAAAACTATGTTATAAAAAAATTGGAAAATAAAAAAATTAGATTTATATCGGGATGATTGCTAAGATGATTTAGACTCGTCTCGGATGTTGTAGAATAGTGTTGGTTCTGATTATTGTATCTTCTAAGAACATTTATGAAGAAACAAAATGTTGGAAAAACTAGTAAGGACAATAAAAAAATGTGGCAACAGATTAAGTATGTAGCCTGCAAACACACTTAACCATTTAACTAGGCGCAGAACTTGCCACCTGACGGACTCGAACCTAGGATCTTAAGGTTAATATACACCTCTTGTTGCCGCTAGGCTAGAAGAGGGGATAACTAGAAAAGACAATAATATTTGTTGAATAGGAAAATTTTTAAGAGACTTAAGTGTTGTATATCAACCTTTACAAACAACCCTTATAAAAGGAGTAAATTAGCCTAAAAATCCTAAATTATATATACATACAAGCTCAAAGCCATTAAAAATTAAATAAGTCATAATTATATAAAATAATAAAGATCAACAACTTTCAATTTGCTAACAATCAATGCTTAAACTCAGAATCTCTCTCGTAAGCTTGATTTGGTTCTAGATTCTTTACGTCGAGCAACTCTCGCATCTCTGTGAATTTGACTCTTGCTATCACCTTGGTAAGAATGTCTACATATTGTTCTCTGGTGCTTACGGACTCTACAAGAATTTATCGGTTCTCGACACATTCACGGATGAAGTAGAACCGAGTGTCGATGTGTGTTTGTTGCATCTATGAAACACCGGGTTCTTCATTAATTTTATGGACTTGTTGTCGACATAGAGGATTATTGGACTTGGCTTGCATCCGAGCACCTCGCTCAATAAATTTCTTAGCCAAAGTCCTATGCACAACGTTGTAGTAGCTGCCATAAACTCCACCTCACATGAAGATGAAGCAACAGTTGGTTGCTTCTGAGATTGTCAAGTGATTAAATTCTCATTGAGATCAAACGTCATTCCTCAAGTACTTTTTCTGTCGTTTGTGTCACCAGCTAGTTCTCTGTTAGTAAAACCAACGAGCTCTTCAACTTTTCATCCTCTTCTTAATTGAATCTCATATCTCATTGTTTTCTTCACGTAAAGAAGAATGTGTTTTATTGTCCGTTGGTGTAAAGTGGTAGGATGGTCCATGGATTGAATCACTCTGCCAATTATATAAGAGATATTGGGTCGAGTGTGCGTCAAGTACCTAAAATACCCGATTATACACCTATACTCCTTCAGATCCACTAAGCTTCCTTCCACGTCCTTTCCAAGCTACAACTTTGTTTCTATCGGATAATTGCTTGAGTTGAAATCCTCAATTACAAATTGTTTGAACACCTTATTCACATAAGTTTTCTTCTTTACGTCGATGATATCTTTCTTCTAGTCCACCTCGATACCAAGGTAGTACGAAAGTGGCCCGAGATCACTCATCTCGAACTCCTTCATCATATCTTTTTTAACTCCTCAACGCGCTTGATGCTTGATCCTATCACGATCAAGTCGTCGACATATATGTCAACAATTAGTACATCTTGTCTTGTTGAAATTGATGACAATCGGGTCGCTTGTGCTGAAAATTCGGTCCCAATGTTGGAGATAATCTGTCAAAAAGGCTCTAAGGTAATGCAGGAAAATGATATAAATTGTACAGGTTTATTGGGTCCTATTGAAAGCTCAAAATTGGGGTCTGTTTCTGAATCGGGTGAAAACATTATGCTGAGATTTATATCTGTTTTAAATGATCCTACTGAAGTTGGTACTGGTGTTACTATTGAGGTAAGTATGACAGACCTGAATAAGACTGTTGATCGAGAATTAATAGGTTCAAAGTATATTACAAGGTCGGGGTCAGTTTCAGAAGCAGGAAAACATGACAGTTTGGGTAATTCAGGTGCAGAGAAAGATCAAAAACAAATTTTACCGGTCCTGCTAGAGAGGATGCTAAACTGGACAAAATAGATCATTTTGAAATTCCCTCTACAGGGTTGGAGATATCAGCTGATTAGAGTCCATTAGGTCCAAAGAAGGATATAATTTCAAAGTCTTGTTCTGTAATGAGAAATCTTGCAAATCTAAAAGTCTCGTGTTCCATTAATGATCAGAATGCTAAGTCTACCTGTCCTGCTAAGGATCAAATGGAAAGTCAGATATCCAGACTATGTACTAGGCTTGAAAAAGGTTGGAGAGAAGACACTAAATGCGCCCAGGATTCTGAAACTGAGGCTAAAATTACAGGATCTTCTAAACAGCCTGCACATCTAGCTGAAACTGTTAAAGGACATAGTCTAACAGAATCTGGAAACACTGAAGAAATTGGATCTGAGTTAGAGTTATTCATGGAAATAAATTCAGCTAAATTAGAAAAGCCTAATAATACAGATCTAAAGGATGATGAACTGAACTTGATTGGTATACCCAATGGTGAAAGCTTGGCTGGAAATTATATTGATTCGTTGATTGATGACATCATGAATGACAATCTGGGTCTGGGTATGGATCTCATGGAAGCTACAAATAAGTTGGGTCAGAATATAAGTCAGGGTATAAGATGTGAAGAATGTATGAAACTAGAAGAATTAACCAACGGTTTTCGCTTGGCCGGGTCTGATGAGGGGTTAGCCAATGGTTTTCGCTTGGCCGGGTCTAATATGGGGTTAGCCAACGGTTTTCGTTTGGCTGTGTCTGAAAAAGATAATTTGGTTGCAAAAAAGTTGGGTCTAACAAGGGTGGATAACATGAATATTCAAGTCATTGATCCTGAACACGCCGGTCCTGGACACACTAAAACTACTCATGGCATTGATCATATCTCTTCAAATGTCGGTCCTAGCTCTTTAAATGTCGGTCCTAGCTCTTCAAACGCCGGTCATAGCTCTTCAAATGCTGGTCCTAGCTCTTCTAATGCCAGTCCTAGATCTTCTAATGCCAGTCCTAGCTCTTCTAATGCCGGTCCTATCTCTTTAAATGTCGGTCCTGACATCACATATCCACCTTCTACCGGTCCTAATCGCCAAGATAATAAATCTACTAACAAAGCTATGAACCATCGGTCGAATCAAAAGAACTAAAGCATAGATGTTGATTTGGAATCAGACGATAGCACTGACTATGATGAAACAATAATATGCGACCTCGAATATCATAAGTCAATGAAGAAGATATCGGCAACAAAGATCAAACCAAAAGCAAAGAGGCATAATTCTTCCAAAACAAGTGCTGAAATTGAAAAGATCGATCAAGAAACCGGATCGAATAATTCTAAAACAGTTAAGAAGGGTAAGAATGAATCGAAAATCAAAGAAAGGAAAAACATGAAGGCAAATAACTCAAGTTCTAAGAAGAATGCTGAAGTAAATCCCAAGAAAACTGTGACACCCGAGGCTAACCCTGAGATATTGAACTTGGGTGCGTTTTCTCCACTCGTTAATCTGGATCCTGAAATGCCAATTGATAGCATTCAAAAGAGGAAAACTGATACACAAGAGAAGAGCGCTAAAGGGGATATTCTAAAGAAGATCGGAACAATTGAAGGCAACGGTTTTGTGGGAAATATAAGGGTTAGATGGGCCGAAAAGAACAAACAAGTCGGGAAAGATAGCATCCCTGAAATAGTCATCTCCTCAGCTCCTCCTACTGCTGCAAATCCTGGCAAAGAAAATACTCAGGCTGATAACAAGGATCTTACTGCTGGTCCAACGTGGTCAATGAGGAAAAACGAAATAGCAAATTTGGTAGGACTGAGAAACTAGATGAAGAAGTTATTTTTCCAAATTAATAAACAAGAGATTACGATACCCCAAGAAAGAAATGATCAGTTGAATGCTCAGTTCAATAGTCACTATCTAAAGAATTGGAATCTCTTCAACAAAGACCAATATGATGAAGTGATCAAGTGGACGGTTGACGCCATGAAGGAAATTTCGAAATGTAATAAAACAAAGGTGTACACAATCATGAGCAACTCAAACAAAACCTGGCAAGAATGAAAGGTATGGAATAGAAATGCCATGAGCGATCCATAAAAGGGAAAATTCCAGATAGACACCTTATTCCCAAAGGTAATTACACTTGATCATCCACACCGGTTTGAGCTCCCACCAGAAATTGAAGAAAAATGTGTCAAGGCATGGGAGTTTGTCATAGTCGGTCATTTTATGGGCAACATGAAGGCACCATTTGCTGAGGTTAAAAGAACGTTGATGGGTCAGTGGGAATCCTCTGGTCTAGAGAGGATCACAATCAATGATCACAGATTCTACTTTTTATCCTTCAGGAATGGAAGCGAAATAAAGTCGATCATAGAGAGCGAATATACTTTTATCAGGGGAAAAAAATTCAAGTTGTACAAGTGGAGCGAGGAACTTAATACTAATCATAGACCGCCTGAACTTGAACAAATCTGGGTGAATCTCAAGAATGTTCCACCACACATGTGCAACCCGATGGGCCTGGCCTATATTTCAAGCATTATAGGCAAACCACTTATGTTTGACCCAGCAATGGAAAGTTACGAGCGTGCATCTGTGGCCAGAGTTAGTGTCGAAATCCATCCAAGTAGCTCTCTTCCAATCAAGCTTGAACTTAAAGATAGATTGGGAAATTTATTTGACATTGGAGTACAATACGAATGGAAACCAAATCGATGTATATGGTGTAGCACTTTCACACACGCTACGAATAAATGTCCAGTCAATAATAATCTAAAATCGAAGGCCAATAACAACACTCAAGTAAGCGATATCAATGACCCTAACCAGGCTCAGGTTGAGAGAAATGTGAACAGGTCTGAACTTAACAGCAATGAACGCACTGAGGATGATAAGATGGGCAACCAAAAACAAGAACAGATAAGGGTAAGGAAGAAGATAGGAAAAAGAATGAAGTGGGTAAGGGTACAAGCTAGCCCTACTAACGTTGATCATATTGGTCATGTTCAGGGCACCGGTCCTAGGGATTCTGTTTTCTCAAGAATAGGTCATGTTCAAAATGTCAGTCCTGGTCAGGGTATCGGTCCTGATAAAGCTGAACATAGACACACCGGTCCTAGAGCTTCTCATAAAGCTACTGTTCCTAGCCATATTGACCATATTAAGCCTGGTCTTGGACTTGTTGATCATGAAACTACTCAAGCTACCGGACTTGCTACTACAGGTCCTAATGAAAAATGTGCAACCATTGCTAATCCCTACGGCTTTCGTTGGGTGACAAAAACACAACTTTCTTCTACAGAAAATGCAAGGCTAGAAACATGAGAAACAATGTGTACGGGCTGAAGAATGATGATGGTGAATATGTTCAGGGTCAAAAGGGTGTCCAAGATCTGGCTATTGATTTCTATAAGCAGCTTATGGGTACAAAAAAGCAGCATCAAAGTCACCTGAATACCTTGTATCAAATTATTGATAGGAAAATCTCTGCAGAAGATAGTCACGAGTTGATAAGGGTGGTCACGAAGGTTGAGGTTAAAGAAGCTCTATTTAGTATTGATGGGAATAAAAGTCCGGGTCCTGATGGGTTTAATGCACAGTTCTTCAAAGATAATTGGTCGGTTGTGGGTAAAGATGTTACTGATGGGGTTCTGGAGTTTTTCAAAAATAGGAAGATGTTAAAACAATGGAATACAGAGGTCCTAACCTTGATCCCCAAAACTGCGGTACCTGAGAAAGTACAAGATTTCAGACCAATTTCCTGTTGCAATGTGATTTATAAAATAATTTCAAAAATCATTTCTAAACGTTTTAAAAATGTTATAGGAAAAATAATAAATCTTAATCAATCTGCATTCATCCCTGGTAGGACAATCTCTCATAATATTCTTCTCATGCAGAGCCTATTAAAAGGCTACGGGAAAAAGAAAATATCCCCGAGAGTAGCTTTCAAAATAGATATCAAGAAAGCTTTCGACTCTGTTAGATGGGAAGCCATTCGAGACTTTCTGGTTGTTTCTGCTTTTCCTATGATTTTTATCGATTGGATTATGCAATGCGTTTCATCATCCTACTTTGTTGTTAGCGTCAATGGAGTCCACAAAGGCTATTTCAAGGATGAAAACGGGGTAAGGCAAGGGGACCCCCTCTCTTCTTACATTTTCGTAGCTATCATGGCGATCTTTGAGAGCATCTTCGCGTTGTTCCAAAAGAATCGTCCATACATCTTTCACCCATTCTTTGAGGTAGAGGAGGTAACACATTTATGCTTTGCTGACGATTTGTTCATTCTAGCGCACGCAGACGTTGATTCCATTAAAACTATTAGGGCTGCACTAACGTTCTTTTCTGAGGTAACAGGTTTAACTATTAATGAAAGCAAAAGTGTGGCATTTTATGGAGGCGTGAAGGACGAAACAAAGCAGGACATCTTCAACATCATGGGCATCAAGGAAGGCAGCTTTCCCATAAGGTACTTAGGAATTCCGTTAACTGCGAAGAAGATTGAGATCTCACATTGCAAGCCGCTAATTAAAAAGGTAAAAAATACGATATCTGGCTGGGCAGCGAAAAAACTTTCTTATGCATGGAGGATCAAACTTATCAAAACTGTGGTTATGGGCATAGTTGGCTATTGGGCGCAGCAAATGGTCATTCTGAAGAAGGTAATGAAGGAACTCGACACACTGATGAGAAACTTTATCTGGGGTAGTAGTGGAAGAGGAGGAAAGAAAGTCAAATGGACCGCTCTCTGCAAACCGAAGGACGAGGGAGGCATCGACTTGAAGAACTGTATCGAGTGGAACAAGGCTCTAACCTTCAAGCATCTGTGGGCTTTGGAGCGCAATCAGGAGTCACTATGGATCAAATGGGTGCATACGAGGTTTATGAAACACGAAACCATCATCTGAACCTACAAAATTCACGAAGGTATGAGCTGGTCTCTAAAAAAGATTCTTAAACTAAGAAGCGATATTGCAGATCTTTATGACATCCGACTAGGGGACGGCAAAGTCACTTTATTCTGGCACGACCCTTGGTTTAAAAATCGGCCTATCATCGTATCAGAAGGGACTGTGCAAAATCGAAAATAAGAGACATCAAATACGGGAATTGGAACTTGCTCTTGAGAAGAATTCCAGAAGGAAAGAGGATACTTGATCATATAAGTAACATACAACTACACGACAGACCGGATATTCATGAATGGAAAGCTGAGGACAATGGGAAGCTGGTATTGAAGAAAATATGGGAGGTAATCCGGGAAAAAGCGCAGAAAGTAGAATGGGCTCCACTTGTATGGTCAACGAAGATTATCCCTCGACACCAGTTCATCCTATGGCTCGCCTTCTAGGAAAGACTCAGCACACGTGATTGTATCAGTAAGTATATGAGCATCCTGGACGTGAGCTGTCTTCTATGCATAGGAAATGAAGAAACCATAGATCACCTATTCGGGAGTTACTGTGTTTCTTCGGAGCTTTGGGACAGATTCTATAAAAGCCTTGAGCTGATCAGTTTCCCGAGCGAATGGAATGAAATCAAAGAAGCGGCACTACTCAAAGCCAAGGGAAATAGATTTGCAACAAGCGTGTTCAAGTGCGGCTTTGGAGCAGTGATGTATAACATTTGGCAAGAACGGAATGCAAGGGTATATGAAAGAACCCGTAGGAGCATTGACGAGTTATGGAAAGATATTGTATCGGATTGCAGCGCCCTCGTGGGAATGTGGAGAGGAATTTCAAGCACGGAGCAGAACTGGAATATCTGTAGGAACTGGAATTTACCGTTTTTTAAACTCACTAGAATTGAAAGCATTGTAAACAGATAATTCATTTACGTTTTTAGCTTTTATTCAGAATGTTACGACATCAAAATCATTCTAGGCCTGTCTAGAATGATCTCTTAAACTCGTGGGTTTTTTTTTCCCGTTTTCGGGAATTTTTAATGAAATGACGCTAAGTCGTTTTTCCCAAAAAAAAAACAATGAGTACATCTTCTTCATAGTTTCTCGTGTACACAACTTGCTCTTGAGAATATTTCACGAAGCCAAAACTTGTCATTCTCTTGTTGAGGCAAGTGTTCCACTCTATTGGTGTTTGACGTAGTCCGTAGAGATCATTGCAACTTTTTCACCTTGTGCTCTTTATTTTTTATGATGAAGCATTCAGGTTGAGCGACGTAAAATTCTTTTTCTATGTCACCATAGAGAAATGCTGATTTGACATCCAAGTGATAGATCTCTCATCCACGATGAGTTGTGATGACAAGAATTAGCCTAATAGTGTCATGTTTCGCTACCGGTGTAAAGGTCTCCTCGAAATCAACGTCTTGCTTCTGCACATAGCCTTTCGCTGCCAATCTTGCTTTGTGCTTGAGGATGTGCATTCGTTGACTCTTTTCTACTTGAAAACCCATTTTAACCCGATGGTCTTGTGATCAGGTGGTAAATTAGTGAGCTCTCATATCTTGTTCTTTTTAATAGACTCGAGCTCTTTGTTATGGCCTCATTCCACGGCTCTTTGATTGCCGCCTCATGATATGTTGTTGGCTCGTCGGTGGTGAGAAACAACAATTCATCAAGATTCGTCTCTACTAGCGATTCCTCCGCATAGACATCGGCGAGGGAATGAAATTTGATGCGGCCAACTTTGGTTGTGGACTCACCCGATCTCTCTTGATGACGATAGGAGTTCGGTGTACCTGTTGCATTTTCTAACTACGCTAGGTTGTCGATATCTTGTAGGATTCTAAACTCCAAGGAATTTTGTACGAGCTCATTTTCGTCGTTGCACCACTCCCACTTCTTCTCCTTTTAGAACATAGAATCTCTACTCACACGAATTTTCCCATAAACTGGATCAAGAATCCTGTGCACCTTGCTTTCGTCTTCGAACTTCACATTTTCAGTGATCTTCTCATCGAGCTCATTGAGATTCTCTTGATGTCTCTTCATATGGTTTCTTGCTCCATTTTCAAGGTACCACACGTTGGTGTGTTATACTCATCGCCACTTGCGAAGAGGTTCTCCATGACTTTCTCTTCATTGAGCAACACCATCTCGGGTTCCTCCTTGGACGGTTTTTGCACGAACTCTTTAAGGTTTGTCTCATCGTCTCCGGGAAATGTATTTGGCACTCCCTCAACAAACATTAATGACGGCTCATCGTCATAGAAACTAGTGAGATTTTCTTCATCATCTTAGGGCAAAGCATTCGTCACTACCTCATCAAACATTGATGATGGCTCCTCGTCATAGAAGCTAGTAAATCATATAAATCACCTGACTTCATTCTTGCCCTTTAAACTAACTAATTGAAGTCCAATTTTAAACTTATTTGAAATTCTAACTTAAACTAAAGTTTAAAATTATAAATTCATACATGAGATTGATCAAGATTATTATATTATTGTTTTGTATGATATAGTAATCAATTGTGAACACTCAATTTAAATCAAGAACATTCCAAGAATTCAAACACAATATTAAACACTTTCTTGAATTTGAAATTAAGGTTTTCAAATCAATTCGATCATGATTGGTTTTAGAAGATGGAAATTATTTAATAACATATATGGAGCAAGTTTGGATCAAAGAACGATAATATATACATAATGAAATTTTACATGATCAAAATCACTCCATATTGACAATGTACACATAATCAAAATTTTATCCTCCCTATTTTGTTTCCTCTAACACCATATTTATACTCCTTGGGGTATTAAAAATCCAATTCAACAAACCTCTATATAACTAGTTAAGTACTATGGGAGAACTTAGAGTTTTCTCCTTTATATTCTTGATCATCCAAGGGTAAATTCGTCTTTTCAAGTTGATTAAAAATGTTGAATACTTGGGAGAAATTATAATTGTCCTTCAATGAAAAATTGGCCTCAAATTGTTTTGAACTTGGTGACCTAGATAAAAAGTTGTGTTTTTTAGAAAATAAAAAAAAACTAAAATTGCGTAAAAGGAAGAACTGTTAAAGGTGAACCCCTTAATTAGTTAAACAATGTCGTTTTTGCACTAAGCGTTGATCGCATCCCAAGGGTCCAAAACTACGTCGATTGGTCCCTTATATTTGAATTTGAACTCATCAAAACTACGTCGATTGGTCCCTTATATTTGAATTTGAACTCATTTTGCTTCCTGGGCGATATCCTTTGATCTGAGTGTTGAGGTTGTTTTCGCACGAGGGTGCCTAGCTGCCTCTTCCTGTAGGTAGCGCCTCGCCTCGCCTGCCTGCCAGTGGTGGTACACGGTTGTCGGCCTCACCGTCTGCGGCTGTTCACAGTGGATCTCCAACGACTTTTTTGGAGACTTTATTTTATTATTATTTAGTAACACATGCAAAACCAATACAAAAAAAACTCCCATTCATGTTTTATTTATTTATATTATACCTCGATTTTGATTTTATTCGATGTTAACACGTTCATTTATAAGTAATTATTATTAATCTCTAATTATTATTAATCTCGTGCAATGAGCCTTAATATGAATATTTTTTAAATAATTTCAAGGCTATGAATTCTTCAAATATTATAAATTGGGGAGTAAGAAATGAATGTTTATACTTGTTACCATATTGATCGCTCTTCACGAATCAATAAATAAAAAGATTTTGGTTAACACTCTTCAAGTTTATCATCTCGATCAGTCTTCACGGATCAATAAATGGAAAGCTTTTGGTTAACGCTCTTTACACTAACCATCTTGAATTCTTTTAGGAATCAAGAAATTGAAAGGTTTTGGTTAACGCTCTTCATGTTAACCATCTCGGTTGTTCTTCACGAATCAATAAATGGAATGGTTTTGGTTAACACTCTTCCTGTTAATCATCTCAAACTCTCTTCATGGATCAAGATTTGTATTAAATGTTTTTCATGTCGTCAACTAACTTGATCTCTTCACGAATCAAGATTTGTAGCTAATTCTTTTCAAGTCAACCAACTTACCTAAAAGCTCTTCACAAATCAAGATTTGTAGCTAATGTTTTTTTGATTGGAATTTAAATTATGTAGATGGTTTCCATTATTAATGGAAATGAGAATTCAGTAATAATATTGAATGAGTGAGTACCAAGAATAAAATCGAGTTAGTGAGTTTCTCTCACATTGAAAAATTATCAAAATGAAATTTTTTTATAATATATGGATAAATCATATATTATATGATAGTGTAGTAGTCTTTGTAAAAATATAGAAGAAGGTTATATTGAATAATTTCTGAATTACATAGAGTATGTCTCTTATATAGATATTAAATTAGTCTTATAAGGAAACTAATATAATATCGATATTATCATAATTTATCATATTGTGATAATATCTTACAAATATATTATCTTTATAATATATCTCCAATATATTAGATTGATTATATTTATTAGTCATATTGTTTAAACTAAATGATTTGATTAGAGTTATAAAGTTTAAGCAAATTAAATTACAAGATAAAAAAGATAATCTTATTTGTTATTAATTTTTCATTAATCTAAATGGGCCTTAATTTTTTGCAAAATGCATTTAGTTGACATAAAAATAAATTAATATATTTGAATTAAATTTTTAATTGAATGAGTCATTTAATTGAATGTTATATTGAAACCTTTTGGAATGCAATTGATGAAAATGTAATTGATTAATTAAAATGATTTTATTCCTACATTAAGGAATGTAGTCATTATGATGATTGACTAATTCATTTTGATATAAATTTTCAATTGCTCACTTATTATAAAACACAATAGCAATTGGAGAACTACATTATCTTACACTTTGAACAAAAACGTTTTTTTAGTTTTTCAGAAAAAAATTTCATTAATTATTTTAATTGTGGTTTCACACAATTCTGCTTTGATCTCGGTTATAGTTCATGTATGTTGGTCTAGTTCGCTGCGTAGTGATCTGGTGCTGAATCACTATTCGATTCATTGTACCTTAAAAAACAATCATCTGATAAGTTTCAGCACAAGAATAAGACGATATAACTGTTTTAAGGGAAATGTATTAAACACATGCATCGAATCAACATTTGATTTCGATGATTTCGTTTCTTTGTATATCGTAGTTTATTTAATTTTTGTTGTAATATTATACTTTTATGATTTAAGATTATAGAATATTAACAAATTTCACATTAACCAACTTTATCATTCTTCACGAATCAAGATTTATAGTTTAATGCTCTTTATGTCCACTAACTTGATTTCTCTCATAAATCAAGATTTGTCACTCAAAGGTGATCACCTTTTTACTCGTGCGAATGTTTCAGTGGCATATATTGGTCTATTAAGATTCTCGACATATAGTCTTGGTCATCATTGTTTTGGCTAGGAGACAATCGCTCTTTTCGTGAACGATGACTTTTGTTGATATTATTGTTGTTCAATTATTTGAATTTGTCGATAAAAATTTTGTTATTTTGTTGATATTTGAATGATGACATGGTTGGTGTCTTTTAGATAGACATCACTTGGATCTAATTGGTCATAGATGGATAATATCTCCTTGCAACATTCTTGACTCGATAAAAATTAGTTGAAATCACATTTTGAAAATAAAACATTTGGTATAAAACTATGCTATATGAGAGTTGGATTATACATAGAAGAGTTATATCTCAAGTCATCTTCAGTCATTTCATTTTTACTTTTTTGAAAGATGATATTTTTTAATAAAATGTCTCTAATATGTACGTAGAGTTTTCGTATATCTTTTTCAATCAATTTTTAGAGTGATGAATTTTTAAAAAAATGTCCCTACTATAAATATAACTTAGGGTTTTATTTATCGATTCTTATATTCACAATTTTTTCATTTTATAGTTATTTCATTTTATTTAAATCTGTCCATAGTATGAACATTGAGAATTTTATTTTAATAGCAATACATCCTTCTAACAAAATGCTCAGTGTATTGAACTTATGCTTTTACTTTTCGCTTGTTTTATTTTAATAGCTATGTAATTTTCTAATAAAATTCTCGAATATAGGGTTTTACTTATTACTTTGAGCTTCTTTTTTTTTTTTTAAATTAGTTAATTTCTCTTTAATCCTATTTTTCAAATTTTGCTCTACTTTAAACATAGGTTTTTATATAATAATATATTTTCCCAATAAAATGCTGTATTGAATTTTATGGTTTTACATATAGCTTAGGTTCTTTATTATTATTGTTTTAGGGTCAATTCTCTTTATTTGCATTTTTTTTTAAATCCCTTAATATAAACTTAGGAGATTTTATTCGTTATTTCAAAAATTGTGAATTGGAAGTTAACCAATAAATTTTTCATTTTTTATTCAAAATATTTTTGAGGTTTAGTTTTGATAATCATACTTTTGGCGGTCTAAAAAGTTTCGTTTTTTAATCTTTCTTTTTCGGCATTGGTCATCAATCATGAGTTTACTTGTACAAACAATTACTTCAATTTTTAAATTTGTTTTTTGAGGAATATTGTCACACTTTATTGACTTCAATGTTTCATCTTTGAATTTTGTTTCATACCATATGCTTCACTAGTTAATTTCAATTTCATTTTTCTTTCAGAAAATAATAGGAGTTTCAAAACTTTTTACTCTAGAGAGAATAATAAAATGTGAACTCTCTAATTATTTTGGAATTCTTTTCTTACATTTCTAATTTACAGGATCCAATTTAGGTTCTCTTTTATAATGACATTGCTATTATAATGACTTTGATAGTTGATTTGTAAAATCATTTATGCTTATAAAAAAAATATAGTCTCGGTCCTATTAATGATAATTTTATATTATTTATTAATGTTATTATGGATAGTTCAAACAAATTCTTCAATATCTAGTTTAAATGGAAAAGAAGAAAGCAATATTAGATTGAGTAGAGGAGAGAAGGAATATGATATAGAAAGGATAACAAAAATGAAGTGGAAAATTTGGAAGAGTTTTTTTTTTTTTTTAATTCAATAAATCTAGTGTGAAGATTCATGCACATTACCTTAAAAACTTAAATTATTGTTTTTATCACTCAATTATGAGTCTCCACGGAAAATATATAAAAAACTACTTTTCAGTATTAATTAACAGCAAGAAAACAAAGTAAATGCGGATATTATGAACAAAACATATCAAGAAAATGAAGGGAGAAAACAAACTAGATGAATCTTGATAAGATGTTATTTAATATAGGGAAGGGAAAATCAATGAATATTGACTAGATTATGAAGATAGATTTTTCTATAAAATGGAAGGTTGATTATTAATGCAACTGAATCATAGTATAAAAAACTCATTGAATGAAACAAACAATGGAATTATTAAAAATTCGGTCGAGATCAAATATTGGTTGGACATTTTTTATTATAATAATTGCACCTGCATTTTTTTTTATCTTTACTCTATCAATAAAATTAAAGTCTTATAAATTTGAAAGTCATAAATTAACCTAATTTAATATATAATAAAATATATAAAAATTTAATTATATCTAATAAAATATATAATAAAAATAAAAAATAAAAAATAATTCGATTTTCAATTTTATTTTTGAATTGAAATCCCAACTCGAAAATCGAATTGAAAATCGTATTTGAATTCGAATTAGTTTAAAATTCGATTCAAAAACAAAAAATTAAATTCGTTGAATTCGAATTATATGAGGTTAATATAGCCTATAACTAAGAATGGAGTAATAAATTGACATGGGATTATATACCTCTGTTTGCAATGATGTTGATCCTGGTTCACATGGTTGATTTGCTTTTTTTAGTTTCTTGTCCATTTTGATTGAATGCTATATCCTCAGATTTATTTAAACTATGTCATATCTTAACTTATATTTAAAATGTGAACTAATAATGAAATATGATATCTTTTAAAAAATAAATATGTACTAAAAGATTGTTTAATTTTATTTGATTGTTTGTTAATGTTTTGGAAGGATAATTCAATTCATTGGTTGGACTTTGTGAATGAAATTTAAGGAAAATGTCCACTTCACTAAGTATTTGTAACCTATTTTGTAGAAAGAAATGAGTATATAATATGTAGAACTTCAGTATACCAAATTAATTCATACAAAAGACACTCCCTAAACCTCTCTTCCCCAAATGGCAAATGGGCCATCGAAACGATTCTCAGTTGTAATATGAACTATAATCTATCTATATATCTACTATCTATCTATAGATCTCAGTTTACATGTGGGCTAAGTTTTGAATGAATTGAGTTCCATATTTAAAATTCTTTCCATACATATGTTATATACGCCAACCATTTGACCACGTCAACCAAAGTGGAAACTCGGTGATGATCGGTTAGAATTGCTAGAAAGATGAGGCAATTTAAGCATGGCAACTACTCCAGCAGCAAAGGCACTTACAGAAGCTAAAGCGAATGCAGGAATATTTCCTCCCCCAAACAGTGCATCCCATGGACCAGCACCCAGAGATACCATCATCTATCAAAATAACAATCACTAATTATATATAGAATATGATAGATGCTATGCTTTTAACAATTATCCAAAGACAAACAATTTTTGACAAAAATGCACCATCGAAGATGGAATGTTTGACAAGCCTATTTGGTATCATGATACAACAATCTTCGTTTGTTATGATTTCAAAAATCAACATTCATGTAAAATATTAGGAAAAATAGTAGACTAAAGATTATATAAATCATGATTTGGAAAACAATATTATACCAAGCGAAAAACAAAAAATCATTTAGTTTAATTTTAGTTGATTTTCCAATCCGAGGTGAGTTCAATAAGTAGTGGCAAAAGGAAGAAGTGGTGACTTACTTGTGGTACCACAATAGCAAGATTTAAAACACCAATGGCAAGTCCTACATAGAGTAAGTAAGGATTTCATCAAACAAAACTAGTGGGGACATTAATTAAGTTAGAAACAGTTTACAAGGATGATATTGCTCAAACCTTGTCCACCGCCAGAATCGGCTGTCAGTTCTGCCGTAACAGAGAAGGGAACACTATATGTAATCTGCAACAAGATCACACTTCAGATTTGCAATAATTTATGGGTTGGAAATTTTATTTTTTCCTTTTTTCTCTAGAGAACACTAGCACAGCATCTTACTGTCATGACACTCACTTTAATCAAGATATTTTCAGTAAATATTCAATTTGAGACCTCAGCCTCATAAGTTTAAGATTAACCACTTTTAAACTATTTTCGGTGGGTTATTTGGGGGAAATATTGAACCTACACTGTGAAAAGGAAATCACGTCAATTAAAGAAAACGCTTACAGCAAGAGGGAAGCCCAAGAGAGCAAAAACAATAAGAGAGGCAGTTTTGAGTGCTCCACTGCCTCCTTTAGAATCCTCCTCCTCCTCTATCATAGAAACAAAGCTAATTATGGCAGTTCCCGCCATACACAGAAACACTATAAAGTTGCTCAATGCCCAAACAATCCTTGCACCCATCCTTCGACACATCGGTTCAATTAAGAATGAGGTAACACCAAGAACAACCTAGCCACCAAAATAATATTTCAACTCAATATAACAAATGGATATTGACAAATTCACAAAAATTAACCGCATAGGAAGGAGATACTGATGCAAGCCGATTATGGAATTACACGAACAATAAGACAATTGCTCCTTTAATGATAAAGCCCTAATTGGGAATAAGAATGATAAAAACGTTACTACCATAATCTGGGATGACAAAGTGTTCACAACCAAAATAGGAGATGACAACTAAGAAATCAGTCTAACAACTAAACCAAATCACACCTAATCTAATATGTCTAAAGTTTATTTATACTAATAATTTAGGTTAACGGCTGATAGTAAAATGGGCTTAGATTTAGTGGTTTAAATTTGGGATAGAACATGTGGTCCAAGGACCATAATTTCAAATATTAAAACATGACTTATAGCTACTTTCTCTTCCTTTTATTCTTGAGCCTACGAACCCTAACAACACATAACAGATACATTGGGCTGTTTCGGTATACCACTCTTTCATGTTAGATCATGATCCAAAAAGAATATAATTTGATATGTTTGCCAAAAATCACAATGATCAACAATTTGTTTGATTAATCTTCAAATTAATCTAATCATGATCCAGTAAAATAAATAAAAAGTTACAATATAATTTAAAAACTAAGTTGTATACTGAATGTAGCAACAAAAATTACACAATAATTTGGATCATTATCCATAACAAATCTTATACAAGCAGGAAATAGCGTAATCGATGGAAGAAAGGCAAAATCAACAGGCAAAAAGCATGCGAAGGGGACTTTCCAGACTTGTCATACCTTTAAAGGAGTGCAAAAGATGATTAAGATGATCAGGGTGCCAGTACAAGAAAGAATTTCTTAAATTGAATGAAATTGTTAAAGAATACAAGTTTCAAAAAATGATAATGAACATCCGCTTAAAAAAGAAAAAAGGAAAAGAAAATGAATTTTGAACTCTTACTGAATTTAATAGCAGACCAAATGCACCTGCTCTGACACCATGATCATAAGCCTTAACCTCGGATACATCCCCCTTTGGGTTCCCATGATAAACTTCTCTCCCCATCCAATCCGTATCGAAAAGAAAAAATGGAAACCAAGACAACTGCCATGACAAGTCAGTAAGAAAGAAAACAAAGTAACAGGTAAAAATTGAAGCAAGAAAAGAAACAGTTTGTACTTACCCAAGTAAGAGCCATAACTGTAAGTACTCCGTGCATGGCTGGCGGTAAATGTCTCATGCTTGTTAACAGATTTACCAACACAGCCCCAGGACTTTCAGTGATACTATCAATTTGAACTTCCTCATTACTCATATGTTCATCGTTTTTCGAGTTCACTTGCATTTCACAACCATTATAATGATTATGCTTATGTGCACCGTCAGTCACATTTATGTTTGTCTGCTGATTAGAAGATTTAAACGCCCTCTTTTCAAGAACATCCAAGAGAGGAAATGAATCTGATAAATGTGGAGTTGGCTTTGGTGCTAGTGGAACCTCTTTCGCATAGCGGAGAGTCATCAAAGTACATATCGCAAGGAATATCTGCAATAAACATATTAGGTGATATTATTATTCATCAAACTTCATCTATTGGAAATAATCAAGATGTAGCCCAAAACAATTCATATCCATGAATTTTCCGAAAATAATTACTCACCACTGCAATCAGAAATGCTGCCTTAAGATTTCCACAGGCCTCACAGCAAGCTCTGCTAGTTAAGAAAGGAAACCACCTGTTCAAAGTGAAGATATATTACTAACAAGAATGGGAAAGTCTCACAGTGAGATATATTATATGCAATTGAAGAGTCTGAAAAAATAATAAATATGTAGTATAAACAAATAAGAAAAAGAACCGATATATTAATTAAAGAACACTATATTGTTTGATAGGAACAAGAAAATGTTCTATGCTCACTATTAACTCTTGAAATGCAACATTCAGAGAATACCTGTGCCAATTCCCACTAGCACCAGCAGAGAATCCTAGGATGTTACCAACTGCCATCCAACAGCAAAATATAGCATTCGCTGAGTTTCTTTGATCAGGACCTATGATAAGTTAGCATTTGAGATAAGGTAAAAGTGACAAATATACAACAAAAAGACAGAATTAATCATCAAATTCAAAATAAGAAAAAGAAAAAATGTTTGCATGTATAATATTAATATATATATATAAGAGAGAGAGAGAGATGTGGGACACATTACCAGATAAATCAGCCAGAAGAGCACGAGCAGGACCCTGCCACATCACATAGTTAAACACAGATAAATTAGAACAAAATAAGATTTCTCTGTTTAAAAACAAAATAAGTATCAATATATTTATTTATTCACTATATTTTATAAGAGTAGTAATGTTATTTCTTTATAATAATATAAATTTTAATATATTATAATATATATTATATTAAAAAACTTGTTTATATAATTTTATTGTATAATTTTTATTTTATTTTAAATAAAAATAATTATTAACGGTGCCCCGCGGGATTCCCCGAAACCGAAAAAAACCGAACGGGGCGGGGATGGTATTAAAAAAATCCCCGAAATTAAAACGGTGCGGGGACGGTAAATACATTCCCCGCCCCGAACCGCCCCATTGCCATCCCTACTTGTTTGATCTGAGGTTATTTGAATAACCAAGAACCAAGTGGTTATTCACAGATAACCTTGTTTGATGTAGGTTATAGAAAATTGGGTTATTTGGGTAAACAGACATTAGGAATATAAATATATAATGATAAAAGTAGAGGTATTTTGGTTAATTATTTGTAACATATGCCTGATGAGTGATTGTTGATTGGAAAGAGGGCTATTTGAACATCAAACAAGGCCTAATAGTATAAAATTAGTGTACTTGTTATGAGGAAACAAATAATAATAATGCACCTGCACAGTATTGTTTGCAAGATCCAGCATCCAAAATCCAATAACAAATATGACGGCAGCTCTGACTCGCGTACCTTTAAATGTTCTGTAAGTACAAAATTGTTTTAATTAGATTTTAGTATAAACTCCACAGTAAAGAAAATGAAGATTACCTGCAATCCTCTTTTGTGTCTCCTAATAAATAACCAATGTCTGCAGAAAATCCGATAATTATCACCTAAAATAAAAAAAAAAATAGCTAAGTCGATTTACAGGAAATTATATAACTAAATATAAATTATAAAAAAAAGGTTATTAATGCTCACAGCAACAGAAATCATGAGTGATCCAATGAGAATAAAAGGTCTTCTTCTTCCATATCTTGAGGTGCATTTATCACTCCAAATACCCACACAGGGTTGAACCTAGAAAAAACTAATAAAATGAGAACTTTTAAATATATCCATCCAAAAATTTAAAAATCAACTATTGGAATTCTATAGGCTGATGACTAATAACATGACACGTTGTTTTCATCTTTGAGTGGTGGTACGACAGCTAATGGAATTGTCTAATAAGTATGGCTAATTTGGGCTGACAATGAATTTGAAATGAAGATTTGCGAGTATCCAATTATCTAACAACCTAATGTCAATATATATAATGAGTAGGAAACACTAGATTATCAACCAGAATTTTAAAAAAGGATGTTTGTGATGCATGTAGAAAATAGAATAGATACAAAGTAACCTAAATTTGAAGTAATTGTATTATAAAAACAGAATGTTTGAGAATTACAATCAGAGAGAGATGAGATGAGAGAATTCAGAATGGGACTGAGAAACCAGAACCTTGACTTTAAGACTAAACAAATCTACGCCTAAACTCTTACATCTGGGATCTATTTGTACTAATCTCTCCGATTTGGGCTGACAACAAGTGGGCTTGATATAAAAAATATAAAAGACTGAGTCACATGTCCAAAAATTTAAAGATTGGCTAGTACAAAACTTAAAAACTAAATGAAAGCCACAAGAACCAATAGGGATTAACTATATCATCATGTCCTCATTCAGCTTGACTCCGAAGAAAATAGTTTATTAGAACTTTTTAAAAATTAAGTAAATTATAGTTAGGCCATAAGAGGTGGATATCCCCAGCCTCCTTGAGAGGTCCTGGGTTCGAGCCGTCATGCGGCAAGTTCTGGTTAAATGGTTAACTGTGTTTGCGGGCTATATGCTTAACCCCCTTGTGGCCACATTTTTCGTTCTAAAAAATTAAGTACATTATAGTTAGGCCATTTAATATGCTGACAGAAGTCCACAATAGAAAATAAAAAATAAATAAATAGATAAAGGATAGACTGCCAATATCCAAAATGGTAGAGTCAATAGGAACAATTTGGGATAGATTACAACTCTAATTTCAACTGCATTACTAATACTCCCATTTATCAGAAAACTAAAGATGGAAAATATACCACATACATAGTTGAATCTCTAATAGGTTAGATTGAAAATATGGCAATCTTGCTGGATGAAGAGGCTCATGAAGCACAAAGGTGGTGTAGGGTTAAGGCTTTTCGGTATAACAAACACCAAGACATTCCTATAATAATGAAGTAGGTACTATTATCTCTGAAGAAACCTGAAATATTATATCAATTTAACAACCACATGAGCAAATCCAACTTTTAGGTAAATTGCTAAAGGTTCACCTTTATTCGATGAATCATTCTATATTTAGTCGTGTTTAACAACATATCACTTAATCTCAATGATGAAGTTGATTTGACCATTGTTATATAAAACCGCTCAATTATTTAGAGTCTCTCAAATTAAGCTAGAAAAAAGATAAGCAAACAAATCTAGCTTAACTCAGTAAGTTATAAATAACTCAACTCGATTATCTACTAGGAGCTTCCAAAAGACAATTTTAACCTGCGGAATTAATCAAATTTCGTCTTTATACAACTATCACAATATTAGTTTCATATTCTATTCCAACTTTTCAGTTTGAAGAAAAATACCTTACTTCTAGTTAAGCAAAACAAATAATCACATAACTTATTCGTGCAGAAAAAAGTAGTTGATAACTCGTCGTGGACACCTGCTAAAAGAAACAATCACTTGATAGACCCCAATCCAAGGGATACCACATACAAATAATGGATATGAGACACCCATAAGGTACTTAAATTAACAATAAGAAGTTACACAAACAGAAATGTTTAAAACGTAACTGTCACTTACCACAAGACCTGTGATAGGACCACACAGCCAGATAAATGATGAAAAGGCATGTTGTATTCCAAGTGTCTGCAACAATGACATAACATATATGTGTTCTTAGTCTTATAGTTTAAGATAAAGAACTGCTCTAGACATTATTGGCAACAAAACCGCTAAAACAAGCATACATTACTATATCAACAACTAGTTAATATAGAGTGAG
Organism: Impatiens glandulifera; assembly: GCF_907164915.1. Classification (NCBI taxonomy): domain Eukaryota; kingdom Viridiplantae; phylum Streptophyta; class Magnoliopsida; order Ericales; family Balsaminaceae; genus Impatiens; species Impatiens glandulifera. Next base: position 36,992,907 of record NC_061867.1, read on the forward strand.
TGAATACATTGTACTCATCGGAAGAGCAATTATAACAGTGAAGATTCAAGAACTGAATATATCCTATCACACTAATGTCAGGTTTCAATTCCCAGAATGTACAGAAGATGGGGGAGACGCTAACCTGAATGTAAGGTGTGAGAAGAGAAAGTTGCAGTGCCCAGCCAAACTGTACACCAGCAGCAATCGTACAGCTCAGGATTAAGGTAGGCAAACTAGTGTTCTTTGGTGGTGGCGATGGCTGAGCTTGAGGCGAATTCATGGAGAGATCAGAAAATGTTCCGTCTGATTCCCTAGGTCTATCGTGATTACCATGGAACTCAAATCGATAATGATCGTGATGAAAATGTTCGTCAGCGCCCACTAATTCTACTTCTGCCTGCCTCAGATTCTTGTAAGGGACTCGGTTTGACACCAAATCCATGCGTCCCAGGATATTAAACTGGTAAAACAAGATTTGACATATCAATAAACGTGTGAAATTTATACTAAAGAATGTCCATTGAATTGCAGAATGATCTATTTCATTGCCTACTGTGATCAGTAAACAAAGTTGTGATGGTGATTTTAAATCGCAACAAGAGGACTGAAAAACGTCTTGAAAGTCGCCTCCATGGTATACTCCTTGAGAAACCGGAAAAGAATCTGAAGGCACACACGTCATGCGAACCAGAAATTAAGGCTCCGACTATGTCCCGCACGTCAGTCTAAAAGACAAAATCCCTACTTCAAATCTTTTTCTAGCTTAAATGATTTGTTTGTCTCTTCATTACTTTCAATTTTTTATGGTTTTTAGGAATTTTCTATTTTTATGATTTGTATTTTATTGCATCCGTACAAATGTACCCTTTGTCGGGGATCAGGATGGTCGTAATTCTTTCATTGAATTGATTGTTTCATTTAGATTTTTCCTTTTTATGTGTTTTGTAGTTTTCTATTTTTGTATTTTATTCTACAAGTTTTTCTTTTGAATTAGGCTTTAACATCCCTAATCATGCTTAATCATCCCATAGTAACAATCGTATCATCTTGCAATGAAGACGCATATGAACATCATACCAATTCAAGTTCATCCAATCTTAATTCAATGCTCAATTACTTATCATCAAAATCATATCAAATTTGCAATTAAAGGTACATAGATATCATGTCAATTCAATCTCAATTCTTCAATTCAATATCAAATGAATATCATTCATAATTGGACACACAAGAATTATCATGTTGACTCAAACTTAATCATCGTGTCAAATGTTAGTCATCAATCGAGGCTGACTAATACCCACTTATATCCTGTCAAAGACACTTAAGACAAGAGAAATCATCTTTCAAACCAATCCAGAAGGTGAAGAAATATTCATATTCTTACTTTCTCTTCTTATTCAAATAAAATCAAATAACACAAAACAATGTTAGAGACTCTACAGGACTATCCCAAGCATTTGAATCATGGAATCAAATCACATTCATGGAATCAAACAATGCTTCAACAGGCAACTCTTAATCACTCCAACAAATTCTCATTCAATTGAATTAAACCATAACACAGTAGGTATCATTCAATACACTCAGATCATGGCACTTGAGAAGGAATCAATCAACATTTAAAATCTAGCACAATATGATTGTAACAAAATAGAGGTGATCCATACCTAACAAAAGAAGGAGCCACGTCTGGACGTTTGCTTCAGAGAATGAGTAGTCATCTGGTTGCCAGAGATTTAATGTCCATTTGTCGTCTAGGGGAGGAATATCGGGAGGCTATGGACTTGCAGATGAAAATGCTCCGGATGAGCTAACGTCCACACTAGAATTTCGTCAGGCCTTCTATATTCTAGGAAATCACGAGTTGTCCGGCATTCGAATTTTTCTTCTGGCTTAATATTCTGAATTCAGGGAAGGATGAAGCGACTTGTAGCGATTGAAGGAGAAAATTGAAGATCTCTTATGCTGGAATTCGCCTTTGGCTGTTCTCTCCTCTCTCGCGGCCGGAAATTCTGGCTCTTATCTCTGGTCTACTACAGATCCAAAACTGCCCAAAACCAAAAGCCCTCAGATCCCTTTCTCTTGTTAGATCTCCCTTTCAGTTATGTCGGCTCTTTCTTTTTTTCCTTTTTCTTGAGTTTGTATTCCCTCTTCCCAAATTCGGCATCTTGAATGTTAATTGTTGTTGAATGCCAAGCTGTCATATACGTATTTTTTTTTAATTTAAATGAATAAAGGGAAATGGGATCAAGTGATTTTAGGGCCTTATTTCCTCTAATTGCCGGGCATAAAATTAAATGCGTTTGTGACACTTTTTTTTGGACAAAAATGCCCCTATTACGTCACGCAACCTAAGATTTGGTATGTGAAATGTTTTGATGAGACATGCAAGTGGAGATTGCGTGCTGTGAAAGGTAATTTGTCTGAGATGTTTGAGATTCGGAAATTTAACCAACAACACTCATGCTCAGTTTTGTCGAGGCCAGAGAAAAAAATGCAAACACCGACATGTGTTATTGGGCAGTGCATGAAGAGTAAGTACATGGACCATCACCAAAACCATTTGCCTAAAAAAATAATTGAAGACATGCAGTCAACTTATGGGATATTTTTGACTTATAATAAGGTTTGGAGGGCAAGGGAAAGGGCTTTAATGGCGGTGCGAGGAACAGTAGAGGATTCCTATGGAAAATTGGCATCATACATTTACATGTTGGAGAAAAAAAATCTTGGTACCATAATAGACATCCAGACAGACGAGCTCGGCCACTTCAAGTATATGTTCATGTCCCTAGGCTTCTCAATTAGGGGTTTTAAAGCCTTTTGTCGTCCTGTATTGTGCGTTGATGCCAATTTTCTTAAGCACAAGGTGGGAGGTCAACTATTGGTGGCTATTGCATTGGATGCGAATGAGCAACTATATCATGTTGCATTCGGCGTTGTTGATTCAGAGAATAATAACTCCTAGACTTATTTTATGCAAAAACTTAGAGAAGCAATTGGATTAGTTGATGATCTTGTTTTCGTATCCGATAGACACCCAAGCATCGCCAATGCCTTGTGTGTTGTTTTTCCAGAAACAGACCACAGTGCGTGTACATATCACATAAAGATGAATATTATGGCCACATTCAAAACTGATAATTGTCATATGGAGTTTGATTTGGCTTCTCGTGCGTACAATATCCCCCACTTTAATCGGTTTTTTGACAAGATCAAGGTTAAAGATCATAGGATTGTTTCCTATTTGGAAGAAATTGGATTCCAAAGATGGAGTAGAACATTTTCCCCCGGTAAACGATACAATCAACTCACAAGCAATTATGCTGAGAGTTTTAATAGTCAGAGCAGGGAAGCCAGAAAGTATCCCATTTCAGCAATGACTGAGTATTTAAGATTCACAATACAACATTGGTTTAATGATAGAAGAGAAAAAGTGTCCAACCACCAAGAACTTTTATCTCCAATGTATGAAAAGTTATTACGTGAGGGTTTTGAAAAGGCCAGATTCTATACCATATCATCGTTTAACCGATTCGAGTTATATGTGCATGACAATGAGTCCCATTTTAAAGTCAATTTGAAAGACAATGACTGCACTTGTAGTGTATTTGAAATCTATGATCTTCCTTGTACGCATGCATTGGCTATTGCCTGTCACCGGAATGTGGTTTCTTATGATTTATGCTCAAGGTATTATTCAACTCAAAAATAATATATATTTAACCAACTTTTTAATCGTTTTATTTTCCTTCTCATAGGTATTACACAACTGTATCTTGGTTGAATGCATATGCGGATACATGTTATCCTATTGGTGATGAAAACAATTGGGATGTTCCAGAAATTATCAAGCAACGCATGTGCCTAAAACCACCTGTACCAACATGTAAAGCAGTGATGCCTACACCATCTACTACAAGAGCAAGAGCATCATCATCTCAGCAGCATGAACCATCATCATCTCAGAAGCATGAGTCATCATCATCTCAGCAGCATGAGCCATCATCTCAGCTGTACGAGCCATCATCTCATATGTACGAGACTTTAATTTAGAAGAGCATCAATGAACTTGTTGTAGAATGAACTTGGTTATTCTAGAATGAACTTCTTTCACATAGACTTATTACCATTCATACTTTGTTGTCTTGTAAGTTCGTAATATAAATTGTGACTGAATATCTACCAAGTGTAGTGTTAATGTTGTTTTTGTATATTGTCCCACTTGTTTCTATATATTTTGTTCTAACATCAGGTTGGGCAAGCGTTTCCTCAGAACTTGTGTAGCCTTTTGCCCTTTTCTACAACTTTATGAGTAGGCATGTTATTCGAAGCATCTTATGGTCCTTTTGCTTTTCCATACCACACAGAAATTCCAAAGAGTGCTTGTCCTTGGATTACTTGGCTTTACCTTATGTATATTAGCACCTTTGATATTGTCATTCCTTCTTGTATATTCCTTCTTGTGGTCTCTAGATGATTAGTTTTGTTTATTAAGTCAGACGCAACCTACGTGACGTAACTGCATTCGCGTGACACAACTGCATTCTTCACCTTCTCCTCCTTTTCCTTCTTATCCACTTCTTCAACGTTCTCCACTTCTTCTTTCTTCTCCACTTCTTCATTCTCATTCACCTTCTCAACATTCTCCACTTCTTCTTTCTTCTCCGCTTCTTCATTCATCGAATCCTTCTCAACGTTCTCCACTTCTTCATCCATTGGATCCTTCTCAATGTCCTCCTCTTCAACAATGTTCTCAATCGGATCTTTCTCAACGTTCTTCACTTCGACAATGTTCTCAATCGGATCCTTCTCAATGTCCTCCTCTTCGACAATGTTCTCAATCAGATCATTCTTCTCCATATCATTAACCATATCATTCTCATTCTTCTTCTCCTCCGCTTCAACATTGTCCTGCAAAATGGCTCCAATATTCGAATCTACATTATCGTCATCCATATCATTCACCTTCTCATTCTCCTACAAAATGGAAAAAAAATAGCTTTAGGTCATTTGCGTGACGCAACCGCGTGACGTAACTGCATTCGCGTGATGCAATTGTGTGACGCAACTGCGTACACAATCATAACATTTTTAATCTAACATTGAAGATGCATTGCACGAATTACCTGATATGTCTTCTCATCTAGTTTGGCTATTACTATGGCCGTATGGTTGACGAACGTGTTGCTTAGACTAAGAATCATCTTTTAAAACAGAATAAAGTTGTTTTGTTGATTCACTTTGATGTCTCTTATGCCTCCCTTCATCTCTTCGACATCTTTCTTCATCTCTTCGACATATTTCTTCATCTCCGAGACATCTTTCTTCATCTCATGACATATACATCGAATAGGAGATGTCGGTGATGATGCAAGTGCTGAAGTTGTGGTTTGGGGACTAATGGGACTAGGGGGAGGTTGCCTACGATACATGTTGGTTGCTTTGCTGGGAGCTACATCATATTCAAGCTTCCTCTTCCTCTTCGAAGGTTGGACAGTAGTATGTTCTTCATCTTCATCAACATCTTCATCTTCATCTTCATCTGATTCCGCTTCAGCCTTTCTCTTTCTCCCCCTTCAGTAACTCTCTCAAATAAATCATCGAATGAATTGTCAATTTGTTCAAAATCCTCCCCATTGTACAATCTCTTCTCCGTGGAGGACTCTTCCAACGTAGACAAAACAATGCTATGAAGGGCAGAATGTACTTCCTGAATGGTGTTCTTCCTTTTGGATTGATACCTTGGGCGTAAAGGGCCATCAACATTCTTCCTTATGGCGAATCTAGGGACAAAGCTTTGGATAACCTCATAATTCCACACTTGTAGTGCTAGTGCAAACCCATAAACGTTATAAGAAAAAGTATTAGTAACTCCAGTCCCCATCTTGGACATATATAAGGACCTATGACGTTTCATATCCTGGTTAAGACCCTTCATGGTGACTCTAAAAGACACCTTTCCCCATGGAAATCGGAGGAAATCTTCAACATCTTCAACTATATGGATGATTTTGACATTTATAATTCGTCTTGGGTCAAATGAAAAGAGGTACTGGCAAATAAAGCATATCAGCCCCATCTTCCATGCGTCTTCCTTATCGGTGCATGTCATAAAAGCAGATTCCATCTCGTGCATTCGAACTATCATATTCCTTTTGAAATACTTTATCAACAAGGGTGGACAACCTCGACATTCATCTTTGTATTCAGGCCATCTGTCGAAGTTGAGGCCTGTAATCAAGGCATACTCTTTCATACCAAAAGTCGGTTCCTCCCCATTCAAGTTGAAAATCATCCGATTCGAATTGGACTTAACCTTCCGAAGCAGCATTTGATGTAGAATTGTTCCTAAGAACAACAAGTGCGAGACTCCTTTGAATAAGTACTGAAATTGGAAATTAAGAGCGCCCTCCATAAGATCCATTTTTTCAAATCTATCAGATATTTTTTTTAGGGCTTGGACAGATTTCAAAGAAATCCTACCAGGAAAATCAGGAACGATGTCTTCCATATACAAAAGGAAAAACAAAAACAACATTGCTGGTGAAAACCTTTTACAACAAATATAAACAAATAAGAAGCAACCGTCAATCGCTAGAAACAACCGTCAATCGCGAGACGCAACCACGAGATGCAACCCTAAAACCTAACATAAACCATGAACCATTTGCAAGACGCAACCCTAAACCCTAACATAAACCCTAAACCATTCGGAAGACGAAACAAAGTTAAACCCTAAAACAAAAACCAATAAAACTAACACTAACCTGATTACCGATGAAGTCGATGAATGAACGAGAAGACGAAGATGAACAGGAAGAGTCGTCGAGGCAGGTGCGAGAGAGAGAGCAAGAAGAGTCGTCGAGGCAGGTGCGAGAGAGCAATATGAAATAAATTATAAGCCTTCAAATAAAACCCAAGAGATATGAAATAAATTGTGACACGTGTTAGCGTGACGCAACTGCGTGACACAACCGCGAGATGCAACTGCGTGACGCAACTGCGAGACATAACTGCGTGACGCAACCAACATGATAGCCCATCAACACCTGCATTCAACGAATCAAGACGAATCAATTTCGTTCTATAAAGAAATAAACACTAACCTTCATCTATAAACGAAATAAACACAAAACATTGATCTATAAAAGAAAATAGTGAAAATTTTATCTTTGGTCGTCATCGTTCACCGTTGGAGCTTCGCAGTTCGCCGTTGGAAGTTCTTCGTCGTTATTCGCCGTTGAATATAGTGGAATGCTGTTCTTCGACGTTGTGGTCTTTGCTTCGCCGATGAAAAGAAGAGAAAGTCTTCTCCGCCATTAGGGTTTAGAGCGGAAAAGACCGAGAAGAGAGAGAAAATGAAGCAACAAATGAAAAAAAAAGGTTTTATGGGTTTCGGTTGCGAGATGCAATTGAAATTGCGTCTCGCGAAAGGGTAAAATTGTCCAAAAAAATAAAAGGTGTCACCAGCGCTTTTTATTTTAAGCGCTGGTCAAAAAGTCAAATAACCCAATATTTAGGGTCATTTGATCAAATTCCCCCAAGGCAGCTCGGAATCCAATAGTTTAACAAACAACAATTAAACATTTTCCATGCCAAAAATAAGAATACAAATCGTCAAAATTATGACTTCTTATTTGAGTCAATAAAAATTTCTAATTTGGAATAACTTCATCATTTGAAATGGTTTATTATTAAAATTATATAAAAACGAGTTTTTTTCTTAACGATTTTAAACGCAATTAATATATTATTTACGTGTTATTTATATAAAAAAAAGTGGTCGTCGTTAATATCATATCTGATCATCATCAATTGACAATCTTCAATGCTTTTCGACTACCCAACATCTTCAACATTAGTTGTCATCAATTTCATACATCTTAATTAATCCATTCATCTTCTCTTCTATCCCGCCCCTTCCATTAACTTAATCAAATCTTCTATCTCTAATAACCAATCTCCATTTGAATCCATTGAATGCACTACTTCCTCGAATTTCTCCTCTCATAGTTGAAACCCAATCATCAAGCTCAAGCATTGACAGAGTTGTTGAGTTGTCTTGAATTAATGGTACAAAGAAAAAGAATAGTAAATAAAATGAAAGTATATACTTTTGGCGTATAATCTCGATTTAAGGAAATAAGATTTACACAAAAAAAATTAATTTATTGTTATGTTAATATAACTAGGAAAATATTGTGATAATATTTTAAAGATTTTTTGTCAAGATGTTAGTGTTGACCTAGTTGAAGCTTATTTAAAGGTGCAGTTGGACACTTTAAAAAGTTGAAGTCTTTGCATTGAGAGTATCGTTTTCAATCTCAGTTTTGTATTTATTAGGGTTTCGGAGGACCGAGTGATATATAAACTCGTGTCATAACCATATACTATCTTGATATATTATATATTATATTCTCATTAATAAGATTCTTTTTTCTGGTGGACGTAGCCAAGTTTTATCTTGGTTAACCACGTTAAAATCAACATCTTTCTTTATTGTTTACATCATCTTACGTATTCTCATTATAAAAACTAGTATTAAAGCCAATGTTAAACTCAATTGTTTGTTTTTTAATTGAGACGACATTAGTAAAAATTAAGATTGAGAAATGTTGACAAACATGTGGAGTTAGAACTACTCTACAAAAGGAGAAAGAACCTCACATTGAGAGTCAGTTGCCATAGCATGAACAATTAAATTCTCAATCGTCCAAAGTTATTCATGAGAGTATAGTTTATGATCGGTTAAGGATGATTGAAGTTAGACCACCTCAGAGATACGGTTATAAAGATATGATTGGTTATGAACTATAGGTTGTTAAGGAGGGGGTGAATACTTCTTAACCATCCACCTATAAAGAAGTTGTATCCGGTTTTGAAGCTACACAGTGGTTCATAGCAATGGAAGATGAGATGGAATCACTTCACAAGAATTATACTTGTGAGTTAGTCTCATTGCCTACATGGAGAAATGTTATTATTTACAAATGGGTTTTCAAGAAGAAAAAGGAAGGGATATCAGTTGTTGAGGGAGTCAAGTTTAAAGCTCGAGTTGTTGCAAGGGGGTTCAATTATAAATAGGGAGTAGACTATAACGATATTTTCTCACCAGTAGTCAAACATACTTCTATTAGGGTGTTTCTAGCAATAGTGACACATCAAGATTTGGAGCTCGAACAACTTTATGTAAAAACAGTCTTTCTACATAGAGAGCTAAAAGAAGAGATATGCATGACTTAGTCAGATAGTTTTCAGGTTCTAAGAAAGGAAAAAATATGTTTGCAAGCTGAAGAAGTCTTTATACGGACTTAAGTAATCTTCAAGGCAGTGGTATAAGAAGTTTGATAACTTTATGATGTCTTTTAGCTACAAAAGGAGTGCATATGGTTGTTGTGTGTACTACAATAGGTTGAAAGAGAACTCCTTCATCTACCTAGTTATGTATGTAGATGACATGTTGGTAGCAGCAAAGAACAAAACAGATGTTCAGAAGTTAAAAGATTTTTTTTTCTAAATGTTGAGTTTGAGATGAAGGATCTAGGAGTAGGTCAGAAAATTCTAGGAATGGAGATTCTTAGAGATAAAGGTCAGAAAAACTTTTTTAACACAAAAATGTTACATTAAGAAGGTGTTGTCAAGACATATGAAGAGAATGAATATATGACTCGAGTTCCTTATGCTAGCATAATAAGAGTTTGATGTATGTTATGATATGTACAAGACTAGATATGACACAAGTAGTAAGTATTGTTATGAACAGATTTATGGTACAACCAAGGAAGGAGCACTGACAAACTATAAAGAGGATATTCAGATATCTACTAAGAACATTTAATGTTGGTCTCATATATGAAGGTGATACACAATGTCTAATTACTAGTTATTCATATTATAATATATCAAGATATTGTTTTGCTAAAACAATAGGGTTTATGGGGGTCCCTGAAGTTGTCAGTATGATCAAATATAACTATTGAGATGGTATTCTTGAGGAGTATTATAACATATCAAGATGTGGACTCTACTGAAATAACATGTCTTATGGGGTCGCAGAATATTGGTAGGTGTAGAAACCACCATTGAGATGGTCATTCTTGAGGAGCAGTATGATAAATCAAGATGCAGGCTCCACTAAAATAATAGGACTTATGGGGTCGCTGAAGTTATCAGCAGGAGTAGAAATAATCGTTGAAATGGTCATTCTCGATGAGTAGTATGATAGATTAAAATACGGGATCTAATAATATATTTCTTTGTTAGCAATTACATTTTTCTCGTAGTTCCGATTGCTTCTCTTTTGAATTCAAACTAGTTTGAGTTTATGGCTTCAGGGACTCGAGTAATGACCACAAGAGAAGTTAACATATCTATAAAGTAGTTCTAATTTCTCGGTGCATGAATGAAGAACAGTTGTTCGAGCTTGTCGATGAGCTGTGTGAGATAGTTGTGGTAAGACTTTAGATTTTATCCTTTCACTTGCCATTCATAAATAGCTTGTGATATAACCAGATTCAAATCACTAATTACATCTATCTTACTAGCACCCTTTTCGTATGTTAGTTTCACACTTCATATTCGGCTTTATTGTTCGTAACATGGTAATCTAGCTTCACCAATGTTGGGTTATAGGTGTTGGTAGGGTTTATTAATAGAATTCCTATATTGTAACCTTGTTTGCCCAAAGTACCATCGAACATTAACTTCAAAGAATCACTCTCATTGCCATATTTCATCATTTAGGAACACCATTTCTTTTTTTCCTCGATCGACTAATCAACTAAGAAGTTTGCGACGTTGCTTCCTTTGATTGATTTTTGTACGATATAGGTGATGTCGTATTCTACGATCATCATCATCCACTTCGTGAGCTTGAGCGATAAGGGAATCCCTTGAAAAATGAATTTGATTGCTAGCCTCGAAACTAATTTGATAGGATGGGTCTGCATGTAGTGCCTCAATCTCTTGGTGACCCATGCTAATGTCCAACATAACTTATTGACCGAAGAATAATTCATCTCATATCTAGTCATCCTCTTACTGATATAGTATACTGTTGTTTCGATCTTGTCCTCATCTTCTATGGTGAGCATGCTCCCCATAGCGGTTTCAGTTACGTTAAGGTACAAGATCAATGTCGCATCTAACATTAGAGGCATCTGAATATGGGTGATTGTAAGTAGTTTTTAACTCGGTTGAAGGCATGTTGACAAGAATCATCCTATATAAATTTATGGTTCTTCTTCAACAATAAGAATAACGGATCACAAGTGGATGTAATTTATTGATAAATCGATTGATGTATTTAGTTTTTCCTAGAATTCCTCTAAATTTCTTTTCATTATATGGTACTAGCATGGCGGTGATTGGTTCAATTTTTTTGGGTCGACTTCGATCCCGCATTGAGTGATCAAGAATTCCAACATTTTGTTAGTCATTACTCCAAAGGCACACCTTTCAGATTTAGGTGCAATTGGAATTTTTGGATTCTTTTAGAAACTACTCCAGGTTTTGTAAGTGTCATTTTCTATCTTTGGACTTTACGATCATGTCATCTACGTATACTTATACTTTTTATGAATCATATTATATAATATTATAGTAGCATCTCGTTGGTACGTAACCACGATATTTTTGAGACGGAAGGGCATGACCCGATAACATAAGGTGCATACTTCTGTGATGAATGTTATTTTCTTTTTATCTTCGAGAGTCATTAGGACCTAGTTATATATAAAGAACTCATCCATGAAGGATAACAACTTATGGGCAGCCGTGATTAGGGGATTTTAATCCCTATAATCATATGAGTTGATTGCAACTTATAGATCATGATTTCATGATCTACATCAAAAGATACAAGACTTGTAATTCTTGACCAATTTAAGAACACTCGATCCCCTTGGACCGAGGAAAAGGACTAATGTTCTTAGCATGTGACCGAGAACTAGGACTGAAGATCTTGGGTCCGGACCGAGACCAATGACTAATGTTCTTGAGTTAGGATCGAGATCGATGACAGGTATTCTCGAGTTAAGACTAAGAGCTAAGACCGATGTTCTCGAGCAAATATTGAGGAATCCAACCGAGGTTTTTAACCTCGAAATGAGAGGTCTAACCTGGGGTCGATACTCCGAAGTTTCATGATCGAGAAAGCTTGACTTTGGACCGAGCCTCAAAGACCTAGGATTGAGAAATTTGAGTTCAGGACCGAGCCTCCTGAACCTTAGGATCGAGCCCTTCGATTCCTCGATCGAGTGTCATGAGCCCTAATCTAGACCTTCCTAGTCTAGACCTTGCCCGTCTGAACCCAGATTAGTATGACTGGAACCAAACCATAGGACTCCGATCCTAATGCTTGTTTGGTTCCACTTTTCAAAATTAACAATTATTTTTGTAATTTTTGAACCCCAATCAGTTTTCAAATAATCCCGAAAGGTTAGAAAATAATATTTGAATATTTTTGGGATATTTCTCAAACAAATATTTTGTCTAAGGCCCCGTTTGAATTTACTTTTAAATTCTAACATTTTTATGATGTTTTTCAGTATATTTTACTTAATATTATATCAACGCAATTGCAGGTACACCCTTTTAAATAATTTTGTACAATTATTTACGTAATCTAAAAATATCATTGTGTAGGATAGACTACTAATTAAAGGAAATAAATGTTATAAATAAATTTTGTAATAGCCAGACTTTTATTTTAAAAAATAAAACTGTCAAGTGACGGGCGCGGAGGACATAGCCCGAAAGTCCTATCCCGAGCGTAACCAAAAACTGAACCCTTATAGAAACTCTGATATAAAGTGTGTTTATACACGCACATTTTACTGATTTTTTCTAAAAAATATTTGGAGACTCTGTTTTCAAATTAATAATCTCTTAAATTAATTATGTTTGATTAATTTAAACTAGGTTTTAATCAAATTGTTATTTGATCCCCAAATTATTAAAATTTGAATAAAATTAATTACTTTTACATGATTAATTTCTAAAGCTCCTAAGTATTTTCAAAATCCTTTTAAAATAATGTTTTTTTAAAAAAGATGCATAGTACGCAAACCAATGTTAAAACACATTGAACCTTGAGCCACCCCACGATTCCCCGTATTACCACGTGTTGTCCAAACATGTGCTAATCTACGAAAGGGAAATCATGGGTGTTACACCTAGTAAAAGTTGTTGTCTCTTTCACCTTTTGGGTTTGATGCCTCTTTGGGTTCGTCTCGACTTCATCTTGAGTGAGGATTCAACTAGGAGCATCAATTATCTTAATGTGAAGCCTCATCTTCTTATGAGTTTCTTATGACATTTGTGACTAAGATTTATAACCATCGATGTAGTCTAGTCTAGTCTAGATGACAAATTTAAGACAACTAAACATTTTTTTCTATTTATTTTTTGAAAAATGAGAACGTACTCATGGAAACCTATTTACCTATAATGCATACACATATTTACATATATATAGTAAATATATACTTGGCTTGTAAATGGTTTAGTTGCATTAACAACATGACTTGTGATATAGATCAGATTTTTGTGATAAGGCTTCCGTGGGTAAAAATAAAATGCATCCACAAACAAGGGAAGTCGAAGTCGCTGATGTAGGTGGGAACCCTTTAAAGTGGAACTTCCCCATCGCTGCCACCGTAACCCAAATACAACTCACAATGGAGGAAGTAGTTGGCCCGGATTGTTTCATAGGTTGCAACATCGCTCTATAATTTAATCACCAAATCTTGGTGGCACATATTTTGCATGTAATTAATAGATTCATGTGTGGCTCGAAAACGCACTCCCTAATGCTTCCTTCAAGTAAAGGGTAGTGATCCCATAATATGAAACTAAGCAAATAAGCAAGCAAGTTATGATTTTACGCCCTCTCATTAGGGGTTTTTAGTGTAAAGTAATGTCTTTCTCCTGGCTCGGTCGTAGGAGAAAATAGGCAAAGTTGAAAGAAAATAGTTTGTTTCAATTTAATAATTTCACTCTCTAGTAGAGTCACTAGTTTCTATACGCATTTAAAAACGTCCTATCTAAATAAATTGACTTGAAACATATTTTAGTTTCATGCCTTACCTTCCTCTCAATTATGAGGTGTAAGGTTGCGAGATTTTAATGGTAAGTTTCGTGTGCTCGAATTTATCCTAAAAAAATGTACTTTGATCAAATTTGCTCTTCATAGAAATTAGAAAAGAAAAAATTTAAAAATTTGTTTGGGTCCGGTGTTTGGTTACGTGTAGGAAAGGGTCTCGGCGCTATGGTCTAAACGTCCATCTATCTAGATGGATGGTCTCTACTTCAAAACCATTGGTTTTTTAAGACATGACATTATTATACTACAATTTAATTTAAATTTTAAAGGATGTAAGTGTCTAGACCTAATTCCAACTTACGTCTAATGAGTCATGCCTATATTGTCTCTAAATGCGTCTAAGGCATTCATGATAATCAGACGTAATTAAAAAAAAGTTAAGAATGAAGTTACATACCTACTTTGTGAGAAGGTAGAAGTGTCATAAATCTGAAAGTGACCTAAATTCAAAATTATTTTTGTATATAAATAAAGAAAAATATAAGAATTACGTTGAGAAAATTTTCACATATTTTTGGAGTTATAAAACTCAGGGTATGAGATCAAGATGTTAATGAAAATAGAGAAAACTTCTTAAATTATCCTAATATATATATATAATTTCTTAATATGTTAGAGAAAATATATTCTAATCCATTTAATATTTTTATAAAATCATTTGAAGCTCTTTAATAATAAATGTATTAAAATGAATTAGTAGAAAACAAATTGGTCCTAAGGATTTTTAGGTTCAGATTGATCAACGCTCTAGGTACTACGGCAGGTTCTACGGCAGGTTCAGGGCTTATCTTAGTGCCAAGAGAGGTTGGGAGAAAGGCTCGGCACACAAAATAGCTTCAAATTAGTAGGTTGGGCAGTGACTTCATGTTGAGGCGTGGATGCTGGCTTCGGGGCCATCTAACAAGTGAGGGGCTTCAACTTCAAGTTTGGGACGATGTAATCCCTAGAAAAAACCCTTTGGTTCGAAGCAAGTTCGAGGTTCGAAAATTTCAACCTCAGTTTGCGTGTTAGAAATCTTTTTTAAATAAAATTTTATTTTAAAATATTTTAAATAATTTCTGGCAGCTTTTAAAAATAATTAATTTGGGTACAAATTTAAATAATCTTTGGATTTATAGTAATCAAAATACAATTTGACTTATTAGAAATTTGATGTTTAAATTAATTAAAAAGAATTAATTTAGAAGATTATTCATTTGAAAATAGAGTCGCCAATTGATTTTGAAAATTAATAAAGTATACGTGTACAAACGTATTTTAATTAGAGTTTTTTTAAGTTCGGAGTTTGGTGATACTCGGAAAAGGACATTCACGCTTCATCCTCCGTACCCGTTTTGAAAATGGTCTCTACTTATAAATTTAATTTTTGAAAATTGCTTGTATAACGTTTTATTTTAACCGGTTATTTTTTTCGGTCCTAGACATGCGTAGGTTTATACGTATTTAAAGAATTGTAACAACAATTATTTAAATGCTTGTTGTTGATGATAACTAGGGAGGAAAATATATAAAGAACATTAGTTTAAAAGGCTTTAGGGTTTAAAAATAAATCATAAACAAGCCTTTGTCAAAATACTTTTTTGTGGAAATATCTTGAAATCATTTTCTAATTTTTCGAGATTTTTAGAAAATGATTTGAGGTTTCAAAATTAAAAAATTAATTTTGGAATTTGAAAAGGGAACCAAACAGGTCTTAGGAACGATGTCCTAGGTCCTGGGTTCATTTTATCGGTCGGGGCCTAAGAGCCCTCGGTGCTAGGTCGGAGACTCCTCGGTCCGGGTTCGGGATCCTCGGTTAGGGTGCGAAAGTCCCTCGGTCGAGGTGCTAAGGCCTCTCGGTTTTTAGTTAGAATTCTCGGTCGGACACCTTGGTCCTAGGTGGAATTCATCAGTCATGGGTTCGGGAGTTTTCCGTCGGGTGCGAGACTCTTCAGTCCTAGGTCTGACTTCTCGGTCTGAGGTGGAACACTAGTAGAATATGGGTCTTCTGTAACGACCCCTTGTAACGGCGGTCGAACGCCCTTACTAATGTATTTTATCAGTAACGGTCTTCGAAGACCGTTACTGATATTAGACCATCTGTAACGGCGATATAAACCGTTACAGATACAACATCATCAACTCGTTTCAGTAAGGATATTAGTAACGGTTTATGCATAAACCGTTACTAATAATGTATTTGTAACGGTTGGGGAAAACCGTTACAGATGCTGCGCCGTCTCGTTTTATTGTCATCATCACTATCTGTAACGGTTTTTCGAATAACCGTTACAGATAAGCCATAAGTTACCGTTTGAGGAAGGTATCATCAGTAACGGCATTACTAATAACCGTTACAGACAGCTTATTAGTAACGGTTATTAAAAACCGTTACAAATAGTTAGCTGCCTTTTCGTTTTCTCATCTAGTATCTGTAACGGTTTTCTTAATAACCGTTACAGAAAGTAAACCGTTTTTTATTTTTTATCCTTGGTATCTGTAACAAGAAAGAGTAAGTAATCGTCTCAAAAATTTTCTTTTTTTAGTATATGACAATTAGTTTAACAATAATTTGTAATGAATATATAGGTGGAGCAACTAACCGATCAATCCGATAGGACAACGAATCTTAAGATTTTAGGACGTGGGCCTACATTGTATGCAAAGAAATATAACTCGTGCAAAATAAATGGGTACAAGTTTAACACTGAAAAACATGACGAGAGCTTGACTACCCAAAATAGCGGGGTTTTGGTTGTTGGTAATAATGGGACCGAGACAATTAACTACTATGGAGTGATCAATGAAATCATAGAAGTGATATTCTTTTGTGGAAGACGAGTGATTCTCTTCAAATGCAAATGGTTTGATGTTTATCACAAAGATCGGGGCATTAAAGTTGATAAGTATGGTTATGTTAGTATAAATATCAACAGGATTCTACAGACTCAATTAAATGAACCATTCATAATGGCAAGCCAAGCACAACAAGTCTTTTACTCTACAGATATGGCATCAAGGCTTGAATGGAAAATTGTGACACCAATAAATCCCCGTTATTCTAATTAAGGTTGAATTATTTTCTATGAAGGGATACTTGTAAATTTGTCTTATAAACATTACATTCAATATTTGCAGCTATCATGGCTCCTAAAAGAATGCAAGGTAAGAGTTTAAGCAGCGCGCTACACGAGCTTGTACGAAGGACCGAGGAGCATTCAGAAGATCCCGTGCAATTGTGTAACTCTGTCGGGGAAATAGATTTGGACCTTGATGATATTATGAATGTTGATAGTGTACCCAACACTATCCCCGGTGATGATGATGATGATGAGACACAGCCCCCGTCTGAGGAGCAAGATGGAGGTACTTGTGTTTTTGCTTAAGTTAGTTGTTGTGATCCTATATAATTTTTTGTTTAATTTTAGGATCTATTTCGAGAAGGAGACGGGGCAAGAACAAGAATAAAGCTGTTGGTAGATTGCAAGCGGGGCAAAAGATGACTCTTCACTTTAACCCTGTTGATGGTAAACCAATGTGCGAGAATAGGACAGCTTGGTCGAGGCATATTGGGAGTGTCATTCGAGACTCCAATGCGCTACCCCATAGGACTTTGCGTTGGTCGGACCTGAGCTCCACACAGCTAGATCACATATGGATGGCTATCACGGTATATAACTTTTTATATTATTAAGTCCATTATGTATTCAACACAATCTATAATCGTATTTTAATGTTAAACTATTTAGGATCCTTTCGTGGCTGTGGGGGATGACATCAACAAATATCGAAGACAAAGTTTATTTCAAGCCAACAAATTATGGGATAGATGGAGATGTCATTGGAACACCATGTACATTAAATCCCGTGAAGGTGACGAGCAAGCGATTAGGGCAAATCCCCCTCCCGAGATCGAAATTAGTGATTGGAATTATCTACTTGATCGTCGCTTTCTCACGCCGGAATTCAAGGTAAATTAATGTGTTTATAAATAGCTCTTACATTAATCATTCATTAAACACAAATGTTTTCTTATTTGCAGAAAACAAGTGCTGTGAATGCGCAAAATAGGTCGCATGTTGTTTACAAGAATCATGCGGGCAGCATCTCATTTTCGCAAGTGGAGAAGCAAATGGTTCGTTTTATCATTGAATAAAAAAGTTTATAATGTTATTACGTTTTTATTAATAATACAATTTGTACAGGAGAAGACTACGGGTACATCGCCTAATTTTGCAGAATTATTTCTGCACACTCATACAAAGAAACCGACTCTGCAAGATCCAAATCCGGAGGTTCCCCCTATTATTCAAGAAAAAGTGGTAAGTCGTGTTTATTAGTTATATTTCTTTTATTTCTTTTATGTATGTATGTAATCGAATGTAATTTGTGTTTGTAGACTGCCTTGCGAACTGCTATAGAAGAAGACCCGAATAGAAATGAATTGCAGTTGGCTGAGTGCGCATTCGGGTCTCAGGGACATGGGCGAGTTGTGGGTTTGGGCTCCGGTGTCACACCTAGATCTTTTAGACCTGATGCTCGGGGTGGTACTAGCACACAGCGCGGTGACACGCAAAACGCCCTTCTACTTGAGGAGATACAGAGGATGCGAGAGGAGCGTGAAGCTGAGAAGCTTCAGTCACGGAGAGAGCGCGAAGAAGCCTTAATGGAGCGTCAAATGGAGCGTGAGGAAGCACAAAGGCAGCGTGAAATAGAACGCGAAGAGTTATTGATGCAGCGTGAGGATGAACGTGAAGAAGCTCGAAGGGAGCGTGAGAGAATGCGGGATGAGATGCTTGAGCTGAGATCGACGATGAACTTCTTATTAGCCAGGATTCCCCGTGATCAACTTCCACCTGCCCCTCCCACTCGAGATGATGCCCCTCCTACTTAGAGATGATCCCCTTCCTCGTGATCGTCGCTTCTGGTTAGTTGAATATAATTTGAATTACATTAATTAATGGTTTTTGTGAATTTGTGATACGATTGTAGTTTTTGGATGGATTATAGTTTTTGGATGGATTGTAGTTTGTGGATGATTATTGTTTTGAATTAATGATTGTAGTTTTGGGTTTTTGGTTATTGATGATTGTGTGCTTTTTGGTTTTTGGTTATTGGTTATTGATTGAGGTTTTAAATAGGTAAAAATTTGTAAAAAAAAAAAAAATCTATTAGGGTTTAGTAACGGTTAAATAATTTCAAATACCGTTACTATATAAATCTAACTGTAACGGTTTAAGAAACAAAAAACCGTCACAGAAACATCGCGAGTATCTGTAACGGTTTTCGAAAACCGTTACAGATACTAAAGTCTTTCAGTAACGGTTTTTAGCCGGCTAAAACCGTTACTGTTGTCCCATTACTATCTGTAACGGTTTTCGAAAACCGTTACAGATGCTCGTGATGTTTCTGTGACGGTTTTTAGACGGCTAGAACCGTTACTGTTATTACATGACTATCAGTAACGGCGTTCGAACGCCGTTACTGATACTAGTTCATTTTCTGTAACGTAATTTTTAGTAACGATTGGTAACGGTTTTATTTGCCGTTACAAATAAGTTTCAGTAACGGCGTTAGATGCTTTCAGTAACGGTTTTAGCCCTTACTAATGCCCCTTTTTCTACTAGTGGAAGTTATTGGTCATGGGTTCGGGAGTTCTCAGTCGGGTGTGAGACTCCTTGTTCCTAGGTTCAACTTCTCAATCGGATGTAAAAATCCTCGGTCGGACCTCTTGGTCCTAGATGAAGAATATTGGCCAGACCTCTCGGCCCAACATTATTATAAACATATTTGGAAGTTTTTTTAAGCTATTGTTCTTGAGGATTAGCCCAAAAATAGAAAACCCAAATTTTTGATTTTTTAAAATTCAAATTTGGGTTTTTCTTTTTAAAACCGATTGATCGGTTCTAGCATTCACATAAAGCTCATAAATGATTCTATGATTGATTTCTAATAATTAAATTCAAGAACCAGACATCATACAAGCTTATGAAAACAAAAATATAAAAATTTTAAATTCAAACCGAACGTATGAATTAAAGGATGATTGGAAACATACCAATGATTATAAAACACTTCTTAGACCTTAGGGAATATTTGGGGATACTCAGATCTAAGTTTTAAGGCCTTATGTAAAGATTTCAAAAATCCGAAAGTTTGAGGCTTTAATTGCAGATTTTCTGTAAATCATGACTCAAAGCATGAAAGTGGATCTCTTGGCTTCAAAATTGTTGAGTATAGCCTCCCGAAGTCGATGAGGGTTTCAAGTGGACTAAATTAGCAAAATCCATTTATAGTATTTTGGTTGTTCTTCATCCAACTTGCCGGAATAGTCATAATTGATGTCTATTGATGTAGGATAAATGATCATCAAAGAAGGGTGATCATTTTGGCCTTTGAATCAGGCGAAATTATTGATTGAAGGCAAAGTTCCATCTTTGAGAAATCAAAGATGTGACCCGTTCGCGATCGCGAGAAAGAAGACAACTAGGGTAAAAAAATGATGTCGTTTTGGGTGTACGCGAGTGTGGAACATTTCCTCCGTATTTCGTCCAACACTAGGCGTTCCGTTGTTGACTGATCGGGTGCGGCATGGGCGCACGTTCCCTTCGTTGCATCATGCGACGCGGGCGCTTCTGAGGTGATGGATGAAAATCCAGTGCCTATCTGATAGTTGTAGTTTCAGCTGTATCCTTTTCACAAAATTTCGGCTACACCTATTTATGATTTTTTTTTACTTAAAACTTTAAGGTCTATTTGAAATTTAATTTTCTATTACCCTTTTGACTTTAATTTTGATCTTTTAAAATACAAAAAATATTAAAAATAAATATAACAACTATTTTGCATAAAATTTTTTATTTTTTATTTATATTCTTGGGTTAAATAAATAATTTTGGGGATGAAATTGGTACCACATTTCATCTTAAATTATTTATTTTAATCCCTTAATTTTTTATAAAATTATTTTAAAATAAAATGAGTACAACATTTATCTCAAATAATTTTATTTTTTCTTTGGTCATTTTTCTTAATTCATTATATTTTAATTATATAAATAATTAATCTAATTAATTGTTTTGATTATATTTTGGCGGAGCTAATTATTTTGTTTTTTATTTGAAAATAAATGAAAATAATTATTTTAAATTTATAAATTGGGTATGTAGATTTTTAGTGCTTATAGACGCGAATCCCCGAATTCTTTGATTTTTGTCTTTTCTTCGTATACATTTTCCTTCCATTTTAGGTCAAAAAAATTTACTTTTTTCTCATCCCTTTATCGATCGTTTTCCTAGCCAAATGCCCCATTCTCGATCGAGATGGTAACCACAAAAATGAGCATTTTTCTTAAATAAGTTGTTCCAAACATGTTTTGATCCAATGAAAGATCACAATGAACTTCTTTATGAAGATGTTCTCGTATGAATTCCTATCGGATGGGACTTTACAAGGGACAATAATCTATAAGACAAATTGAAGGACAATGATTAAGTCAATTGGATGTTAGTTCAACAATTACATATATAAGGTTTCCGTGTAAATTCTTCCATGAGAATGTTTGCATCAAGAAAGATCAAGTTTAAGGCCTACGGATCAACACTTGATCACATAATAGGGGTTTCCATGTGATGTTCAATCACTCGCCTTCTAATTTGATGTAGAGTAAGAATGTGTTTAAAAATATTGCCACATCTAATATGTTGATCGGGAAAATTTGTTATAATTAAACGATCACCTAGTCCTAGAGAACAAAATTTACATAGTGGAGATAACTACATAGTCATAGAGACTAGATCAATTGAATTCGTATAAATAACCACCTAGTCACAAAGACTAGAATTTATGTCGTGATGAGAAATCAATTACCTGGTCTTGGAAACAAGGATATACATTGTGGTGAGAAAATAATTACATGGTCTCCAAGACTAGGCTTTACTTCGTTAGGTATCAACAAAGCCTTTAGGTAGATATGTCAAGGCTAACACCATGTAACTCTAAAAAATGCCTCTAGTATAGACTAGGGTATTTTTACTTCTTATGATTCAAAGTTTTATCGTTAACTTGGGGCTTGAGAGATTATATGCATGCTTGTAAAATACCTCTAACAAAATTAGAGTATTTTGATTTTGTGATGCAAGGGTGTATCGCTAGCTTAGGGTTGAAGCGATTAAATGTACGTTCAAAAAATGTCCCTAGTAAAACTATGGTGTTTTGATTCTCTGAAGATAAAATGTATCGTTATCTTGGGGTTGAAATGGTTGTATACATGTTTGGAAAATACCCCTAGTAAAAACTACATCATTTTAATTTCATGATGCAAGAATATATGGTTAGCTCGGTGTTAAAGCGATTGTGTGCATGCTTGAAATATTCCCCTAGTAGAGACTAAGGTATTTTGATTTCGTGATGCGGAAATATGTCGCTTGCTCGGGGCTAAAGCGATTGAATGCGTGTTCAAAAAATATCCCTAGTAAAGACTAGGGTATTTTGATTTCGTAATGCAAAAATATGTCGCTAACTCAGGGTTAAAACGATTAAATGCATGTTTGAAAAATACCCCAAGTTTAGACTAGGGTATTTTGACCTTGTGATGCAAGGACGTATAATCCGGATTGAAATGTCATCAGCATTTGAGACTCGTGAAAAGTTCTAGACTATTTGAAAATATATTAATTTCAACTCACCTTTTTTTTCCTCAACATCGAGAGGTTATCATGAGTAGATTCCAAATCGTATACGAGTGATCAATGTGAATTGGCCATCTAGAGACTGAGTTTAGGGCTTGCGATGAGATTATGATTTTTTAATCGCTGTAATCACCTTGACCGGGTGATTTTGAATCTCATATATTTCATGTGTGTGTGTTTTTTTATAGAGAAATTTTTGAAAACTCTAAGTTTGAGTTAGTTTATACTCGGGGTATATCTGATAGAATTGATACATTTGCACTTTGGAGACAATATATGTGTAAGGCACAAAAGATCATTTTAATATCTCAACTTTTAGGAGTATGTATGTGAATCAGAATGTATCTAGCATAATTGGTACACCTAACGAGATTGCACGGTGGTGATTTCAATGCCTCAACCTGCACGGAAACATCAATGTTTTGTAGTATCATCGGTATATCTAACAGAGTCGGTACATCTAGTGAGATTGCTCGACGATAAATTTATTGTCTCAAGCTTTTAGTGCATACTTTGTTCATTAATTGATTTAAGTTTTTTTAAATGGCTTGGATTTTGAGTATATAAGAAAAGAATGTGTAAATAAGTCACTATCTATTCAAAACATAGTTGTATTCAAATTTATATATTAAAAAAACTATCTATATTTCATCTCATATCAAACGTAAAAACAAAATAATAAATTTATAATTATTTTCAAATAAGGCTTAATTTTAGTGTAAAGTAATATATAAATCATAATCAATATACATTAAAATTTCTTGTCAAACATAAATACATTTTTGTTTTCGTTAATATGGTGATCACAAAATCTAATCAACAAATAGATTTATTATAAATATTTATTGTAGAGGTTATATGAATTCATATAGAAGCTTTCATTTTTTTTTTGTTAACCAATAAAATGGTTTACCGCGTACTAATCATAATTAAAAAATCCTAATTTAGAACTTCTCATTTCAATCAATTCGGTTCAATAAAAAAACCAAATAATTATATTGTTGGTCGGTTATTCTTGTTGACTAATAATTTATTTTCTTTATTGTCTTGTTATTCAACTCTATTATTGTTTCTTTTGTCAAATATATTTGTAATAATTTTATTAATTAAAAAGTTTTACTTTTTCTAAATAATTAAATTTTAAATAATTAATTTAAAAGTAGGATAATCCTAAAAATAATAATTAATTAATGAATTAATTTAGTAGATAAATTACTTAATTTGAATTAAAAATCCATTTGAAGATCGCGTGAGATTTAGAAAGTCAGTTCCCCCACACCTTCCACCCACATCTCCCCTATGTATATGTATTATGTTCTGTCTTAAGAAAAAAAAAAAAAAATCTACTTCTCTTTCTCTCTCTAGAATATCTTCATCTTCTATATTGGTTGATTATAAATTTATCTTCAATAATCATGAAGAACTAGTTATCTGATCGAAGTTCGTCGACAATCAATCTATAGAGCCAAAGGTTAGAGTCATTGTGAATTTTTTTTTTTTTTTTTTTTTTTTTTCATTTTTCACTTGTTTTCTTCTCTAGGAAACTTCATCTATTTCTAGCATTGGTTTTAATCTTGCAAATTCTTTACTAGATTTTCATGTTTGTAGCTTTGAATGTTTGGATCTAGTGTTATTCATCTGGGTAATTTCTCATTCGAATTGGGTTATTATTACTGAGATCCATTTCGAAAGATATTGAATCAACTGTTTTCATCAGGTTTGATTTACTCCTTTTTGTGGGGATTATGTTTCGATTCTTACTAATGATTGAAAAATAGGATTAGGTAAAGGAAAAGGCAAACATTTGGATTCAAAAACTTTGAGGTGATTTTTAGTTCATTTAGGCGGGCTGTTTGATATTTTTGGTCCTTTTTCTCACTTTTTTGTCTTTTACATTTTGGACTGTCTGAATTTGATTTTTCCGTATTCTGCTGAATAGGGTTCTGGAAAGTTCAGACACCATTTTCGAAACTCCATTTTAATATGTCAAAAATATCAAAGTTGTTTTTGATAAAATGAAAATATCTTAGTTATTTATATTTTAATTATTATAAAAATGAAATAAGAGTTTTTTTTTTTATATTTCTGATGGATGAATAAAGCATATTTAAATTGAAGATATATATCAGGTTTTAATATTAATCTTTAATAAATTTTTAAGAAAAAGAAATAATGTTTTTTATTCTTTATTATTAAAGTAAAATTATAACCACACACTAGTTGGGTCATCTGGGATATTTTAAATTCTTTATTAATATATGTACCTAGTTTTGTTTGGTTTGGAATTATGAAAATAAGTTTAATATGTGAAAATATTTGTAAGGTGTATTAATAATATTTTAAAAAGTAAATTAAGAATATTTTAATTAATAAAAATATAGTAAAAATCTATTGATTTATTACCTTGTTCATAAAAACAGAGCAAAAACATAGTACAATTATTAATTTTAATGTCTTATATTGTTTTAGACTTTATGCAAATGTTTTGAATAAAAATAATTATTAAATTAAAACTCTCTTATGCTTGTCATAGCTTGTATAAGTCAAAATTATTTGAATTATTTAGGTTAAATAAAATAAAATAAAGATATTATTTGATAAATGAATCGTGGGAATGACTATTGAATAGAAACTGTCATGAGCTGGATTTCGTCTTTATTTAATTTCCAAAATTATAATGACCGGCGCCGTTTGTTTCCCATTCCAACATCTAACCTAGAGGGATTGTGGGCACGTGTCATGCCCCTATGTTTCTTCCTTGTCTCGTCATACTCTTCTCTATCTCTGTCTCTTAGCAGACCAAAATCTCATCAAACTTGGTAGGTATTTCAGAAAAGGGAAAATTTTTCATTCATGGGTTGGACCCAGTTCGGTTGATCATGTGTTTGAAAAAATAAGATGGTTGAAAACAAGAATCTATTTTAGTATTGTATATGCATACATGCATAATTGCATTTTCATCAGATTTGATTCACAAATGCTTGTTCTTCTTTTTATGTTCTTTCTTAATTATTGTTTTGATTTAGTTTGGTGGATGGATGTAAACTTAGCTGTTTTCATTTCCTGCTTTCAGGTCTTTCTTTCTTTCTAGTGACTAATATTTGACAATATGGCTTCAACTATGGTAAGCATGTGCTTTCTAATGTTTGTTTTACCTTTATTATGAAAGTCTTTTGTTATGAAGAAATGTTCCAATTTCTAATCTCAGGTTAAGTCAACTAGATTCATGAAGAGGACTGATTCAATGAAGTCACATTCGTGGTGGTGGGATAGTCATATTAGTCCCAAGAACTCTAAGTGGTTGTCGGAAAATCTTGAGGGTAAGTAGTTTTAGACTTTTAGTAGCATCATTTATCTATCTATCATCATCAGTGCTGGATTAAACATGTTTTCGACTCAATGTGAAGGATTTCAGTTCATTAAAGATATATGTCCTTTAATGCTTGTAGCTTATTTAACCTATAAGCTCATTTTGACTCCTTTAAGTGTTTGTTTTGCTTAACTTTTGCTTTCTGAAATTTGAAATTTAAAGGGTGTTTCAAATTATTTTCTGCCTGTTATAATGTTTTGCTTGTCTCTGTTAAGGTCTTAACCCTGCACAATTTTCTTGCAATTTTAATCATAATAATCCTTAGGTGAGATATTATTGAGAGCCTTTTAGGAAACTAGTAGTTGTTAGGATCTCATTGGAAATTTGTCAATACTAAGTTTAAGTGATTTGATAAGACAATAATCACATAGTTTGTGTTGTTTTGTTTGGTATATATTAACTTTTTAGATAATGTGACTTTTGACAAACATAAGAAATATAGATTTTTCTTATGAATCATAATCAATACTAGAAAACAGTTCATTGACAAAATTGTAAGTGGTTGTTGGCATGTTTGATTCGGTCTCAAAAAAGACAAAATGAGCTTTGAATGTAACAACACTCAAAATGATTAGTATTTTTGTTCGCGACTTGTGCTCATCATCATGTTTCTATATTGACTATATTCATTTTTACCTTCCCTGAATATCAATAGTAGGATGAGTAATTTCTTTATAGAATTGAAGAACCGAGTCCCCGAACCACAAATATTGCTATTGTTGTGAAATAAAACAAAAATATGGGGATACAAGGCTAATAAAATTCTTAAATATAATGAGCCTAATTGGAAACTAGTAAGTTATGTTGGATCATGATCCATATTACAATGTCCTTTTTGTTGCTTCATTTGATTTGCATATTATTTCATTGATCACAATCCAAATTATATTATACTTTTTGGTTAATTTGGTATGAAGATTATTTTTTGAATCTAGATTAGATTAAGGATTATTGTGATTTTTTATGTAGATTTTTATATATGATGATGGAAAAACAAGTGTTTATGTTTTCAGAGATGGATCAAAGTGTGAAGCGCATGTTGAAACTGATTGAACAAGATGCTGATTCATTCGGCAAAAAGGCAGAAATGTACTATCAGAAGAGACCCCAACTGATTTCTCACGTCGAAGAGTTTTACCGCATGTACCGATCCCTAGCGGAGCGTTACGATCAAGTGACAGGTGAATTACGAAAGAACATCCCTTGCGATCTCCAATCCCATGGCTCGGGCATTTCTGAAATCAGTTCCGAACCAGCCTCTATATGTCCTTCTCCCGATCAAAGGCCAAATCGTCGCAATAAATCTGGTCCTAGACCAGCAGGTTTTGAGGTCTTCCTTGGTTCAGGCGGGAGTAGCTCCGACTTAGGAAATAAAGAAGGAGATGATGAATCGTCCACATTGGACTCTGAGTCCGACTCAGACGATTCATCGTCCGTAAACAACTATAGCGACGAGCAAGGCTTACGCACGAAGATTGCAGAACTCGAAACTGAACTCCGTCAAGTCAAAGAGAACCTTCTAGAAAGATCACACGGTGACGAAGAAGAGATCTCCGCATTGAGAATTGAAGTTTCTGACCCTGAGCCTACTCCTCCTGAGGATGATGAGGATGGCGAGGAGGCAAAGATTCAAATACTTGAACGGGAAATGAGAATTACAAAAGAAAAACTTCATAATTCCGAACGAGAGATCGAAAACCTAAGACGTGAGCTCGGGAGTAGTCAGACGCAGATTCGTCGTCTCCAGGAGCAATTTGGATCTGCAAACAAGGACAACGTTGCATGGAAATCCAAACTTGATAGAGAACAAAGGGAGGTTTCTAAACTCCACGATAGGATTGCTCGGTTCAAAACAAATTTGTCGGAACGGGATCACGAGATAAGGCAATTGAAGGAGTCGATTAACAACGCCAATAAGAGCTTATCGGAAGAGAACTCGATGCTTCAAGCCGAGATCACGAAATCTACCAAGGAGAAAACGTTATTGGAGGATAACATAAAAGAATGGGATTTGAAATGCCAATCCTTGGAAGAAGAAGTGCGACGTATTAAGGCCGGGAAACAAGAGATCGAAGAGTTGCTTGGGGAGGAAATTGAACGGTTTAAACTGGAGAAAGACGAACTGGACTTGAAAATATTGAAGCTCACGGGTGAAGTAAATGTGAAGAGTAATGAGATTGAGCATATGGACCAGCATTTGAGGCAACTTCATATGGAACATGTGGAATTAGTGTCTGGAAATGAAAAACTGAAGGGGGAGATTAAGAAACAGAATGTGGAGTTTGTGTCTAGAATTGGAGAATTGGAGGGGGAGATTGAGAAACAAAAGGAGGCTATCTTAGAAGGAGCAGAAGGGAAAAGAGAGGCTATAAGACAACTTTGTTTATCGATTGAGCATTATAGGACTGGCTATCAAGAGCTTCGACAAGCTTTATGTTTCTCGGGGTATAAACGATCGTAAACTTCGACAAGCTTTCTGTTTCTCGGGGTATAAATGACGTAAACTGAGTTTGGATTTCGGTCGAAAACTTGGTTTCTTGGTTGTGTTGCTGTTATTTGTGGGTAATAATAATAGCAGCATTAGCTAAAGCTAAGCCAGCATGTATGTATATGTGTTTATTATATAAATTGGGGAAGGGATCTAAGTTTTTGTTTTCTTTCATTTTTGCTGTGTGAGAAACCCCTTTTTTGGGCTTTGGAAATTATGGTTTGTGCGTGGCGCTTAAGAAACTTTCATCATCTCACTTAATTCTAATCAATTAAATTATTATTATTAATTTACACGCTTTAGTAGAAAATTTGGATTTTATTTTAACTTGAGCCAAGATTTATTTTATGTTATTTAAACTGTTAGTTTCTAAAATTGTCCCAGACAGAAGGATTGGATTGACTCTACATTTTTTTTTAGTTTGAAGAAACATCATACTAAACTATTTTTATAAGATTGAAATTCAACATGTGTTGCGTTTTTTTTTTTTAAATTGACACTGAATTATAAAATTTTGAGTTATTAGGTCAAATATAAGGTATATTCTAATAAAGGAATAGATAGAAATATATGAGTATAACTAATTTAATATGATTGAATATTTTTTTCTTAAATCACACGATCTTACCTTAACTTATTGGGTTCCATAATATATAAGAATAATTAATTATTTTTTGAAAATGATTAATATTATTTTATTAAAAATTCTAGAAGAAGAAGGTCAAAATCAAAGTTAAAAAAATCTTAACTATGATTAAAGCCTTAAAGGATTACAATAAAAAAATCTTAAAAAAATGATTTGTAGTACAAAAACAAACAACAGAGATTACAAACGAAAAAAATAGAATCAAAAACAGATCATAACTATTCCAATCAGGGTGTTTATTTTCATATAAACTTGTTGCGTCATAAGGCCTTCTTTTCCTTCTCTTCCACTTTCTTTTGTGATGCAAAGAGATTGAATTGAAGAAGATGATAAACTTGCTTATTTCTATTGTGTAATTTTTTTTTTTACGAACCCGTGCTAATCTGATAGAAGAAGTCTTTTTTAAGACTTTAAAATTCTTATCTTTGTTGTCCTCTACTTGAATTTTAGCATTCTTGCATTTATTTCATGTAGCATCAACTTTGGTATCCTCTACTTCAACTTGATTAGTCTAAGTATCTTCTTCTCTGGTTTCTTCTACTACAGTTTGACTTGTTTGAGAATTAACTTCTTCTTTTTCTAAAACTCTATTTCATTACAACCTTTATTCTTTTCTTAATTAGAGTTCGTTTTACCCTCTTTCCTTCAATCACATTGTTTTTTTTCTTTTCAGTCTTTCTTGACTTCACCTTTATGCTTTTCCTCCACATTTTGATCTTTGATGTTAAACTCCTCTGTTATATTTTCCTTCTTTTTTTCTCCATGGCCTTTCAATATTTTCTACTCTTCTTCTTTAACTTGAGCATATTTCGTGCTGGTATGTTGGAAAGTAAGGATTAACACTTGTGTGACCTCCACCCATAAGTGATTTCCATGACAGTATTTTTTTTTCCTATCAACCACTGCTATTTTATCTAGTAATGTGTTTCGAGGATGCGCATCAATGCTAATTCTAGTAAGGAAAATTGCTCTCCTCTTTCAGAAATTGGATCCATATATAATGGTTTATCCAATAAACCTATAAAATGACTAAGATATTCCAAAGTTTGAACCATATCTGAGATGTTTTCTTAGGTTTGCTTAATAGGTTCAAATCTTTAGACATCTTTCCAACTAATGTAGTTGGATTCAATATATGTATGCCTGTTTTTCAGATTTTTATTCAGATTTAATCTCTTCTTGAATTTCAGAAAGTAGAAATCATGTATATTTGCTGAAATTTTCTATAGTCTCCTTTTCTCCCATTGGTGCCTGTTTGGAGACTAGAAAGGAAACTCTATTCTTTCATATGTAGTTTCACACTACTACATTTTCCCATTCCTTAAAACAATTTTCTTCTACTACAGCAGAGAATTTAAATTCAAAAGGAGAATTCAGTACCTTCATTTTTGTCTGTACATTGCCCAAGTAAAATTTTCCTTTGTATTCACGATCCTCAGCCTTTTCTCAATATTATTTTTTCAGATTTAATTGATTTTACATGTAGAATTACTTTTGATAGTATAGATCTTCAATTTATGAGCCTTTATTAACTTCCTCATTGTTGCAACATACCATTTTACTATCACTTCGTATTCATCATTTAGAATAAATTTCAGTCATAGAGATAGTAAATGTTAAGATGAACTGTTTTGTTTTGCACTTTCTCCTTGCTAAAAACAGACTCTCTGTTTATTAGCATTCATCAGGAGTTAGGTGATTTGGTTTTTTAGTCCAAATAATTTGGCCCTTTCATTATATTCTATCATTCAAACTCCTTTTTTCTCCTTTATACTTGCATTATTTCTAAAGTCTTTTGAGAAGTAATTGAGTTTTTGCTGTTTTCCTACATTTTTTCATTAATCACTTCTTCAGCTATTCTGTTAATTTCCTTCTATGTAGTTTTTTTTATTCCTTTAAAATGTTTTGTAAGTTTTCCATGCTCAATTATCGATCCTTAATCACGAAAACAATAAGTTACAAGAGATATCTCTGTATGTATGTGATCTTCAGGCCAAACCAAAAATGAAATCTTTGGAACACACGAATCACGAGGAATCCATGGCCCAATTCTGAATGACGACATACCCATCTGAGGCTTGAGGCCATGGTATGTTAAAATTAATGTGGTGTAACCTCCACCATATTTATTATATATTATTAGAAAATCTTAATAATTAATTACATTATTTTCTTATCTTTAATTTTTAAATCAATTACGAGCGAAATGTTAGAATCCTCACATTAATTAGAAAATTTTTCAGATATTTTTTAGCCTATATATTAAGACTTTGGAATTCAAGTCTAACAATCAAAAAAACAAGAAAATATCATTCTCTCCCAAAGTTTCTCTTCAAAATATTCTAACATTTGGTAGTAAAGCCTCCAAGTTCTATCTAATCCTCCATATTTCTTTTAATACACAAATCCTTCTACCAATCTATCCAAATTATTGGCATCAACAAATATCAACCATCTCATCCTAGAGTTTAATGACGAAGACTATGATATCTGGTACATGAAGATGAAGACTATCTTTCGATCTCTTAACCACTGGGAGATTGTGGAGAATGAAGTGAATGAGCTAGAGGAAGAAAATGACCTTAATAAAGCCGACATGAAGGAACTAGAGTAGTCTTGACAAGCCGACACAAACGCTCTTTCAATCCTCTAAAAAGTAGTCACTAAAACAATCTTTCCCAGAATTATGCGTGCCGATACAGCCAAAGAGGCATGAAAGATCTAGTAGAGTGAATTTCAAGGAGATGTAAAAATCAGATAAATTAAATTTCAATCACTACTCTAGGAATTTGAAAATACCAAAATGAAGGAGACAAATACCCTAATGGAGTTCTCGACCAAAATATTTAATTTGGTCAATTAGATGAAATCTCATGGTGAAGATGTCACAGACCAGAGAATGGTGCAAAAGATTCTCATATGTCTTCCTAAGAAATACGATCCCATCGTAACTGTCATTGAAGAAACAAAGTATCTATCAAAACTCAAAGTCCAAGAAGTGATGTCGTCCTTAAAATAATTTGAGTCCAAGAAGTGATGTCGTCCTTAAAATAATTTGAGAAACGATTGTCTAGACACTTCGAAAAGTCAATAGAGAGTGCATTTGAGTCAAAGCTCAATAATAGCAATATCGAACGAGAGGATAACTCGAGTTCTAACTAGTCAAAAGGGGGAAGATATTCAAGAGGACGAGGTGGACGTAGCTCAAAAGATAGGGAAAAGATAACACATCAAATTGCAATAAATACAATAAGCCAAACCACTCCGAGAAGGACTATTGGTACAAAGGAAAATCTAGATGCAACAAATGTCATTGATTTGGTCACCTCACCAAAGATTGCCGAAGTGGAAATACTCATCAAACAAGTCGGGCTGAGGCAAATCAAACAGGCTCGATGACACATAGAACATTCTATGTATGTCTCATAGCTAATATAAGAGATAAGAGAAAGGTTACTAGACAACAGATGCATCAACCACATGACGCCGACCTCAGAAATCTTCTCTAAGCTCAACAAAAGTGTCAATTCCTCTATTCAATTCGAGAATGGAGAGTACGAAAAATCAAAAGGACTTGGAAGGATCGACTTCAAGACGAAGGAAAAACCGAGTGATATTTACAATGTATTATGTGTGCCGAGCTTGAACCAAAATATACTCAGTCTCGAAAAATTGGTGGAAAATGGGTATAAGCTATACTTCAATAACAATGAGTGTATTATATTTGATATACAAGATAAGTCAAATGTGTTCACCAAGATCAAAATGGTCAATCAAAGCTTCGCTCTCAACATCAATTATGCAAACCTAAAAGAAGGTCAAGTTATTATCAGTAGAGATGGTCAAGTTGATGAAAATTCTTCGTTGAAATGAAAAAAAACAAAGTTGAGAAAAATGAAGTTAACTAATCAGTACTAACAATGATGAACATATTTTATTAGTGCAAAGTTCACCAGATCCAAGCTTAGATCAACTCAATGAAGAAAATCATAACTCAACTGATCCGACTTTATTAGACTCCTCATCCCCGAGTTCAACCCCGAAGAGGTACATATAAATAGACACTATATATTCTACATGCAACTATTGTTCAAATGAGCACAAAAATATTGACGAAGAAATTAAAAATAATCGTGGAGAAAAGCATGGAGGAGGAAATCCATATGATCATGAAGAATCAGACATGGTATATCATTGACAAGTCAACCAATAAAAAATTCATTGGTGACAATTGGATCTACAAAGACAAACATCATTTTATCCGGTACATCATAGAAGATAAAGAAATTCAACTTGAGTTCTGTCGATCAGAAGAACCGTATCTGACATTATCATAAAAGCACCTCCAAGAGAGATGTTCAAACAACTTCGAGCTAAACTTGGTATCCGACACCACATTAATGGGGAGTGTTAAAATTAATGTGGTGTAACCTCCATATTGATTAGATATTATTATAAAATATTAACAATTAATTACATTATTTTCTTATCTTTTATTTTAAACAATTATGAGCGAAATGTTAGAATCTTCATCTTGATTAGCAAGATTTTCCAGATATTTTCTAGCCTATATATTAAGGCTTTGTAATTCAAGTCTAACAATTAAAAAAATAATAAAATATCATTCTCTCTCAAAGTCTCCCTTCAAAATATTCTAACAGGGTAAGATCTTTGGGATATCATATAGTACGAAGAACGAGTGTGGACAAGAAAAGGAGAATTTCGAGACGAGCATGCGGACAAAGCTCCAAGAGAGCTGAGATTCATTTACGTTATATTGATGTACTTGTCTTTCCTTATTGATGTAGGAACTTGAGTGTGCAAATTGTAAAAAGGAGGAGGGATGTATGATGTATTTGTCTACCATTAATACTAATATATTGTACTAATCCACAACAAAGTAAACATTTTGATAACACTAACCAATCTCTTGATAATAATCATGTTTTAGTTTTTGAAGACAGACTTGTTTGTTAGTTTGTCTTAGATTTGATCAATAAACGTGATTATTAAATATTTTTCAACTTAGTATTATCTGCTTAGTTATTATAATATTTAGTCAATATAAAATTTATAAGATACAATATGTTTCCCAAACGTATCTGTGTAATTATCAATTGTTGTTTTTGCTTCAAAACTTTGAAACAACCTAACTGAATTGTTTTTTCTATTCTTTTATATTTCACAATTATTCAGCAAAAGATTTTAATTGTTTGAAAAATATAAATATTTCAATAGGATGATGAGTGATTGAACTCTTTTCTGATATTCTTATTACATTCTTACAAGTTTCTTTTAGTACTTCAGTGAGGCATACGGTACTCTGTCAAATATATAATAATGCTTAATTTTTAAAGTATTTGGATTATCGAATCGAAAATTGTGGTTAATATGAATATATATATATATATATATATATATATATATATATATATATATATATATAAAAGAGTAAATAAATATTTGAGTCAAATTATGAATTGACCCGCCCATAAATTTAAAACGGTTAAAAATAAAATTAAAAATGTTATATATATATATATATTTCGAAACTTGCAACCTAACAAAAATAAGTACAATATTTTAATCAACTAGACTAATAACACTTTATATTTTAAATTCAACACCAAATTTGATGAACGCGGGACATTTTAACAATACAAGTTCAATTTTTTAAACTAATATATATATATATATATATATATATATATATATATATATATATATATATATATATATATATATATATATATATATATATATATATATATATATATATATATATATATATATATATATATATATATATATATATAACGATGCTTTAAAGTGTTCGGATTACCGGGTCGAGTGTAATAAATTATGAGATGAGAGGTTTATTCGGAAAAAATATGTAATGAGATATGTGAGAAGATGAGTTGTACGTTTTACCGAAGTGAATAAAATATTAAATGAGAGCGTTCTATTTTTATTTTAATGTATTATTCGTGACTTATTAAGAATTTTAAATAATGATTACATATTATTATTTTTTTAATTTATATTTTATCCGTGTGGATCGCACGAGAATCTTTCTAATAGCTAATAATTTGTTATGGTTTAGATAATAAAAGAACATCATTTGAGAGACTTTATTTTCGGTGCCGAATCCAAGTTTAATTTGGGTTAAGAAAGATGAGGAAGTTACCGATCTAGCAACAACATAGATTCTCATTGTTGATATAGTTTTAAAAGATATGTGAGCTAGTTTACAAGAAACATTATTTATGCCAAATTTGGATATGAGGTGGTAATGTACACATACTCTCTTTTGATTGACTTTTTTTTCCAGGAATATTTATTCATTGTAGTGGTGCAGGTGCGGAATTTGTTAGGAAAGAAGTTGCTTTCTATATTTTTCGAGCTTCATTCATTTGTTACCATCAATTTTTATAGAACTTTAACTTTGTTCACATATTTGTCTAAAATGGTAACCTTATAATATTATTAGTCATGACTTTATACTAACGTCGTCCCTAATATTTGTAGGTCCTTTAAAATTATTTGGAAAAAATATATTGTCTGTGACAATTATTAGAGACGGCGTTAACATAAACCGTCACTAATATTATATCTTATTAGCCACGACTTTATGTTAACGCCGTTCCTAATATCCGTAGGTCCCTTTAAAATTATTTGGAAAAAATATATTATCGGTGACAATTATTATGGACGACGTTAGTATAAACCGTGACTAATATGGTATATTATTAGTCACGACTGTATGCAACGCCGTCCCTAATAGTAGTGTAAAATTTTTTAAGAAGGAAGTTGCTCTCTATGTTTTGCGAGTCTTTACCATAATCTTGATAGCCTTTAACTTCGTTCACAGATTTGTAACGTGTTCAATAAATGAACAAACCACATGGAACCTATCTTACTAAGGTATTGTTTTTTTAAGTTTATGATTTATTGTACATACTTTTATTTGGAGCTGATTTCATTTATATATTTTTTTTCTTATTATTGTTTGATGCAAAAAAGTTACTTAATTGGATTATTTTGGTAGAATGACTCCATTTTTTTTTAGCAAAACATTTTTTTGACTGACTTTTTTATTCCTGAATTTTCTCATGCACATATAGATGACCTGAATATTTTTTATTAAGTACGCTGTCATGTGCTCTTAATATTTCTTTCGATATGCAGGTAGTGATTATGCATATTTTCCAATAAACGTCTCTTTGTCTCGAATCATCATGTGCATATATAAACATCTTGAATTGTTTTCATTAAGTGTGATCTCTCCATCTCTTCGTTTATTGTGTAAAAATGATTATTTTATTGAAATGTGACAATCTAGAATCTCTCCTTCACTTGTTGGATGGTGTAAAAAAATTATGTAGGAGAGAATTTTAAAATTATTAATCCACTAAAAAATTGAGACATTATTGCCTATATTATTTTGTCAATATTTTTCTAGTTCACTATCATTTCTTTATTGATATTACTCCTCCTAAAGTTTGAGTTTGTTTTATTTAAAAAATTGTTGGTTCACTAATATTTTTGGGTAAATATTTATATTTTTAATAAAAATAATTAAAAATTATTAATATATAATAATAAAATAAAATTTTATTTAATTAATTAGATAATGAATTGAAGATTTTTTTCAACTAATAAAACTTAATTTAAGTACTAATAATATTAGTGTCATCTCCTTTTGATTAATAAAATAGCTAGATTCATTCATTCATTCATTCATTCATATCCCAGTTTATATCATGCCTCTGTCCATCTCCATCGATAGCTGGCTCACTATAAACCTATAACATTAACTAATTAACTCTATTATATATATTATACAATCAGGGAGCAGCAGCATGAGACGAAGAAGGTGATGATATCTTGTTCACGTAGACATTAACCAGAGCAAGTGCGTTACTAGTAACATGTTTCACCTTAGTGGCAGCATAGCATAAGGCTTCTAAATTATTATTAATTATACCACCACCATTCCTAATACTAATCTCCACCTCCTCCAATCCTTCCGCACACGTATCCTCATTGGTCAGCGCGGCGCTCATCCACGTCTGAACATCGCTCAGCCCGAACCTTAGTGACTCGCCTGACATTCCTCCCATGTTCAAGCTCCTCATCTGCTTCAACGACCCACGAATCTGATCCATCGCATCACCTAAAACCGAGACACAGTCGTGGAGAGCCGATATAATTAATGCATTGTGTTTATTGTGATCGTTGTTATCGTAAGAAAACGAATAGGACGCGTAATCATTGGCGGCGTGGGAGAAATTGGAAGCCAAGTGGCGGGCCTTGAAGAGGCTGAGACCGATGGCAATGCGGGCGAGTAGAGCGGGGTCTTTTTGGACAGTGTAGGCGTAGCCAGCGAATGAAGTGTAGCATAGGTCTGGATATAAGGTCTCCCCGCAGCTAGAACGGATGAAATCATCTGACTTCTTATTCTTTGAGGATGTTACATTATGGGTTGTACTAGACCGGCTGTCGTTTCCAGTTGCTGATGAGATTAATGCAATGGATGATGATGGGAGGATGAAATTCATTAGGATTATAATTAGAAAACCCAGAGAAAATCCTGGAAATAATTTACTCATCCTCCTCATAGTTACTGCACCCTTGTTCTTCTTCTTCATGATTTACTCATTCTTCATATATATTGAGTATTTGACTATGATTTAATTGATTTTCTTTTTCAAACAAGATTAATTGATTTTTTTTTTTAATTATTGCCCGTGATTGTCTCAAATACTTTAGACCATATGATTTGACGACAATATGATGATGGTGATTTAAAAGTAAAGATAAGGTTTTAAAAAAAAATTGATTAAATCACTTTGAAGAGAAAACCAGGGTTATTAACGATGATTTTGAGGGAATGGTAAAGCTTTTTTTTTTTTTTTTTTTTTTTTTTTTTTTTTTTTTTTTTTTTTTTTGATAAAAAGACTTAAAATATATAAAATAAATAACAATTTAAAATAAAAAGTATTTTATTATTTTGGTTAATAAATTAGTTGATTTGATGGAGGAGAGGTAAAGTGAAGAGATATTTGAATTTGTTGGGTTATTTGAAAAATCCTAACAATCTTTGGATTATTTGAAAATGAATAATTTTGAGGAGGCAAAGATATTTTTGGGTAAAAAAATAAAAAAAGTTTAATATATAATTATAAAATAAAATATTATAATTTAAAAATTAAAATATTTTAACATTTTATTAATTAATTAAGTGATTTAATATCATAAAATGTGAATTAAATTATGTTTTTAAATTTAAGAGTTTTAATTTGATTAGTTTTTTTTTTTTTATAGAATATTTAATGTTTACACACAGAGAGATTGAATAAGGAGTGTCAAGTAGTCCTGTTTATAAAATCAAATCTCATTGGATAATAAGCTTTTGTTTTATTAAATTGTTAGCCATTAATTTATTAGTTTATTAAACTCTTTTTTAATTAATTAACTTAATAATCTAGATTTTCTTAACCCAACCTAAAGTCCTAAACAATGCCTTGTCTTGAATACTAATTCTAGGACTAAGAAATTAAGAGTAGCCATGAGATAGGATTTATATGAATTAATTGCTTTATTAATTATCAATTCTTCGCAATATATTTAGTCGTGAGGGGCCGGCCCGGAGCGGATGTTGTGGCGGCATCTCCTCTCTATCCATACCTAATGGTGTGAATGGACCCACCCTACTACAAGTCTACTACTACTGCACCAACAGAATCCATCATTATAATCATTAACTATTATTTTACTTTTTACTTTATATAAAATTTAATTCTCATATACTATTTAAATGATATATAAAAAAATTAATTAATAAATAATATAAACTAAAGATGATTGGAAGATGAAATTTTAAAAGTAATAATGTGACACAATCTAATTCGTTAAAAAATAACAAATTTTTTTATCTTTTATCTGTCATCTCTTTTATCATTTTTCCAACTAGTGATATGTTGATACATCATTCACTCCCTCTATCATTCCATCTATAAAATATTAATATAAACAGTTAATAATAAAAATATTAAATTGTAGTAATAATTTAAAAAAATTAACACACCAAAGTAGTCAAGAGGTAAAAGTCGACTTAAGAGACTAAAATGTCATGTCACGGGTTCGATTCTATCTGGAACCGTTTTGAGTTGAAGCGAAATGTCATTCTAGTTCTCTTTAATTAAAAAAAAGAAATAATTTTAAAAAAAAACTATGAATTTTAAAGTAGAAAAAGCTGAACAAATCAATAAAACAATGTTGGAAAAATCTCTACCAAATATTTGGAACGGTAATTAAAATTATTTTTAGTCGAGGATGATAAACAACGACAAAAAATGTAATGTCAAATAATAATTGATCATATAGAAATATGACCGAAATAGTAAAAAACTTGTACAAATAGATAAAACAAATAACTCATTATTAAAAATATGAAAAATAATTATATATTAGATAATTACGTCTAATTTACGGCTAAGAAGGGGATGAACACGGACTCGAAACAATATCACCAATAAAATATATAGGTTGATATGAGCATTAAACAATTCAATGCAAATTATGAGTTTTATACGAATCACACAAATCCGACATTACAAATTTGATACGACTATATAAAAGTATAAGACAATGAACTGAACAAAATACAACAATTTAAATTTGAATGGTGGAAATAAAAATATAACAATTTTTTATACTAAAAAATCATTAAAGAGGTTGAGAAATAATATCTAATGTTTTCCAAATTTTATCATAACACTCTCTTCATAAAAAAAAGAAAAAAAAATTAAAATTATATAGCCTATAAAAAAAAATAATAATAATTTTTTTAGGGCTATACATACAAGAATATATATCTATTAATTATTATTATTTTGTGCTAATTTCTTAATTCACACGAGTAATGAGTAGTAGTTGTCTCTTGACCAAAGAAATATGAATCACATCCCCATTCTTCAAACACAACTAACAAGTTCCCATTAATTAGCCTTCACTCATGAGTCATGAACTTGGGATAGAATGTATGAACTTACTTTAGTTGAATAAAGGTCAAGTCTTAAGGGTTGGGTATTTTTGGGAGGTATTATGCATATTTTGTTTTATTTTTATATTTTTTTACAACATTATAGATTTCTGATATATTAAAACAAAATTAATTTACTTTTTCTTATTTGATTAGTATTTTTTTTTGTAAACTTAATAGTATAAGTTAAATATTCAAATATTTAGAGGAGCATATATTTCTTTTTAATGTCCTTAGGTTGTATCACAATAGGCTGCACTGCTTGCATATATGACACCCAATGCTCGATCTCCGTCCTGTTTTCACATATTCTCCTTCTCCCATGTACCATCATCCTCATGTCCGACACTAATGAATATTTCCCTTCGTGTCCATTGAAAGTTTGAAACTTCTCTACTAATTTTAAGTAGAATGATTGCACGATTACATCTATTCACACATATACATACAAAAGCAACTTTAATAAAACTTTTAACACTAGTAAAAAAAAGTCTTATACCAACAAATGCCAATCAAAACGTTACATCAATTACATCAATGACAAACGGAACAAAAATCGTCGATACATGGGGCTTTACGGAGACCACTTACTAAACATTGGTACATTTATGGCGACCACTTATAGAGTCGTCGGTATATGAGAGGCGACCAATTATATAATTGTAGGTATTTATATAATTATGATTATTTGTTTTTATCTCACTAGAAAAAAATAGATCTATAGCTACAAATATTAGCCACAATACAATATTCTCGTCGTTAATAATAAAGAAAAAAAAAGCAAATTATTAATTTATTTAATCAATAGCAACGGTACATAACATATGTTACTATACCAATATTAATCTTTTTAGCTTCTCTCTCTTAGATCCTAGCCAGAACTTAAAAGAGATGCCTCTATTGGAGGTGGCAAGTAGTTGTTCGGCAAAGTTATCGATTTTCATTCCTATCATACTTTTATCGACAATTTCTATACGATCACTTCTCTATTTCTCAAACACAACGACCATTCTAATATTCTTTAGTTTCTTTTGCCATAGTAAGTTTGTGTTTTACTAGCCGCCTTTGTTAGACTAAAGATAAAGAGAAATATTGTATTGAATTGTTATTCATGGTTACATAGATTATGTCTATTATATAAACATTATAATTGACATATAAGAAACTAAATAATATAATATTGATATTATCACAATTTATAATGTTGTGATATTATCACAATTTATAATGTTGTGATAATATCTTACAAATATAATATATTATACTCTAACATCCCCACTCAAACATACAATGCAACAACAATAAACATTGAAAGTTTGACAATTAGAAAATGAAAGCGCGAATAATAAGAAGTTACGTAGCATTCTTGATCTTCTTCTCTTCCTTCTTTTTTCTTCTGTCTAATTCATTGACCATCCACCAAAAAAATAGCTCTTCTCCGATTCAGACTAACCAAAATTAACAAACAAACCAAAACTAAAAAACCAAACTGAAATCAACAACACACAACAACCAAACCAAACCAAACCAAAACCAATCAAACTAAACATTACAAACTTAGGGAAAACCCAAACCAAATTCAACTCCATTTCCTCAACAAAACAACCAAAACCAATCAAACAAAGACCAATCAAACTACTAAAATCCTCAATCCAACTAGACGACAACAAATTCACTCAAACAAA
Organism: Impatiens glandulifera; assembly: GCF_907164915.1. Lineage (NCBI taxonomy): Eukaryota > Viridiplantae > Streptophyta > Magnoliopsida > Ericales > Balsaminaceae > Impatiens > Impatiens glandulifera. Next base: position 37,034,904 of record NC_061867.1, read on the forward strand.
ATCCAAGACTCCAGATAAGTTATTTAAGAACACCGACATAACAAATATTAATAATAAATGATTAAACTCATCCATCAATGGCTAATGTAACCATTGATGGAGGCAACAGAAGACTATCACTTGATTGACTCAAGAATAATAACAAGGCTCTAATATCATGTTAAACTAAAGATAAAGAGAAAGATTGTATTGAATTGTTATTCATGGTTACATAAATTATGTCTATTATATAGACGTTATAATTGAAATATAAGGAAACTAAATAATATAATATTGATATTATCACAATTTATAATGTTATAATATTATCTTACAAATATAATATATTATACTCTATCCGCCTTAATCTCATCTTTTGCTTTTATGATTATGCTAAATTATGAATACTTATAAGATTTTTGAATCGACTATTTTTACACTTGCAAACATGACTGATCCAGATCTATCTTTTCATGTGAATTAAACTATCTTTTACTGTACATATATTGATATTAAGCTTTTATAACTACTCGAAAAATATCATTTATTGTGCGGCTCCAAATCTTGGACTTACAATTGATTTGAGAGGTTAAATATATTAACATTCTCATGAGCTTGGGTGTTGGGTGTATTGGCGGTGTAAAAAGCTTGGAAGCTCACTCCTTTTTATCTGTTAAGGTAAGCTTATGGGAGTTTTAAAGTTCGTGTATAGAAAATCTTGATTATACAATTGTTTAATATTCATGTCTTCAGAATTACAAAAAAAATATATAAGAGAACGATATTACAAATAAATCAAAGAAAATAAAAATACGAAGAAATGAAATCACCGATTTGAGATGTTGATTCGAGGCATGTGTTTATCACATTTCCCTTAAAACAGTTCTATCGTTTCCCGTTTGTGCTGAAGTTTCTATAAACAACAGTCGGATCATCTTGCTGAATCAAAGAATTTCAACCTAGAGCATCACCAAGAGACAAAGTCCATAATTGAACTTATTCAGTCCCAAGTAATGGAGATGTCTAACTCATTAAAAAGGGCAGAGGCTAAGCGATTAGAGCAAACTAACACCATTGCAATGCAATTTCAAGCTGAAGAAGATGTTGCAGCTGCTGCTGTGAAAGAAAAAGCTCTTATTGCTGCCAACCCGGATAATGTTAAAAGAAGGGAAGAAAGAAAAAGAGGGGGATGAACTTCTGCTCGAGGAACTCGAATAAAATCTAAACAAAAAGCTGCTGAAGGAGGCGGAGGGAGTTGTGAACCAGATAGAAGAGGCCAAGGTCATGGAGGCGACAGAGGAGGTGGCAGTGGACGTCGAGCGATCAGTCAATTCCAAAACCTCTTAACTGAAGAATCATGAGTAAAAAGGGAAGGACACTAAAACTTTATCCTTGTGTTTTTAACTTTAAAATTATGTTTAAATACCTTGGTGAATTACTTTGATCTTAATCTTATTTGATGGGTGTTTTGCTTAATAAAGGTTGCATAGTTTTAACATTATCAAAAAGAGAGAAATTACTGGGAAAAATTAAAACAAATTAAAGAAAAGAGTTAATTAAGTGAGAAATAATTAACTTGAAATAGAAATAAATAAAAACTATGATCTAGAACATTATCTTAACAACGTAGTTTTGATTATGTTTAAATAGAATAAAGTTAAGTTGTCTATTTGTTTTGTGTAGGTGCATATATAAGATTATGCTACTTTAGACGTGGTCTAAAGCAGGCTATCTTAGACGTCATACGTAGTTAGACGTGAAAGTCTAACTCCTTTAGACACGGTCAAAAGGGAAACGTAGTTAGACGTGGAAGTCTAACTCCTTTAGACGCGGTCTAAAGGGATGCGTAGTTACACGAGAACATCTAACTCCTTTAGACGAGGTCTAAAGGGAAGCGTAGTTAAACGGATACGTCTAACTCCTTTAGACGATGTCTAAAGGGATGTGTAGTTAGATGTGTACGTGTAACTTCTTTAGACGCGGTCTAAAGGAAGCGTAGTTAGACGTGGAAGTCTAACTCCTTTAGACGTGGAAGTCTAACTCCTTTAGACGCGGTCTAAAGGGATGTGTAGTTAGATGCGGACGTCTAACTCCTTAAGACGAGGTCTAAAGGGAAGCATAGTTAGACAAGTACATCTAACTCCTTTAGACGCGGTTAAAAGGGAAATGTAGTTAGATGAGTACGTCTAACTCCTTTAGACATGGTCTAAAGGGAAACGTAGTTAGACGGGTACGTCTAACTCCTTTAGACGCGGTTTAAAGGGAAAAGTAGTTAGACGAGTAAGTCTAACTCCTTTAGATGCGGTCTAAAGGGAAACGTAGTTAGACGGGTACGTCTAACTCCTTTTGACGCGGTCCAAAGGAATGTGTAGTTAGACGAGGACGTATAACTCCTTTAGACACGGTCTAAAGGAGCACGTCTAATGTCTTGCTTTAACAGCCATCTGAAAAAAGTATACGTCTAACTACGATCAACTAGTTGTCTGTTCCTGCTCCACTCACTTTTGTGCAGTCTGACAAGCTAGCTAATTATTTCAAATGAATGAATGCCACGTATGCGTTACTACAAATAAGCTAGTTGTACTATGGTACTATAGGCGGCTGTCCAATGGACACATGCCACGTGTCCACAAAGAAGATTCGACCGTTGGTGTCCTTTTACTACAAATAAATGCTCAAAGACAACGAACGACTAACTTGTTCACTTACGAACTACCTAACTTACTGCCTTACTTACAATCTTGCTCTTGCTCTTACATCCTTCAAGATCAAGAGAGAAATTCAATTACTATTTAGCTATGAGAATATTGTAAGTTGAAAAGAGGTTGTTCTGTTTAACGTAGAGTTAGCTAGCTCAATGATTTGTATTTAATTCAAAAGTATTTAGTGAATATCCTTTCGGTTGTGGAAGAAGGGGTGACGTAGAAGTTTTATCTCCGAACATCCATAAAATTCTCTGTGTTCTTTACCTTCTGCCTTTTATATTCGGTTGTTCAAAACTTCAAATTTGACGACTTCCGCACTTGAATCTATTTCAAGAGTTTGGAGGATTTGTGAATAATAGAAAAAGATACTAATCCCTCATAGGATTAATATTATCGAAGAGTTTATCGTAAGCTGTTAACAATAGTCAGACCCTAGTCTCTATTGATAACACCGAGATCAACCTAATGTTTAGTGTTTTAATATAAAAACATTTAAAAATATTTATATTAATCCATTTTCATGCTAATTTTTATATATTTTTTAAAAAAACATCAAAAATCAAATAAGTAGTTCGAAATTAACGGGTTTTTTTCAAAATCGTACGATCACGACTTCCTCAATTGATCCAATTTCACGTTATTTTTTATGTTGTTTTTGTATAAACACATCGCAAATCAAATAATTAGTACGAAATTAACGTGTTTTTTTCAAAACCGTACGTTTTAAAACTAATGTTTTGTGTTTGATATGAAAACATTTAAAAATTTTTATATTGATCCGTTTTCACGCTAATTTTTATGTTTTTATAAAAAATCAAGTAAATCGTTAAAAATTAATTTTTTCTTTACAAAATTGTATGATCACGGTTTTTCAATTGATCCGATTTCATGCTATTTTTTTTTGTTTTTTTGTATAAAACATCGAAAATTAAATAAATAGTACGTTTTAAAGCATATATTTTGTGTTTCTTTTTATTAAACATTTTAAAATCTTAACATTTATCTGTTTTAACACTATTTTTTATGTTTTTTTTATAAAAATATAAAAAATAATAGTAAATCGTTCGAAATTAACGTTTTTTTCAAAATTGTACGTTATAACGCTATTATTTTGTGTATTTTTTTCATAAAATCATTATATAATGAGTGTAACATTTAAGTTTATTCAATTTACACAAATTTAATCTTTATTTTTTTTAAAGAAGAAAAAATAAAAAGGAGTGCGACACGAGGACTTCCAAGGGGGGTACCCATCCTAAAACTACTCTCGCCTAAGCACGCTTAACTGTGGAGTTCTGATGGGATCTGATGCATTATTGTTGGTATGATCGCACCCGTTATATGATGAACAATTTAATCATTTGATACATCATTATATAAAAAAAATTGAATTTTCTTAGAACATCAAAATAGGCAAGTTTTAATGGTCAAAGGGCGTTTACGATCACAGTTTCTTCAAATTGGTCCGTTTTCACGCTATTTTTTTTTTTTATGTTTTTCTTATAAAAACATCGCAAATCAAATAATTAGTACGAAATTACAGTGTTTTTTCAAAACCGTAGGTTTTAAAACTATTTTTTTTGTGTTTTTTTATTAAAAATTTAAAAATCTTTATGTTGATCCATTTTCACGCTAATTTTTATGTTTTTAAAAAAAAAATCAAAAATAAAATAAACATTTCGAAATTAACGTTCTTTCGAAATCGTACGATCACGTATTCTTCAATTGATTCGATTTTACGATATTTTTTATGTTTCTTTTGTATAAAAACATCGCAAATCAAATAATTAGTTCAAAATTAACATGTTTTTTTAAAACCGCACGTTTTAACGCTATTTTTTTTATGTTTTTTTTTATAAAAACATCAAAAATAATAGTAAATAGTTCGAAATGAACGTTTTTTTTCAAAATTGTACGTTAGAAAGCTATTGTTTTGTGTATTTTTAATAAAATCATTATAAAATGAGTGCAACATTTACGTTTATTCAATTTCCTCAAATTTAATCGTTTTTTTTCTAGTTCTAAAGAAGGAAAAAACAAAAAGTAGTGCGACACGAGGACTTCCAAGGGGGTCACCCATCCTAGAATTACTCTCGCCCAAACACACTTAATTGTGGAGTTCTGATGGGATACAATGCATTATTGTTGGTATGATCGCACCTGTTATATGATGAACAATTTAATCATTTGATACATCATTATATAAAAAAATTGAATTTTCTTAGGATTTCGAAAAAGGCGAGTTTAAACGGCCGAAGGCGTTTACGATCACTGTTTCTTCAAATTGGTCCGTTTTCACGTTTTTTATGTTTTTCGTATAAAAACATCGCAAATCAAAAAATTAGTACGAAATTAACGTATTTTTTTCAAAACCATACGTTTTAAAACTTATATTTTGTGTTTTTATTAAAAAATAAAAAATCTTTATGTTTATCCATTTTCACGCTAATTTTTATGTTTTCTTTAAAAAAATTTAAAAAATAAAATAAACAGTTCGAAATTAACAGTTTTTTTTTTTATCAAAATCGTACATTATAAAGCTAATGTTTTGTGTATTTTTTTTTTATTAAATCATTATAAAATAAGTGCAAAACTTACGTTTATTCAATTTGCTCCAATTTAATCGTCATTTTATTGTTCTAAAGAAGGAAAAAACAAAAAAGAGTGCGACACAAGCACTTCTCAGGGGTCACCTATTCTAGAACTACTCTCGCCCAAGCACGCTTACCTGCGGAATTCTGATGGGATCCGGTGCATAAGTGTTGGTATGATCGCACCGGTTATATGATGAACAATTTAATTATTTGATACATCATTATATTATAAAAAAATTGAATTTTCATAGAATTTTGAAATAGGTGAGTTTAAACGACTGAAGAGCGTTTACAATCACTTTTTTTCAAATTGGTCTAATTTCACGCTATTTTTTTTATGTTTTTCGTATAAAAACATTGCAAATCAAATAATTAGTAAGAAACTAACGTGTTTTTTTTGAAAATCGTACATTTTAAAGCTATTGTTTAGTGTTTTTTAAAAACATTTAAAAATCTTTATATTAATCCGTTTTCACGCTAATTTTTATGTGTTTTTAAAAACATCAAAAATCAAACAAATAGTTTGAAATTAACGTTTATTTTTCAAAATCGTACGATCACGGCTTCTTCAATTGATCCGATTTTACTCTAATTTTTATGTTATTTTTGTATAAAAACATTGCAAATCAAATAATTAGTACGAAATTAACATGTTTTTTTCAAAACCATACGTTTTAAAGCTAATGTTTTGTGTTTTATATAAAACATTTAAAAATCTTTATATTGATCCGTTTCACGCTAATTTTTATGTTTTTTTAAAAACACATCAAAAATAAAATTAACAGTTCGAAATGAACGGGTTTTTTTCAAAATCGTAAGATCACGTATTCTTCAATTGATCCGATTTCAAGATATATTTTATGTTTCTTTTGTATAAAAACATCGAAAACAAATAATTAATTCTAAATTAAAATGTTTTTTTCTCAAAACCATACGTTTTAAAGCTAACGTTTAGTGTTTTCTTATAAAAACATTTAATAATCTTTATATTGATCAGTTTTCAAGCTAATTTTTACGTTTTTTTTAAACACTTAAAAAATCAAATAAACAGCAAATAAACGTTTTTTTTCAAAATCGTACGATCACGGTTTCTTTAATTGATTTGATTTCACGCTATTTTTTATGTATTTTTTTTTATAAAAACATTGAAAATCAAATAAATAATACGAAGTTAACATTTTTTTAATAGTACGTTTCAAAGCTAATATTTTTGTTTTTTTATAAAAACATTTTAAAATCTTTACATTGATCCGTTTTAACGCTATTTTTATGTTTTTTTTATAAAAATATTAAAAATAATAATAAACCATTTGAAATTAACGTTTTTTTATCAAAATCGTAAGTTATAAAGCTAACGTTTTGTGTATTTTTCATTAAATCATTATATAATGAGTGCAACACTTACGTTTATTCAATATGCTCCAATTTAATCGTTATTTTTTTGTTCTAAAGAAAGAAAAAACAAAAAGGAGTGCGAGAGAAGGACTTCCCAAGGGGTCACCCCTCCTAGAACTACTCTCGCCCAAGAAGGCGTACCTGCGGAATTCTGATGGGATCCTGTGCATAAGTGTTGGTATGATCGCACCCGTTATATGATGATCAATTTAATTATTTGATTCATCATTATATTATAAAAAAAAATTCTTAGAATTTCGAAATAGGTGAGTTTGAACAACTGAAGGGCGTTTACAATCACTATTTCTTCAAATTGGTCTGATTTCACGCAATTTTTTTTATGTGTTTCGTATAAAAACATCACAAATTAAATAATTAGCACGAAATTAACGCGTTTTTTCAAAACCGTACGTTTGAAAGCTAATGTTTATTGTTTTTTATAAAAACATTTTAAAATCTTTATATTAATCCATTTTTACGCTAATTTTTATGTTTTTTCAAAATTCATCAAAAAATCATTTAAATAGTTCAAATATAACGTTTATTTTAAAAAAATGTACGATCACGACTTCTTTAATTGATCCGATTTCACGCTATTTTTATGTTGTTTTGGTATAAAAACATCGCAAATCAAATAATTAGTACGAAATTAATGTGTTTTTTTCAAAAACTTATGTTTTAAAGCTTTAGTGTTTTATATAAAAACATTTCAAAATCTTTATATTGATCCGTTTTCACGCTAATTTTTATGTTTTTTTAAAAAAAAATCAAAAATTAAATAAACATTTAAAAATTAATGTTTTGTTTTCAAAATAGTACGATCACAGTTTCTTCAATTGATCTGATTTCATGCTACTTTTTTTTTGTTTTTTTTTTTTGTATAAAAACATCGAAAATTAAATAAATTAGTACGAAACTAACTTGATTTTTTCAAAACTGTACGTTTTAAAGCTAATGTTTAGTGTTTAAAAAAAAACATTTAAAAATCTTTATATTTATCTGTTTTCACGCTATTTTTTATGTTTTAAAAAAAAAAAAACATCAAAAAAAAAATAAACAATTAAAAGTTAATGTTTTGTTTTCAAAATCGTACGATCATAGTTTCTTCAATTGATTCGATTTCATGCTGTTTTTTTAGAAGAAGCGTTCTAGGGCATCTGATTCTAATGTTGATATGACGGAAGTCAACAAGAATTAAAGGAAGGCATCCAAAGATGTTCAGACGTCATCTAAGGTAACTTCTTTTGTTCCTATGGCGGTAGTGCCCAATATCGAAGTTTCAATGATGGAACAAGCTGAAAGACCAACTATTGAGCCAATTGGTCAAAATGATGAATGTATTCACAGGAAACCATGTTTGCTTTCTTTGATGAACTAGTAGTTGCAGATGTTGTTGGTAATATTAACATTTCAACTAAAACAGAGCAGGTGACAGTACCTTCGTTTACTACTTCTATTACTACCGAACAAGCACATGTTCAAACTGATGTTGCAACGTCTTTTGTCAAGATAAATATAGTAATACCGGTTCAGAAAGCTCCCTCACCATTTGAAATTTGGAGGGCAGTCCACGGGACTGAAGGAATCTCCTTCAGAGAGCCTTCTTCTGCTCCTAAATATGTTGAAGTAGAAGGAAAAGGAAAATGTGTTGTTGAGGATGTTCCGGAAAACGCATATGAAGCCAATTTAATCTTCGACCTCATCATGGAGAATGTTAAGGTAAAAGATGCTGAGAAGATCGAAGCCTTCGACACTTGGATGCGTTATAGACTCTATTCACAATACGACGAAATTATTTCTAGCAACAAAATTGTAATAGAATGGAAGGAACTGGTGAGAACTCATTGTGGAAAATGCTATGGGGCGTTCTCTCTTTCCTCTACTCGAGGAGAGGACAACGAATTTCAACTCAATCGACAGGGATTCTAATTCAGAGAAAAAGGCTCTTAAACTCTTCGACTTGATCATGGAGGCTTATTGCTCTATTGTCCTACAATACGTTCACGGTATAGGGTCCTCTAGATTTGATATCTTTCAATCCGGATCATCTGGTGTAGAGTCCAACTGCCAAGATGAAGAGGAGCCGTTCATTCATATTAATGACATTCCGTCTCCCCAAGGCAAGCGTCGTCCTTTATCTAAAGCTTAGTAGACACTACCGCAACCTGTAGCTCAACAAGATTCTCCAATCCTCGAAGAAGAGGAAGTAGCTTCCCCTAACACTGAGCATATACCTGTCATTCAAAAAGAGACGTCCAATGTTCCCCTGATGACTAAACAAAGAAATTCGCCATCTATGGAGGGAGAACCCTCAAAGCCTTCCAAAAAGGGACCGACTTCACAAGTTGAGGGGAACCCTCAAAGCCATCTGATCAAGAGAAGACTCCATTTGCTAATGGGGAATGTTCTCGTTCCCAAAGAGCTACAGATTCAAAAAAATCTAAGTCTTCCTCTTCGTCCGAAGAAAAGATAATTAACTTAAGAGAATAAGTACGACATAGTTTTGATGATGTGGTTTGAATAAAACTAAGTTGTGATTTAAATAGAACTAAGCTGTGTAATTTTTCTTTACGCAGGCATAACTCATAAGACGTATGTCTTCAAATACAGTTTGAGGCAAGAGCAATCAGATGAAGTTTGAACTACTTAGACGTGTGGTCTGAAGTAATGTGCGAGCAAACGAAGTCTGAATTACATCAGATGTGGTCTGAAGTAATGCGCGAGTAGACGTCGTCTAATTACATCATACATGGTCTGAAGTTTGCACGAGCAAACATCGTCTACTTACATCAGACATGGTCTAAAGTAATGCGTGAGCAGACGTAGTCTAATTACATCAAACGTGGTCTGAATTAATGCGCGAGCAGACGTCGTCTAATTACATCATACGTGGTTTGAAGTAATGTGCAAGTAGATGTCGTCTTATTACATCAGACATGGTCTAAAGAAATGCGCGAGCAGACAAAGTCTGAATTACATCAGATGTGGTCTAAAGGAATGTGCGAGCAGATGCCATCTAACTTCATCAAACGTGATCCGAAGAAGTGCGCGAGTAGACGTCGTCTAATTACATCAAACGTGGTCTGAAGTAATGCACGAACAGACGTCGCCTAACTTCATCAGACGTGGTCTAAAGAAGTGTGCGAGAAGACGTCGTCTAATTACATCATACATGGTCTAAAGTAATGTGTGAGCAGACGTCATCTAACTTCATTAGACGTAGTCTAAAGAAGTGTGCGATCATTCGTCGTCTAATTACATCTAAAGAATGCGCGAGCAGGCGAATTCTGAATTACATCAAACGTGGTCTGAAGTAATGCGCGAGGAAACGTCGTATAACTTAATCAGACATGGTCTGAAGAAGTGCTCGAGAAGTCATCGTCTAACTTCATCAGACGTGGTCTGAAGAAGTGCGCGAGCAAACACCGTCTTACTTCATCAAACATGTAGTCTGAATAAGTACGCATTCAGACGCCTTGCTTCAGTAGCCGTCTAAAGAAGCGTTTGATGCCTTGCTTCAACAATTGTCTGAAGAAGCATTCGACCATCTATTCAGCTCATCAATGGAGTTTGTTATCAACAGCCTGACAAGCCAATTGATCTCAACAAATGAACGACTGCCACATACGCTATTATTCAAATTGTCCGCATTGTACTATCTAGTACAACACGATCTTAGAGAATATTCTGCGCACTATCAATCATGTATGCCCACGATCAAACGCATACTCTAATGTACGATCTTGTACTATTGGCGTCCATCCATCTTATAGCTGACACGTGTCCAAAATGAAGATTTGATCATTGGTGCGATTTCAAGTATAAATAGCTATCCAAAGACAACGGTGAATCTCTCTCGTGCGCTCTTAAATCTTCGGTTACACTCACTCTTTCTTAATTACACTCTCTAACTCTCTAACTCAAACACAAATTTCTCACTGTGTGATTATTCTGTAATCAATCTACTGTTCTTTCTGTGTGAAATTTCAGTATTATAAGTTAAACATAGTCTATTATGTTCAATAGAGAGTTAGCTAGAAGTTCATAAATAAGCGGTTGTTAAGTCATGTGTTTTCTAACTAGATTTGTGCACTTGTTGTATAAATCAAATCCTTCTATTGAATATCCTTCTATAAATAGAAGAAGGAGTTACGTATGTGTTTTTATCTATGAACATCCATAAAACACCGTGTTATTTCCTTTTTGCTCCTTGTATTCATTTTCCTAATGCTTCAAATCTAGCAAGTAGTTCTACACTTGAATCTGTTCAAGAGCTTGCGAAGATTTGTGATGAATAGAAACAAATCTTAATCCCTCACATGATTAATATCGAATCGAAAGTTGAAAGCTATTAACTATATTCAGACCCTCCCCTCTCTCTAAGTTGACAATGATCCTAATATGGGAGCTACTAACAAGTAACATGTAGAATGATCATGTAAAAAATGATTAGGGTACTATTAACATAAATGTTTAATTTTGACGTGAATGTTAATAAACTATTCATAGGAATTACTAATAAGTAACATGTATAATGATCAAAGTACTATCAACAAATATGTTTAATTTTGATGTGAATGTTAATAAACTATTAATGGGAGTTACCGACAAGTAACATGTAGAATTATCATGTAAAAAATGATCAGGGTACTATCAACATATATGCTTAATTTTGACGTGAATGTTCATAAACTATTCACATGAGTTACTAAAAAGTAACTTGTAGAATGATCATGTAAAAATGATCGTGGTACTATCAACAAATATGTTTATTGTGAAAGTTGATAAACTTGTCACAAAAGTTACTAACAAGTAACATGTAGTGCAATCATATATAGATGATCGTGGTACTATCAACATATAGGTTTATCGTGAAAGTGGATAAAGTTGTCACATAAGTTACTAACAAGTAACATGTAGTGTGATCATATTTAAATGATAGTTTTACTATCAACATATGTTTATCTTTGTTATAAATGTGTAGAAATGATATTGTGTACCTATTGACATATAGGATTTTAGTTGAATCATATATAAATGATATCAGATATCTATCAATAAAAAGGGTTTTGGTTGGATCATGTATGAAAGTTCTCGGGTACCTATTAACATAAATGATTTTGGTTGGGTCATAAACAAATAATATTATGTACCTATCAATATATAAGACTTTGATTGGATTATACACAATGACCTCAAATACCTATCAATAAAAGGGTTTTTGTTGGATCATGTACGGATGATCTCAAGTACCTATTAATAGATAGACTTTTGGATAAAATCATATATGAATCATTTCGGGTACCTATCAATATATAGGGTTTTTGTTGAATCAAGAAACGATATCATGTACCTATCAACAAGTAGAGTTTTGGTTGAATCTTGTATGAATGATCTTGGACACGTATTAATAAATAAGGTTTTAGTTAAATCGTATAGAAACAATATCATGTACCTATCAACAAATATGGTTTTTGGTTGGATAATGTAGAATTGATCTTGGCTACTTATCAACAGATAAAGTTTTAGTTGAATTGTACAAAAATGATATCATGTACCTATCGACAAATAATATATTTGGTTGGATCGTGTATAAATGATCTTGGATACCTATTAACAAATATGTTTTCATTTGAATCTTATAGAAATGATATTTTGTACCTATCAACATATAGGGTTTTTGGTTGAATCGTGTACAAATGATTTTGGCTATCTATCAACATTTAGGGTTTTAGTTGAATCATATAGAAACGATATCATGTACCTATCGACATATAGGGTTTTGGGTGGATCATGTATGAATGATCTCGGATGCCTATCAACATATAAGTTTTTAGTTGAGTTGTTTAAAAACGATATCATGTACCTATCAACAAATAAGATTTTTTAAAGACTCAATTTCTAATTTAACTTTTGCAGTACCGATATTGGTTTCTCTTGCCTTTAAGAGATTATTTCAACACAATATTTTCTCCCTCTTTTTCTAAAGTGATCTTCATAACATTTCAAATTCGTTAGTCAACGATTTTTATGCTTTATTTATGAACAGACAACTCATGTGTTTGGATATATGGATGTTTCCCTAATTCCCAATTTCTCCCCCTCTTTTTATTTTTAGAGATTGTCATAAATCCTTAATCCCTTTAATGAATAATGATATTTTGGATTTGAAACGTGTTTGGGGCTTGGCTCTGAACATCCTTTCCTGATCTTTTGTGATTTTTGTAAAGAAATCGGATTTCCTTTTCTTTGAAAGTTCACTCATCTTAAAATATCTTTAGAGAGGATTTGTAATTTTTAGCTTTGGGTTGTCCTTGGCCACATATTTTTTTTCGTTTTTTGTCTTTCGTTGAATCTGGGTGTATCTGGTATAATCGATACATTATGTTTTTGATGTAGCAATGAAGACTAGAGTTTGAGTGAGCAACGAATGGTGATTTCAATACGTTAACTAACACATAAACATTTTTCTCTCTTTTTGTGGAGATTTTCTTTGTTTAATACTTTTTTTCTTTTTGGCATTTTTGTTTTGTAGTTTTTTTTCTAAAGCATTGAGTTTTAAACTTCTTTTTTCTCTTGTATTGTAAGAGATGATGTATTCTTTCTCAAATTGTGGCTTTCAACCTTACTATTTTGTTTGGTTTATTCCGGTTCTTTTTCTCAAAATCCTCCTTTGGAGAGTTACTCTTTCGGTTAATCATTTACAATGAAAAAAAACCTCATGATTGATATCCTTTTATCGAACTTATTATGAAATCGTTGGGTTCATATTGAGATTATTACTTTTGGATGAAAGTGATGATCCTTATTTTGCCTATACTTATTTCCTAAAATCCTCCACATCAATTCATAGCAAGGATCAATTTTATTGTGAGAGGACTAAGAATAGTAGAATATAGAGTTGAAGGTGAATGTGAGATGAGAGATATCATTTCTCAAGACTACACAAGAGAACATTCTAGTTTTCTAGTTTTGAGTTTTCTTTATAAATCGTTGTGTATCTTCTTGTAAATTCACCATTTGATCTTAGTGAATAACTTTGTTATATATTAGCAAGTGGATGTAGACATTTTGCTGAACCACTATAAAATATTGTGTTGATCTATTGTTATTTCCCTTCTAAATTTATTTCTTTTATTTTTAAAGCATTATATTTTTTAAAGAGATTGTGTGAAACACAAGTAATTCACAAGTTTGATTGGTTTGTGCATTATTTAGTTGTACAAGGGTAACAATCTATTGCACCCCTCTCTCAACAATTACCGATCCTCTTATTGAACACTTTAATCACTAGACCATTTAAGATTATTGATTTATATTAATAATCATTTGTTCCCTAATAGATCTGTCATAACTAATCCCGTGACCTCACTTCGAACATTTTGTACCACAATAATCTAATATTATTATCGACTTATTACCCTCACTTCGACAAACTAATTACTAATTCAATCGATCTTTCATCTTATGACCTCACTTTGATAATTTTCCACCTAACATGATCGACCATCTTACCTCCATTTCGGTCAACCAACAATCTTATTCATATAATTAACCACAATTGTTTCTTCATAAGAAGTTTTATAATAATTTAAAATTTACCATTAGCATGATTCCAACCTTGGTGTTTATTATGTATTATAAACACTTTAATCATTAGACCACTAAAGATTGTTAATTTATATTCATAGTTTTGTGTTTAAAAAAATAATTTATATAACTAATAATTCAATATAAAATCACTCAACTAACATTAAAACACCATCTTATAATATTAAAAAAATTATAAAAATAATTCATCGTCATATGTTTATAAAAATATTTGGTTGATTTTAAATATAAAAGTTTAGTAGTTTTGTTTGTTAAAATATTGCATTTATAAAGTATATAGGTTTCAAGTTCAAGACTTATATTTTTCATTTTTAATCTTACTTTTTTTTTTAAAATTAAATGCTAAATGTGTTGAGAATGAATCAACCCACAAACAAATAACCTGGTTCGTTTACACTCACATAATGGATTGTGTGTTGCAGTGCAAAAATTCGACGATTCGTAGTTAAGTGTTATATACATATACAATATGTTTAATATAATAAATCCGATGTTTAATCTATAAAACATTGTTTCCAAATTAATTATTAATTTTAATCATTAAATTGAGCCCATATAAATAATATATTTTAAGTAGATTTTTTTTCGAAATTTATATTATAAATTATAAATTAAGAAAAAAAAATGAATTTCTACACAGAAAAGAACAAATAATATCAATAAAGAAAGTATCGAATCAATTGAACCGGAACATTTGTTACGGTGAGAGATTTTGATTACATCATAGTTTTTGGGAAAAACGACTTATCGTCATTTCATTAAAAATTCTCAAAAATAGAAAAAAAAAACCCACGAGTTTAAGAGATTATTCTAGACAGGCCTAGAATGATTTTGAAGTCGTAACATTCTGAATAAAAACTAAAAAGCTAAAAACGTAAATGAATTATCTAATTACAATGATTTCAATTCTAGTGAGTTTAAAAAACGGTAAATTCCAGTTCCTACCGATATTCCAGTTCTGCTCCGTGCTTGGAATATTTGTCCACGTTCCCGCGAGGGCGCTGCAATCCGATACAATATTTTTTCATAACTCTTCAACGCGTTTGCGGGTTCTGCCATATATCCTTGCATTCCGTTCTTGCCAAATGTTATACACCACTACTCCAAAGCCGCACTTGAACACGCTTGTTGCAAATCTATTTCCCTTGATTTTAAGTAGTGCTGTATCTTTGATTTTATTCAATTCGCTTGGGAAACTGTTCAACTCCAGGCTTTTATACATAAGGCTATTCAGAAAAACATGTGAATGATAAAATTAAGACCAAAGTCCATCTTGAAGGAACATATATTAGGTTCTGATTAATTTATTTTTATTTTTGATAAATTATAAGAAAACATTTATCTGTTTTTTTATTTTCATTTTCATTTTTAACTTGAACATTGGTTTCGATTCTCACGATTTAATAAAATAATGAACTATAATCAAATATATGAAAACTATTTCAATATAAGAATTTACCAACCATAACAAAATAAACTGAAAGTTGAAGATAAAATGCAAATCAAAACCATAGTTGTACTGTCTAAATTTTAAATAATGAGCGTCACTAAAATATTTGAATAATTTAATTGTTCCAAATCTAATGACAAGCTAGATTTTATTAGACATGAACATTGGGTTTTATTACATGAACATTGTGTTTTATTACAAGAACAGTCCATATTTTAAACTCATTTTGAAGGAGGAGGATTCCCAGGGTTATGGCCCGGATTTGGTCCAGGATCAACATAATCTGCTACCATAATTGGTTCGTTTGATTCAATATGAGACATTTTTTTCGCAAATTGATGTTTCACCAAATGGTTAACTTGGGCGAGGATATCCTGTTTGTCTTCTTTCATTCCATTTTCTATCAAATTTGCACCATCATGATTGATCTCATTCAACCCACCCTACAAATTATCACACTTATTAGAGATATATACAGGGGCGGAGCCAGAATTTGAAACCTACCCGGGCTAATTTTTTATTAAAAAAATCTATCCGGGTTAGTTTTATAGTTTGCTGTCACCAATGTCTTTTAGCGACGGGAAATAACCAATAACGACAGTAATTTACCGTCGTTATTGATAAAATACATACAGGTTGTTTAAGGTTACCCGGGCTGACTTGTACTTAGCTCGCCCCTGGTATATATATTTACAATAATCTTGCTATTTACAAAATTAAAGTATTATTTAGTCTAGTATTTCTCTTATGAGTTAGTGGGTCACAATTTTATTTCATTCCCATAAAATTTGAATTAATATTTAATTTTTTATTTCTACAATTTTGAAAATGAAGATGTTCTACAAATATAGAACTGAAATCAACCAGATATTTTACCATATTTAAACAATAATAATAAAAAATATTAAAAAAGAAGAGATATTTATACTTTTACCCATAGATTAAACATAATTATGTATGAGTTTTGTGAGTTTCCTATTAATCAATAATCTTTCATCCATTGAATATTATAATTGTAAGAATAGTTACAAGAATCAACCTGAACCACAATTCCTTTTGAACGAATACCCACTACTGAATTTAAATTACCTACATATAATAACATCCATAATTTGTTATGATAATAGATGTCAAACAAAAGAATAATTGTATTGATTGAATTTTGATAAATCAAAAGAAAACAAAAATTTGAGGAAATTACTTAAATGAAAAACAGCCAGTGATAGGAAGAAGAACAATACTGGGAATAGAATTTTCATTATATGGATGAGTAGAGAGATCGTACATATTTAAGGTAGGAATATATTTATATATATAGTGAGATATTTAGAAAATTATTTCTTTATAGAAAAATAACTTTTATATTAATTATTATTAAAAATATATATATTATTTTAATGGCAATAAGTAAATATCTCATTAAATGACAAAAATTAAAAACTAATATTTTGTGACAGATTATTGTAATAATTATCTTTAAAGATTGTTAAAATATTTTTTTTTATATAATTGATAAGAAATATGACATCAAACTAGATTAGGATAAGTTTGGTAGAGTGTAATTAGAATTGGAATTAAAAATTGATATTCAATTACATCCTATGTTTAGAAACTATAGAATTTTAATTAAATCACAATTTATATGTACATGTTTGAAAAAAAAAATATAACAAAGTAATTTTAATATATATTATCTATTTTATTAAAATAATAGTTTTACACAACCAATTAAAATGCTTAATTGTCAAGTAATATTTTAAAATTATTATTTTAATTAAAAAAAATATTGATTTAACATTTTAACTTTATAGATTAAAAATTTATATATGTTCGAAATTTTAACTAATAATTTAAAAACTAAATAGTAGTTGAAAATGTTAAAATTTTAAATTAAATTAAAAATATATATATATATATATATATTCAAAATATTAGCATATTAAATTAAAATAGAAAATATACATTGATTTGATATAAAAACATAGTATATTTATCACTTAATTTGTAAAAAAATAATTTAATCAACTTTTTGAATATGTAATTTTGTTTGAAAATATTGAATTTTAAACATATTAAATATTAACAAATATATATTTATATTATTTTAATATATATTTAATATTTTAATTTATATAAATAATAATTATAAATACTCATTTTTTATTCTTATAATTCTTTAAATAATCATTAGCTAGCAAAACTATTTTCTAACATTATTATACGAGCTTAATGTACAATTAAAATAAATAATTAAATTGAAAACAAAATTGTATAGACTGATTTCAAAATAATTTAATTTCTTACCTTTAAAAAAAAATTCAAGAATATAAATAAATATACAAAATTAAATAAATAGTCTTTGTTTGTTGTTTGTTTTGCGCGAAAAAATAAATCTTTGCTGGAAAATGTGGCGACGCCGTCAACCACCGCAAACAATGGACGGCAGCTCACGCAACTTAAATTATAAGGACGGCGTCAATTAGCGAAGAAAAGAGTAAAAAAAGTGAAGGAATAATGAATAAGAAACTTATTTATCGTGTCTCACGTTGAAATCTAAATAAAATTTCCAAATTCACGTGCAACTATAAAAAAGGGAAGCATATATACCAATCAAAGAGTTTTCAATAATTTATGTGAAAGAGACAACTTAGAGGCAATATTTTTGGTGATTTAACTCTCTTCATCTTAATAAAAAAAATCCCATCTGAGGTGACAATTGAGTATTTCCATAATTCTCATTGAGAGTTGAGTAAGCTAAGATCTCCCAACATTAATTGAATCTCCAATAATGTACTTTGAGTCTATATCCTTGCAACCAGGTACCTTATTCCCAATAACAGATAAGTATTATCTTTAGACCTAAGATAGTAATTAGGCTAGTGCTTTAGATGTGAAAAGGATTTGGACAACTCTCAATAAAAAATATATTATATATTATGACAAAAAATTTAAAGTTTGACGGGTACATAAAACTAAGCGTCGATGTCATTTCTCACGTGTAAGGAATCACCGAACCCAAATCAGAATCTCTTATTCGTGTTTCATAATATAAAACATTTTTCTTTCCTAATTTCTCGAGAAGTAAGTTGGGTGTCAACTCTCAAAAAAGTGAAAGCTAATTTAAACTTGTTTAGTCCTATTTTCGATTCCTCATCTTAGGAGAGACGACATCTAAGAGAGTCGTTTCCTAGTCTCGTTTTATGATATTCAATAGGAAGGTAATCCACGGGACATCCGAGAGAATATTTTATGATTTCTCGTCCTTATTATTATTCAAAAACAATGTCGTTACTTTAGACATTATAACTTTTTTGGCACTCTACTAGGGAGAGTCATAGATGCTTAACTTGAAATAAACTTTTAACCATTTTAAAATAATCTTTTTACACAAAAAAAATATAATTTTAAAAGTAAAAAAAGAAAAAATAATAATAAGGACGAAAAATGGTACATCACACATATTCGCCATTTACGTGCATTGGTTCTAATCTTGGGTATATTGTACTACTATTTTGAAGTAGTACATGATGTGCATTGCGCGATATCATCAATATATCTATTGTTTATGTGTAAATATTAGCCAATGAGTAATGACGATCTACTCTAAAATTGAGATTGAGTGATGTTACGTGAGCTCAACCAAGGTCTTAAGATTGATCATCACTTCCACATTTTAGTGAACTTTCCTTCGAAGTAGCACTAAAGATGGGGAATAAATTCCCAATTGAGTTATGCTTCCTTACATCGATGGCTTCGATTGAGATGTTGAGGAACTAACTTTCCTCTTGTGATTTCACTTGCACTCAAAAACCAGATCATTATTCCCATTATTTAGTTCGTGGTTCCAATCAATGAACCATTTCAGGAACTTGTTATGTGCCTACTATACTATCTAAATATGGGTTTACATTATAGTTGAGATAGACACTAATAAATACCTTACAATTTTTAAAATATAAACCATAAAAAAAACTACATATTGTTTGCTTGTCTTTGGTATTTGTTTTTGTAGGTAGTAGATCTACGTTTGACGCTAGGACTCTTAGCCATTTAGGCCACCATTACAGGTATGGTTGGTTGAACACAACATACACGAGCTAAAACGAGATATCACTCTTTCATGAAATGTTTTAGACATAAAGGTCATTATTGATCACAAATCATATGTCTTTCATTCTTCTAAAGAGAGCGAGAAGAAGACGATGAAAGTGTCGACATAAAGATTTGACTTTTCTGGATAAGTTTCTATGATAGGAAATCCAAGACAAAACAAAGAAGGCTAATCCACAAGGAAAAGAAGAGATCAAAGAATACTTGGCTTTAATTTCGGATCCTTTCTTTGTAATGTATTGAATGCAAAGATTTTTTTAATATTTTGCAAGACATTGTGTGTATTTATAAGTGAGGACAAGGGTGAATGCTTTTAACTATTCATAATTGTTTATTACTAATCATTTCCCTTAAGTATACTTATGTCCATAACGACGGATAGGAAAATGGGCCTCTATTTCCCTTAACGATAATAAAGCTTATCACATCATTCAAGAAATCTTTATTGGTTGAAGAATTTTGAGTAGTTCGACATGTTATATATATTTTATTATCTTATTTTAGTATGGATTATCTGATAATTTTCTTTAGTCATGATAATAATCCTAAATATTATATTAGTGTCTATCTATACAAAATAAGATCATGATTCTCGAGATGATAAACCAAGCGGAAGCGTACCTGATGTCATTGTCCAAAGCTTTTAAGTTACCACAGGTTGGATCTTCCAATTCTTTAGACGGTCTCTTTTGCTTCTCTCTAACGATGGAGATATTGAGAAATTGAAACCGACGTCTATGAATCGGGGACCACAACTCTATTTATACTACCTCTTATTTACTATTTAATTCATCATAAGTAATAAATAAATATCCGGTTTCTACACATAATAAACTATACAATACTAATAATCAAAAATGACTCAACCCAATAACTAAAATACTTTAATAGATCACTTTATTAATTGGGTTCTGAATAAACAATAGCCCAAACACATTATTTATATATATTAGTCAAATAAATCTAAGAATCTCTGAATTGGACAATATATGTAATTAAATATATTCATCTTTATGCGCAAATAATGTAGCTATCATAATTTAAAGTCACTCCAAATCAATCTCGTTCATTAATTATATAAACATTGGACCAAAGCGGTTTTAAATACATTAGTTCGTAATTCAACCCATCAATGATCACGAATACCAATATAACTAAATGACATAGATCATAGTATGGATGTATAGCAAAGATATGACATCTAACGTGATCAATCGTGTCAACTTCTAATTGGTCCCTAATGAAATCAAAGTTTTCAAGAAAATACAGTGTAACAAAGTTTTTTATTATCCATAAACTACAATAATCATTAAGTCTATATTATATATATATATATATATATGAATAAACTCCCACTAAAACTGAATATCTTTAAATGACATAACACCCATTCAAGCAATATGCTCAAAAAAGACCCTAGGTCGTAGTCCCTTATTTAAAGAATCCACAATCATAGAGTTTTTACCAATATGTTCTATATATAAATGACCACTCTGAACTATTTCTTTAACAATTAGGAATTTGATGTCAATGTGTTTTGACTGGGTTGAACTACTATTGTTGTTCGAATACATGACTGCTGATTTATTGTCACAAATTAACTTTAATGGTCTTTCAATTTCTTCCACAATTTTCATTCCAGTGATAAAATTTCGCAACCACATTTCATGTTTAGATGCATCATGACATGCTATAAATTCAGCGGCCATAGTAGAGGAAGCTATGAGTGTTTTTATAACACTCTTCCATGAGATTGCTCCTCTAGCAAGTATGAAGATATAACCTGAAGTGGATCTCCAATTGTCTAAATATCCAACAATATCTAAATCTGAATATCCAACGATCTCCAGTTGGTCCGAATTCTTATATGTAAGCATGAAGTCTTTAGTTCTTTTCAAATACCACATAACTCGCTTGACTTCTATCCAATAATCCATACCAGGGTTACTCAAATATCTTCCCAACATTCTGACAGTGTATATCAAATCTGGTCGAGTACAAACTTATGCATACATCAAACTCCGTACTACAGATGCATAAGGAATTTTATGTATTTCTTTAACTTCAAGATCATTCTCAGGGAATTGTTAAAGACAAAATTTGTCTCCTTTAACAACGGGGATAATTCCTTATTACATTCATGCATGCCATATCTCTTAAGTATATTTTTAATGTAACTCTTTTGTGATAATCCAAGTATACCTCTAGAGAAGTCTCGATGTATCTATATTCCTAATACCAAAGAGGCATCACTAAGATCTTTCATCTCAAACTTAGTTGAAATCTCTTAATTTTATGCAGTCAGCCAATATCATTACTAGCAAGCAATATATCATCAACATAAAAAATCAGAAAAATATGTTTGCTCTCACTGAATTTGTGGTATACATAATTATCAATTACATTACTCTCAAAACAAAATGAAATAATAATTTCATGAAATTTGTGATACCATTGACGAGAAGTTTGCTTCAAACCATATATGGATTTCTTTAGTATACAAACCATTTTGTTTGGTTCTCCCACCACAAAATTTTCTAGTTGATTCATAAAAATTGTTTCATCAATGTTACTATTTAGAACACAATCTTAACATCCATTTGATTTAATTGAAGATCAAAATGTGCCACTATGCCATAATCGTCCTAAAAGAGTCCTTCGTCAAAACAGGGGAAAATGTTTATGTAAAACTCAATATCTTCCCTCTAAGTGAAACCCTTTACATTAAGACGTGCCTTATATCTTTCTACATCACCCTTTAAATCATTTTTTGTTTTTAATATCCCTTTACAACCAATAGGTTTCTCACCTTTAGGTAATGATACTAGATCCCAAACGTCATTGTCTTTCATGGACTCAATTAATTTCTTCATGGAAATAATCCATTTATAGGAATTAAAACTATGAATTGCTTGATGTAAGTTGATAGGATCAGCTTCCATCATCTCAACGTTATCATCATGTTCTTGGAGAAATACAACATAATCATCCGAAATAGCATTTCTCCTTTCTCTTAAGGATCTTCATAATGGAATTTATTCTTGAGACTATTGAGTTTGTTCTTAAGGAATATTTACCTCATTTGCGATGGGAAGATTTGTATTCATGTCTTGAAGTTCTGGAATTGCTTCTTGATTAATATAATAAATAAATTCATGATTATCATTATTAACAATAGTTAGAATTTGAACAATTCCTCTTCAAATATAAATTCATTAGTATCTCTCTCCTCAAACTCAAAATCCTCAAATAACACCACATTTCCCGTCTCAAAATAAGTTCTATTCGTGGGAACAAAAAACATGTAACTCCTTGATTTCTCAGAATATTCAATAAAGTAACAACTATCTGTTTTAGAGTCCAATT
Organism: Impatiens glandulifera; assembly: GCF_907164915.1. Classification (NCBI taxonomy): domain Eukaryota; kingdom Viridiplantae; phylum Streptophyta; class Magnoliopsida; order Ericales; family Balsaminaceae; genus Impatiens; species Impatiens glandulifera. The sequence continues at coordinate 37,058,114 of NC_061867.1, forward strand.
TCTTTTCACGGGGCTTATAAGGCCTTACTTTTGTTGGACATCCCGTAATATAAAAATGCTTTAAGACTAACTTTTTACCAGTCCAAAGCTCATAAGGAATTTTAGGTTTTGCTTTAGTTGGAACTCTATTGAGAATATAAGCTGTAGTCTTCATTACTTCACCCTAGAGAGATTCAGGTAAGGTAGAAATGAGAAATCATGCTTCTTACCATACCCTTAAGAGTTCTGTTTCGTCTCTCAGATACACAATTCATGCTAGGAAAACCTAGCATAGTGTATTGAGGTACAATTTCACACTCCTCTAGAAATTTAGCAAATAGTCTTGGATGTTATTCTCCTGATCCATTATATCGATCATAGTATTCACCACTACGGTCAAATCTGACGACATTAATTCTTTTACCTAGCCGATTTTCTACTTCAACTTTGTATGCCTTAAAAACGTCCAATGCTTGTGACTTCTCATTTATGAGGTATATGTAATCATATCTTGAATAATTGTTTATGGACGAAATAAGATATCATTGACCATTCTAAGAGACCATAGGGAATGACCCACAAATATTAGTATGTATGAGTTCTAAGACGTCTTTCGTTCTATTTGCACCTAATTTTCTTTCATTTGTTTGATTTCCCTTAATACATCCAACACAAACCTCAAAATTGGAAAAATCAAGGGAATCAATAATTCCATCACTCACAAGCCTTTCAATTATATGTTTAGATATATGACCTAAACGATTGTGCCAAATTGATATAGATTTCTCAATTGTTAATTTTCTTTATGTATCACGTGTATTTGTATGCAAAGTTTTATTATATGAGGCAAATATATCAAGTAAATATAGATTATTATAAACCGACAAATGACCATACGAACTATTCCCAAATGAACAACAAAACCAAATTTGTCCAAAACAGAAATAAAAACCAAATTACATCTAAAAGACGGTACAACAAAAGTGTCTTTCAAATCCAAATAAGAACAAGTTCTTAATAATAATCAAAAATTTCCAATAGCCTCAATTTCAACTGATTTTCCATCACCCACAAATATGAATATTTCATCATTACTTTGCTTTTGACAGAATATGTGAGCAGTAGCACTATAATCCACCCCTCAAGTGTTACTCAGTACTGAAGTTAAATTAACCCCAGAGAAAACTAAAGTAAGAATGTCACGTTTCTTTGCACGCCATGCGTGATATTTGGTGCAGTCCCTCTTCATGTGTGTAGTTTGCCAACAAAAGAAACAACTAAATTCCTCATTTTTTTAGTTTGTTGTTTCTTATGTGTGTGACCACCTACAGCTTCTTTAAGGGTTCTTCCTTTTATTCCTTTGATCCTTGAACTTATTTGTCAAAGCCAATGAGCAATTTCGTCCGATCTTACTTCAATATCTATTTCTCTTGAAATCCTCTCTTATAGCCTAGCGGCAATAAGAGGTGGATATTAATCATAATTTCTTAGGTTCGAGCCGGTCACACGACTAGTTCTATGCTTGGTTAAATAGTTAAGTGTGTTTGCAGGCTACATACTTAATTTGCTGTCCCAATTTTTTTCTCTTCCTCTAGAACACAATATGATAATGATGTCAATTATACTGGCTCATTTCTTACTAACACCATCAAACGGTAAACTCTCTTCGAGAATCATCAAGGTAGCACACCAAATGCGAAGAGGCAACAAAGATCCCTCTGGTATTATTCTATGGGAAATGTTAATGGTCTTGAACAACTTATGTCTATCTTTTACCATGAGAAAAAAAGGTATGTCCTTAATCCTCTATATTTGGCTACTTGACAAGCTCAAGCTCTTACCTCCAGTTCTTCTTGTTGACATCATGTCCTCTCTATCCAATATTGAATACTGAATGAAGCTTTTCCTGGACCTCCAATATAGGGAATTGACGAAATCTGGGATATTCTCCCATGGTACCCTTTCAAGAAGGTGACCTTCATGATGGATGATAAGCCATTAATCATGCTTATGGGTCAAGAATGGGTTACTTACTATTACACACATAGACTGTTTAAGCATTTCGATAATAACTTCATTGAAGTTTCCTTCGTTGTGGATAGGCCAATCAATCGCGTGGCCTACGTTGGATATCTCAAAAAATGGCATAACGCCTTCCAAAGAGAACAAAATACTTGTCAAAGAGAAAAAAAATACCTGAATCACATCCTCCAACAATACGAGGAGGTTCAGGAAAATGAAACGGAAAAGGATGATAATGTCAGAATAGGCTACAACTAGACCTAAAGCATGTGGACTCCGTCAAACACTTTTTCTCTTTTAGACCCTTTTCGTAAAATATCAACAAGAGAATCTTGTCTGTAACAAACGTTGCGAGTATGTTCATATACAAATCTATATATGATTAATCGAATCATAAAAGAGATTATCACTCTCTAGGATTCATATTTATGCATATGCATTGATTTTGTACTTTAATACATCTACAAACTCTCATCTCTTTCTCTTCGCCACAGTCCACGACTACGACAAGACGACACAACCCTAAAACCTAAACCCTAAATATCGACACAAAAGCAATGCATATGCATTTCTTTTGTACTTTAATACATCTACAAATTCTCATCTCTTTCTCTTCACCACAACCCACGATTGCGACAAGCTGACACAACCTCTAAAAAGAGGGATCCCCTATAGTCAAGATCGTTTTAACTATATGTGCGTTATTTCAAAGGGAATCCAGGTAAACTAGGCATCTACCCTTTTCCAGAACCTCTGATTTTCGATCTGTCAGGCAAACAAGGAAAGTATAACGTATGAGGCTCAACTGAGTCATTTGATGAAGCATTTGGGGGTTCTTGTTGGTGAACCTGAGCAGATCAACTCTCCAAGAGTATTCACTGTCCTTATAGTAGTTAATACACTGATAAGGATGAAGAACAACCTAGAATGTGCCTCTGGTGCATCTAGTTATCAAACTGGTGGAAAGCCCTCTACCCGATCCAAGCAACCATCTGCTTCTGTCATGTCAACAAGGGCAAAAAGATAGAAAACAGTGAATGAATCGGAGGCCAGTTCCTCCAGTCTGAAAAGTTCAAACAAGAAGGACTCTGAATCAGTCGATTCAAGGTTAAGGCAAGGTCCAAGCGTACTTGTTGCAACTCCGATGTCCTCTCTATCTACTCCGTCAACCATTTTGAGAAAGCCTTCTAGATCCAGTGTCTCAAAGGAAAAGAAGACGAAGGCGCCCTGCGCGTCTAAATCATTAAAGGTAACCTCTTCTAAATCTTTGGCCACTGTTCCTAAGTTTGTTGTTCCTATTGTGGAACAAGATGAATCTGTATTTTATCCCTTAAGAGAAACTACTGAAGGGCCCGCTGTTGAGTCAGCCGGTCCAAATGATGAAAATGTTAACAGGAACGTGTCTCATGTTGTTCAAACTGATCTAGTAGCCGCTGGTGCTACAGAGTTATCTCAACCAGAACAAGGTGCTGTTCTTACCCTTGTTGCTGGTAAATCTACCGAACAAGAATCTTTTGTTCCCGCTCCTAAAGATTCTACGGTAGCCGGGAAATTTATTCATGTAGAGCTCCCTGCTGAGCTATGTAAGAAACCCCAATCTGCATTCGAACTGATGCGTTCTGCAAGACAGACATGTCGAATTGTGATCGGTGAACCCAGACCTGCTCCAAAACCCGTAGAGGTTGTTGGAAAAGGTAAGAAGATTGCGACTCCAGTTACTGATGAAGTATCGGAGGCAACAGGCATTGTTGACCTCATTTTAGATCAAGTCAAAGCCATTATAGCTGAAAAATTGGAGATTTTTGAATCATGGTCCCTGGAGAGACTGTCGTCCAAGTACAATGATACTCTGTAGAATTTTGCGATAACCCGAGAGTGGAAGAAGCGGGTAGCCAGTGTAAAGAAAGTTCTTAAATGGGATAAAACTTCAGAGGTAGCTGAGGCTCTGAAGAGAAAAGATCTCGTTGAAGCTTGCATGTACAGAAAAGCCCTTTTTCCAATTCTTGAAGCCAGAAAGGCTAATTTCAATCCTGTTGAGAAAGGATCTGAGGTGGAAATGAAAGTTTTGAAAAAGCTGAACGACATCATGGATGGCTACGTCTCGGTGGCTACTCGATACGTCCATGGCGTTAATTGCTCTGGCGCAAAACCTTTCGATGATGATGAAGCTATGGATATTCTAGATGCTGACAACGATGCCGATGAGCTAGATGCTACTCTCTTGATTGAATTCGGGAATCTTTCTACCGAAGAGAGACGCATTCTGGATCAACCTAATCAAAAGAATCCAAATGAAGAAGAAGTAATTATTCAAGAGCCTGAACAAGCATTTGAAACGAATGAAAAAGAAGTTCATGTAGAAGATGTGATTGAGGAAGCTGTTCAAGCTCCTATTGAAGAAGATGTTGTGATAACCTCTGTTGTGAGAACAGAGGAAGCTCAAGAGAAAGTGGCTGAGGTAACTCAGCCAGAAACTATCAGATCTGAGGGGGAACCCTCCAAATATAAGAATGTTGAAGAAGAAATTTCCTCATCTGAGGAGGAACAAGATCAAAACGCAACATATAAAAAGCCCCGTCTATTTCCCGACACCATTGTCGAAAATGTTCACGAAAATATCAACATTCCTCTTCACTACTCTGGAAATTTATATGAGAGATTTCAGAGAGCTGAAGAAGAACTGTTAGAAGAAGAGAAAAATGAAGCTGCTAAGAAAGACGAGAAGAATCAACCGGAGCAATTCTTGCAGATTCATACAAACTTTGAGCCAATTCAGAGCATGGAAGCAGAGTCTGAAGAGATTTCATCATATGAAGAATCCTCTGCCGAAGGAAACAAGATGTTAAAGTCTATGAAATCTGTGCTCTCGTGTCTTCAGAAGAGCATGATAAAGGCCATGAACACAAAGGAAGAAGAAAGAAAGGGCTTTGGCGAGATTATCAAGGTCCTTACTGAATTGGATAACACTCTGAAGAAGAACACATATGAGACTCATGTCTCAAATTTAAACTTCTCCAAGTTTGAAAAGCAACTCTTCAGCCGTCAAACTGAATTATTGGACAATGAAAGGCAAATCAATGATGAACGTCATAAGGAGACATTGGAAGAATTCAGTTTGGTGAAGAATCAGATGGTGGAAATTCAGGGTTGTTTGAGTAGAAATTATAATGAACGACATGAATTTGCTGACTCCATTGCAAAGAAGTTTCAAGCAAAGGAGAACGCAAAGGCCAATGCTGAAAGTGTTCAACCTCAAATCACTCACGGAGAATCAAGTAGAAGAAGTGACAGTGTGTTAACCGGCACTAGATCCAGACGAGCTCCAAGCAACGATGATAATCCTAGGCCAACCAAGAGAGGTGGAGGTTGAAGCGGTAATGATCGTGGAGGCAGAAACAGTGGTGGTGGTCGTAGTAGGCTATCCAATGTTGATCAAGGAGGTCATGCCAGTGGTAATGATCGTGACGGTAGATCAAGTGGAAGCGGTCGTGGTGGTCGCGGGTATCCTCCTTATCTCAACATGTTTCCTGGCCAAGACATGAGCCCAACTGATCCTCGAGTTAAAAGGGAAGAACAATAACTTCTTTTCTTCTACTCTATTTAAGTCTTTCAAACAATGTTTCTTTGATGATTTTCTGAATATTGGTTTTGGAAGTTTGATGTAAGTGAACAAGGATTTGTTTTATTTATATGATGAATGCATATTTTGGTATATGTATGCAGGTTTCTAATTTCTTCATCAAAAAGGGGGAAATTGTTGGGTCAAATTATTTTGACTAAGTGTTGAAATAATTTAACCATTGAGATTTTGATGATGAAATGACTTATGAGTTTTGATGCAGGTATATTTAAATCATATTTCATAAGATTTGGCTCTAATGAGGGTCATTAGACCAATTTTAGCATTAGATGCATAGAATTGGACATGTAGTCTAATTCAACGGAGTTAGACGTGCAGTCTAATGAATGCATAAAATTAGAAGTACGGTCTAATGAATGCATATAATTAGACGTGTGGTCTAATGGATATGCGGAATTAGACGTGCAGTCTAACTCAACAGAGTTAGACATGCAGTCTAATGAATTCTTGAATTAGACGTATGGTCTAATAGATATTCGGAATTAGACGTGCAGTCTAACTCAGCGGAGTTAGATGTGCAGTCTAATATAGTTGCAATTAGACGCAAGTCTAATGTATATGGAATTAGACGTGCAGTCTAACTCAGCGGAGTTAGACGTGCAGTCTAACTCAGCGGAGTTAGACGTGCAGTCAAATATATTTGCAATTAGACGGATAGTCTAATTTGTGCGGAATTAGACATGCAGTCTAACTCAACGGAGTTAGACGTGCAGTCTAATAGATTGTGAAAGTTAGACGTGAGTCTAACTCCTTCAGACAAGTCTGAGGTAGAACCGGAATTAGACGTACAGTCTAACTCAGTGGAGTTAGACGTGCAGTATAATGGTTATTGCATAATTAGACGTGCAGTTTAATTAGGTGAAAGTTAGACGTGAGTCTAACTCCTTCAGACAGGTCTGAGGTAGAACCGAAATTAGATGTGCAGTCTAACTCAGTGGAGTTAGAAGTGCAGTCTAATTGTTATTGGATAATTAGACGTGTAATCAAATTAAGTGAAAGTTAGACGTGAGTCTAACTCATTCAGACAAGTCTGAGGTAGAACCGGAATTAGACGTGCAGTCTAACTCAGTGGAGTAAGACGTGCAGTCTAATGGTTATTTTAATTAGACGTAAGTCTAATTCTATTAGACCAAGCGGTCTAATAGACTCTGTTATTAGAAGGGGGTGATTGATTTCATTAGACTGATTTTCACAATCCGTCTAACTGAAATACGTCTAATGCTCAGCTTAAGCAGTATGATTGAAGCTAGCACCTGTCTACTCACGTGCTATAGTTGTACCCTACTCCTGCTCCACTTTCTAGTGAAGATCAGTACAACATCTATATGCAACCAACCAAATAATGCCACGTAAGAGAATTTTCCTCATATTACTTGTTTTGCAGGTACATCTATAATGGAATATTCGGCGCACTACCAGTGGTGTACGGCCACGATCCTTGTGCTCAAAACCTGTTGTGTATAATGGAGGCTTTTCAATGGAAGAGTGCCACGTATTATTCTAAAAGATTCGACCTTTAGCTCCTGCTCAGTATTTAACAAATCTCAAGGACAACGGACGAAGCACTTGTTCTTTGACAATCAGTCTTACGAATTTTGCCGATCTCGATCATCTTGCTTACTGAAACTACAGAGAATTCAAGCCTTTGAATATTCATGTTGTGAAGCTGCTTTCTGATTGTACTGTGTGTGAATCAATAGACAGCTAGAATCAAAACACCTTTAGCTGAGTGATATTCTTCATCTTGTAATTGAACATAAAGTGTTCTATTCAATAGTGAGTTAAAGTGTGTGTAAACTGTATTTAATTCGAATCATATTATAGTGAATCCTTCTGGTGGTTGGAAGAAGGGGTGACGTAGGAGAGTTTCTCCGAACATCCATAAACAAACTGTTGTGTTCTTCATTTGTCATCTTTTCATATTTCATCTTGAGCTTCAAACCCAAGTAAACAATTCCGCCTTGAATCTGTTTCAAGTGTTTACAAGTGTTTGCGTAGAATAGAAAGAGAATTAAATCCCTAACAGGATTTCTTTCAAACTGTTTTTCATAAGCCTTCATCCATAGCCAAACCCCCGTCTCTATTGATTAAGCCAATCCTATCACATTGAATCTGATCCTATTCATGAAGAAGTTGCTTTCAAAAATGAAATAGTTTATGTTACGCCTACTGTTAGCTGGCTTAAGAATAAGCTAGAAGAAGCTAACAAGTCTGGCAATTTAAAACCTGACTCTAAGTCAATGAGTTTTAAAAGAAAGTCTTCTTTAAAAGCTAAAGGATCAGTGACTAGCAGGAAGTTATCTGCTAAGTCAAAATCTTATGCATTAATCACAACACAAAATGGGAAATCCATAAGAATAACTCAAATATGGATTCCTAAGGGACTAATTGATCGAGGACCCAACTGAATATGGGTACCAAAATGTGTAAATAGTTACTTTTGTAGGTGATGCAGGAGGATTACAGGAAGGAAGCAAGAAGAATACTCTTTTGAAGTTCACAGCCTGGAAGATTAACAATGTCTTTTACCAATCCAGTAGATTAAATGTTCTTATGTGTTAAAAATGTTTTGGTCTTTGGACCACAAAAATTGTCTGTTATGCTCTTCTGTCCTTATACAAAATGAGAGGGAAAATTACTTTGGAAGTAAGGATACCCTCTAGACGAATATTCTTAATCGGTTTATTAGACAAGTGTGTCTAAAAGAAACAGTTTGTACTTAGACGTATTTTTTCTCAATATCTATACACCTAAGTCTATATGTTGAGGTTTTAAACCTACGCGATTAGACGGACACGTCTAATAGACGTTAGACGTTTTTACGTCATGAGCAAGAGGATGCTCACGTCTAATCAAACACACGTCTAACACGTGGTGTTCATGTGGAATTAGACGTACACGTCTAATAGACATTATACGTATTGTTATACAACACGGAATTAGACATATGCTTCTAATAGACCCATCCGTCTAATAGACGTTTAGTTATATGGATTTTTGTAGTAAGAAAAACGTCTAACTACGTGCTGATTAGACTGATCAAGGACAGTTGTCCCACGTGAGGATATATCCATTTTTCCCGCTCAAAACATTAAACAGTCATCTCTTATCAACATGAAGACACGTGTCTTTCAAGTTTAGAGAAAATGACTGATATACCCTCATTTTTAATGATGACTCCTTGAAAAAGGACGTCTAACATTTATTGATGACCATACCCTTAAGAAAAGTGACGGTTATTCTGTGTATCTTTTCTGTCTATATAAGGACATTAGTGCATGAGTTTGAAAGTTTTTCATCTCTCGAAATCCTTAAGAACCCTAGTTTTCTTTGCATTTCTCTCTCTAAATCTCTCTGAAATCTTGTTTCGGTTCATATTCCTTCAAAAATGGTGAACAAGAGAATCACTTTGGGTCATTGTACTTTGTAGGTGGATTTTCCATCGGTCTACACTTTCGATCAGCCAGAAGTGGTGGATATGTTCAGAACCCTAGAGTATTATGGGTTGAGAAAGTATCCCGATGGTCCGTTCATATTCTATGAGAAAGAAGTTCGCGAGTTCTTCAAATCTGCAACTATGGTGGGTGAATTCATCGTAGCAACCGTGAACGGCGTGGAATTTTTTTACGATGGAACTGTATATGCGGAGTTCCTTGAACTTCCGACGGAGAGGCACACTTTTGACTTGATTCTTTCATCAGAAGTGATACAAGAGATGAAGAAGACATTTTCTGTCGATGGCTCGATGATCCATGTAAATGGAAACAAGAAGGTCCTCAAACCCCACTTCATTTTGTTGAACGACGTGGTAGCAAAAACGCTACAAGGGAAATCTAGCTCCTTCCATCTCTATAGTCAAGACCGTTTTGACTATATGTGCGCTATTTCAAAGGGAATCCAGGTAAACTAGGCATCTACTCTTTTCCAGAACCTCTGCTTTTCGATCTGTCAATCAAACAAGGAAAGCATAACATATGCGCCTCAACTGAGTCGATTGATGGAGAATTTGGGGGTTCCTATGGGTGAACCAGAGCAGATCAACTCTCCGAGGGTATTCTCTGCCCTTACAGTCGCTAGTACCCTGATAAGGATGAAGAACAACATGGAATGTGCCTCTGGTGTATCCAGTTTACAAACAGGTGGAAAATCTTCTGCCCGATCCAAACAACCGTCTACTTCTGTTATGTCAAGAGGGGCAAAAATATCGAAAACAGTGAATGAATCGGAGGCCAGTTCCTCCAGTCTGAAAAGCTCAACGAAGAAAGACTCTGAATCAGTCGATTCAAGGTTAAGGCAAGGTCCAGGCGTACGTGCTGCAACTCCTATGTCCTCTCTGTCTACTCCATCAACCATTTTGAGAAAGTCCTCGAGATCTAGTGTCTCGAATGAAAAGAAGATGAAGGCACCCCGCGCGTCTAAATCATTGAAGGTAACCTCTTTTAAATCTTTGGTTGTTATGCCTAAGTTTGATGTTCCTGTAGTGGAACAAGATGAGTCTATTTTTTCTCCAATAAGAGAATCTTCTGAAGGGCTCGTTATTGAGTCAGCTGGTCCAAATAATGAAAATGATAACATGAATGTATCTCCTGTTGTTCAAACCGATCAAGTAGCCGCCGGTGCTTTAGAAAGTGCTCAACCAGAACAAGGTGTTGTTCTTACCCTTGTTGCTGATGAATCTGTTGTAAAAGATTCTTTAGTAGCCGGGAAGGTTACTCGTATAGAGCTCCCTGCCGAGCTGTGTAAGAAACCCCAATCAGCATACGAATTGATGTGGTCCGCAAGGCAGTCATGCGTAATTGTGTTTAGTGAACCCAGACCTGCTCCAAAACCCGTCAAGGTTGTTGGAAAAGGTAAAGATATTGCAACTCCAGTTCCTAAAGAAGTATCGGAGGCAACAAGCATTGTTGACCTCGTGTTAGATCAAGTTAAAGCCATTGCGATTGAAAATTGGAAATCTTTGAATCATGGTCCCTGGAAAGATTGTCTGTTAAGTACAATGAAACCCTGTCAAATTTTGCGATAACCCGAGGGTGGAAGAAGCGTGTAACCAATGAGAAGAAAGTTCTCAAGTGGGCTAAAACTTCAGAGGTAGCTGAGGCTCTAAAGAGAAAGGATCTCATTGAAGCATGTTTATTTGGAAGAGACCTTTTCCCAATTTTTGAAGCCAGAAAGGCTAATTTTAATTTTGTTGAGAAAGGCTCTGAAATTGAAGTGAAAGTGTTGAAAAGATTAGATGACATCATGGATAGCTACGTCTCGGTGGATACCCGATACGTTCATGGCGTTAATTGCTCTAGTGCAAAACCTTTTGATGATGATGAACCGATGGACATCCTTGATGCTGATGATGATGCCGATGAGCTAGATGCTGCTCTTTTGATTGAATTCGGGAAATTGTCTTCAGAAGAGAGACGTATTCTAAATCAACCCATTCAAGAGAATCCTCATGAAGAAGAAGAAGTAATTGTTCAAGAGCCTGAACAAGCTCTTGTAACGAATGAAGAAGAAGTTCTTGAAGAAAATGTTATTGAGGAGGCTGCTCAAGCTCCTATTGAAGAAAATACTGTGATATCCTCTACTGTGAGAATAGAGGAAGCCCAAGAGAAGATGGTTGAAGTATCTCAGCCAGAGATTATAAGATTTGAGGGGGAACCCTCCAAAGAGAAAGATGTTGAAGAAGAGAGTTCTTCATCTGAGGAGGAACAAGATCAATACGCAAGTTATGCAAAGACCCCTCTATTCCCCAACACCATTGTGGGAAGTTGTTAGGATCTAGGTCGCAGCTGGAGGACCGGGGTTGGACCGGTTAGCGTGTCTCACTCAAAGGGTGGTGATTAATCCGGTTAAAGATTAATATCAGGGTTTCAATACTACACAAACTGTCACAAACCCTTGAATCAGGTTCAAGCGCGAAAGTGGTTTGTTTCAAGTTGAAGCAGCACACTCACAAGATAGGCAGAACCGGTTTTGAATAGGATAGGTTTGGAGATTGTTGGGTCAGTTTTGTGACTTAGTAATTCGGTTTAGGTAATGTAAAGTCGGTCAAGGCGGTATAAGTAGGTTAGTACAGATCGGTTATAAAGTAAATCAGGCGGAAAGTAAATAACAAGACAGGTTTTTATGGATGTTCGGAGATAAAACTCCTACGTCACCCCTTCCTCTCGAAACCGCGAGAAGGATATTCACTAAGGAATACACAAACACAATCCGATCGAGACTTATTTCCTGCTCGATAACACCCGTACATTTTTTACCGAAATTGTAAATACATACTTCAATTTAGCACTTAAGCTTTCTAGAGATAGAGCACAATCTTATCACTTGTACATTAATTGTCCACTATGTCCCACATTTACTCCTCTTCAACTCCTCCTTTTATAGGTGAAATGTGCCAACGGTCACATTTCATTTCCTTGAATTTGATTGGTTGAGCAGAGGTTCAGTGATTTAGACCTGGCGGTCAACTTTTCAGACCTGGCGGTCTAGTCTTCCAGTATGTAGGTCAAACCGGCTAGGTTTGTCTTTTACTTAATATGGCAATTGTCGGTTAGACAGTTGTCTGTACTTGGAAGATTGCCTTTCTGATTTATCCTGAAGTGGAAATATCTTGTAGGACGGTTTTCTGTAGCATGCAGACTTTCCTCAGACTTGTATGAATATGGAAATGTTCAGTCTGTTCCTTTGGCATCATTCTCAACAGATACCCGAAGTATCTTTTTATGCTGGTCGGTTATGGATGTTAACCAGATGACTTCCGGTTTTTCTTTGGCTTCTAAATGACCGACTGTCTGATGTTTCCGGCCTTCTATTTTGACCGATCTTGACTTTCTTGTGCGGTCATGTTTCTGGTCGGTTTAATTTCTTGACCGGTGGAGTTTCTTAACCGGTTGAGTGATTTGACCGGTCCGGTTCTTTGTCTGTTCCTGCATAGGAAGTTTGTTTGTGTTAAGTTCTATTAACCGATCTATTTTTATCTAACAATTTCTCCCTTTTTGATTATTTTATTTAAAATCATCAAAATCATGTAAGGTTGCAAATATAGGCCGGTGTTGTTTTGGCCAGATTTTTGGAAATTAACTAGGGAGAATTTTTCGAAAAGTTTTGGAAAACATTGAGAAAAATTTTGAAAATTTTTATATTTTATCTTATCAATTTCTCCCTTTTTGATTATTTTATTTAAAATATTCAAAATCCTATAAGATTGCAAATATAGGCCGGTTTCCAAAAATAACTTTATATATATATAAGTAAAGATAACCACAGAAGAGCAAAATATTATATATGTAGAAACCGAAGTAAACATAAGTAAAGATAGAAAAGAAAGCCCCTATTTCATCAATTTGGACGGCAGGGATTCATCCATCAGATCATCTGCTGTTTGTCCCTTAGCCGGTTTAGCCGGCCTCGAAGAGGAACCTCCAGCTCCTGAGGTGTCCGTGTGAGTAGATAGCTGTTGACCGACCGTTCTGATTGGAACCGCATCGAAAACCCGCTGTCTTGTGAGTTGCGGCTGGAGATCTTCTTCGAAGTCATCTTCGGTGTGCAAAGCCGGGTTGAGTGGAGGATCAACAACTGTCTCGGTGATTCTGTCCAGCATCTCGGTGACTTGAGCCTTCTTTGAAGGTGTTTTCCTTTTTCGTGTCGCCGGAACCGAAGAGGAGGGAGCCGCCTGGGTCTTCTTGTGAGCCTTGGCATATTCGTCGTACATTTGTTTCTCAGCGTTGAACCGCTTTGCATCCTTGGCTTCTTGAGCTGCTATGGACTTTGCGAGTGCCGGATCTTTGGCCGCTAAGTTTCGTACGCGTTCGGCGAAGTCCGCAGCAGACAATGGTGCATCCTTCTTTTTCCGCGTCTCTTCGTCCAGCGCATCTTGAACTTGCCAGGCCGCGAGGGCATTCGCTTCCTCAATTGCCTTATCCGCAGCAAGCTTAGCCTTTATTAACTCAGTCACCTGCTCGGTGACCGCCTTGAGGTCGGCTTCAAGCTTGTTGTTCCTTTCCTCAAGACTTGCATTCTTCTCTTCAAGATTTGTGATCCTGTCGAGTGTCGAACCGGCTTGTGTACTTGACCGCCCCAGGTCCTCATCGACCTTTGTCAGCTGTTACTTGGTCTCTTCTTGAGACCGTTCCATCTCTGCTACCCTTTGGCTGACCGACTCGAAGTCATCCACCAACTTCGAAGTCGTTTCCTCCAAGGCTATGGTTCGCTTAAGATGAGCGTCGTACAGTACATCGGCATGACCGTAGTTGGTTTCTACCGACGTGATCCGCTTGCCCGCGTATACAAGATCATCCCTTATTGTCTCGGCCATCCTGATTACTTGAACCGCGACCTTCTTAGTTTTCTTCTTCCAGGGCTTAACCGCGTCGTTGACAAAATCTTCAATGAGAGACTTGACTTTTTCTTCTGTGACGGCCGGTTCTGAGTCCCCGGTTTGAACGGATGCGCGGAGGCTGGTGAGAGGAGTCTCTGTCCTTTCGTCGGTTACGTTGATAGCCTGATCCGCTAGAGGGGAAGCTGTCTCATTATCGCCTTGAATTTGACTGTCAACATTCTCATGATGCGGAGAGTGCATTGTATTTTATTGTTCGGGCACCGCTTCAAGCCGCGCCACTTCGTCGATGAACTCTCCTTTCTTGACCGCAAGTAACTCCAGCACCAAGAGTTGTAGTTGAGAATTCGGTGTTCCCGGAGTATACTTTTCTGTTAGATTTCGAATATGTTCGGCTAGCTTTTATAACCGAGCACGCGGTTTCACTATTGCGTGTCGGATCAAGGCTTCGTTTGGATCCTGACCTTTTGTTAGGTTGATGACTTCCTCCTCCATCTCCATCAATCTTTCGAATTTCTGTCCAGCGGTTAGGCCCGGTAGCATGTGTTTGTAGAATATTTCATTCCGGTACTAGAACCACCGTAAGAATAAGTCGGATATCTCCTGGGCTTGCTGATGGATTTCCTCCATGATCCTGCGCACGATTTTCTCGGCCATCTCCCGGGTGTTATCGGGAACGTTTTCTTCCTTAGTGCCCTCTGCACCGGTATCGGCGTTTTCAAGACTGGCCGATTGGTCCTCGTTCATCGGTCCTTTTTCTTTACCGGACTCATTTTCTTCGGTATTCTGTGAGGCGGTTCGGTCAGAACTAGAGGCCGAATCGTCCTCATTTTGCGTTTCGGATGGCGGATCTGCGAATTCTATCGGTTTCTTGCTTTCGGATTTCTCTTTTACCGGAGTTGCCTTTTTAGCACCTATCTTCTTTCGGCCACTTTTAGAGACCTTCCTAGTGTTGATATTGTAGTGGAGCATAATTTTCCCGAGTGGGATGGCGTATCCCCATGACCGGGTGGAATCCGGTATCACCATTTCCTTTAGGTTGTTGAAGATCTCCTTCGCCCAGTTAATTTTTATGCCGTTTAGTAAACCGGAAAGCATCTTGATTTTTGCCTTGGTGAGATTGTCAAAATTTCCCCTCTCGCCTGGACCGACTTGGTGAAGATGTCACATAGCGGTATATATTCCGGTCGAAGTGATGATTTCTTTCCGGAGACTTCTACAGGAACCACGGTTGCCGAGAGAACTTGGCAAGCCGCCTCGAAAGTTTCTCGATCTTGTTCCGTCGAAATGTTGCGTCCATCTGTTGGTAGGTGTAGGATTTCAGCAACCGACTCTTCGGTTAGGTCGAACTGCTGACCGCCGACGGTTGCGGTTATTGTTCTGCCGGTGAGTGATGCGGTTTTAAAGAATTCCTCAACCGCTTCCTTGTATAGAACAAACGAACCACCTAGGAAGTATTCGAGGCCGGACTCGGAAATCCGGGATAGAGCTTGCTTTGCTGGTGCCGAATTGTTTTCTCGGATTTCTTCAAAGTCGACCTGGACTATATGTTTGAATAGTGCAGAGTCGCGACCCATTGTTGATGATTGAATCGAGAGAGCAAGAGATAACCGCTTTGAGAGAGTTTGAGAGCTTAGAGAGAGAAAGTCGAATCGCGTAATAATGAAATAAAATGACTAAGGACCCCATTTATAGGTGCGGTTTGGAATTCCAACTGTCGCGAACCGTCCCATCACCTTTAGGCGGGAACTTTCCATCCAAGTGTATTGGGCGGCAAACCAAGGGCGGCAAACAAAAAGGCGGCAAATCAAAGCGGGAAACCAAGAGCGGGAGTTTTTTGGGCGGGAAATTTCCCTCCAAAAATTTCGAGTGGACTTTTGCTTTAACCTTTGAACAAGCGGTTCTTTTGAAAACCGTTTATTAAATAATGTGATTTATTAACCGCGAAGATGCGGTTTATGAATTTGACCGGATATTTCAATGAAGACGAAGTTGTTTATTAATATCAACCGGTTAGTTAGATGGATATCCTGAATTTGCAACCTTTGACCCGATTATGAAACTGAAATAGAATTTTATTGAAGAAAGAGTACATGATAGAAACCGATTCATGAATCGGTTTAGAAATAGGAATACATAAGAAATTAAAAAAAATATAACTTATGTGATAACGACCCTAGAAAGCTTTTTCTCCACTCCATCCACGTCAAGGATGTTTGAAGGAGATGTCGGTGTGCCCGGTCCAAATTATGGACGGTACTTGAGAATGAGCCGACTGATGTGAGGAGCATAACCGAGACCTTTCTTGGTCAGCACCATGGTTTTCAAGTTCTAGAAAATGATCGATGACCAGTTGATAGGCGTATTGCTAAAAATGTAGATCATCATGTCAAATATTCGTTTCGAGTAGTGTTGGTTAGGAGATTGACAGATGATAGATCGGTTAACGATCTCATAGAGGAGTTGGATGTGGTGGGCAAGGCGGCTTTTCAGCCCGTAGTTCTCTACCGGTACATCGGTTCCGGAGAAGAATTCTGAGTAATTGGTCGCTGCACTTCCCACCCGGGTTGGGAAGTCGGAAAACCCTTTTGTGGGTAGGTTGAACATTTGAGCAAACTCGGCTTCATCCAACCATAAAGTGTGATCTCTCACTGTGGAAACAATGTAGTTTCCTCTTATTCAAGCACTTCTGAAGAAGGTCTTGACATCCTCAAGGAGTATGGGACCGGATTCTTCGAGAAAGGTGCGAAGACCGGTGTCAATGAGAGATTCAAACATGACCTCCTTGGTTTCTAGATCCCAATGTTTCATACAAGAATCGAAATCGATGCTCAGGAAGTTGCCTAGAGTTCGGCTCAGCATGATTCAAACTTTGCTATGAGAGAGAGAGTTCAAGAAATTTTGTTTTGAGATGTGTTAGGTTGATTAGAGGGTGACTCCTTATATAGATCCGAATTTGGAGAGAAAATATTAGCATTTAATGTTGAAGATCAGTTTTGTCTTATTAGTGAAGAGAATATTTATGTTTTCAAAACGTATTGGGAAGAGATTACTTTTGACCAGTTACGGAGCTCAAGGTAAGAATCTAGTTGAAAAGTAACCAAGTTAGTTGGATAGTAATTACTCAAGTAGTTGGGAGTTACTTCATTAATTGAACGTTACTTTTCATTAATGACGGATGTTATAAGAAAAGTAACCGATTGAAACCGAAGATAACATAAACCGAGCCGAAATGACCATGAAGGAAGTTGAACAAAGATACAACCGGTGCGTACAGCAAAATGACCGGTTGTAAGAAAGAGTGACTTAATATCCGCTGGAGTTGACGTGACCGTTGGAGTTGATGTGGCGGTTCCTCCTCTTCCAAGCCTTTTAAAACCGCTCATAAAATAAGTCGGTGACTTCCTTGGTGAGTACCTGGGCTTGGTTCAACCCTTCGCCCCAACATGTAGGAACCCCAAGCTCTAGAAGCAGACAACTTAGTTGAGGAACGAGGCCGACTGTTCGAACGCCAATCATTCAGATTAGGACGTCGAACAACACCTTTGACTAGTTGACCGGTGTACCCGTGGTTATCGCGGCCATGATGTTGAAAGCAGCGGTACAATAAGTGTTAGTCACATCTCTTCCTAGGATGCCTCGACCGATCACGTCGTTAAGAAGCTGGTACTCAGCTTTCAATAGTGACTTGGCACCGTGGTCATCAACTGGTTGATTTGACCGGGCAAAGGCTAAGGAGATCTCGGATTTTAGTTCAGCCGGTACATTAAGGTCGGTCAGCCCTTGCTTTGGTAGGTCAAAGCATCTTGCAAAGTCGCTTTCGGTGAAATCGAATACAATCCCTCCTACTTTTGATTGAATGTGTGTGTCAAAGTGAGGAGTTCCACGAAAAACCCTTGCATTGTAGAAGAATTTCATGACAGATTCCGGATAGATGACATGTTTGTCATCCAAAAAGTGCTGGAGGCTGGTGTCTTCAAGTGACTTGATCATCTTGAAGACATCGTAGTGTTCATTACTTAGAGCGGATTTGAAATCCACTTGAAGGATGTTTGGAAACTGAGACATTTTGTCTTAGTGAGGGAATAAGTTATATCTTGTGATTGTTTTGTTTAAGGTTTGCTTAACTTATATACTAGTGGAGGGAGAATCCTATTATCCAGTGTATCACAGGTAATGATGTCTATTAACCATAGGATAAAGAGTTTTGCATAAAATAAGCATGTCTACAGCCTAGGATGTTGGTCATAGACCTGGACCATGAAAGATATCAAATCTTCACGTCTTTTGAGGTGTGACCATTTTACTTTGAAAAGGTAATTTTTCAGGACAGATAAGTTTAAACGCAGGTAATTATTCCACTTTTGTTCGAAGACCAAATAATCTGAGGTAAACTATTTCCGAACCGGTCAGTTATCAGTTGCTCGTCCCAATGCGGTTATTTGGTGTATGTACTAAATGACCGGTCGGTTTACTCTAACTGATAGTCCAGGCAGTTCTTCCATAGATACCTTGGGAAATTTGAAATCCGACAATTTAGGAGGAACTACCGGTTTTGTCTGTCTGAACCGATTTCCCTTTTTAAGCATCCTTAGAAATAATTTGATTAATATCGGTCAAACCGAGTGTGAGTCTGAATTGAGAAAACTTAGCTTCCTGCAGGGGCTTTGTGAAGATATCGGCTACTTGTTGATCTGTCGATACGTATTCCAGCCGGATATGCTTCAGCATGACATGTTCCCGGATAAAGTGATGCCTTATATCAATGTGCTTGGTTCTATAGTGTAAAACCGGGTTGTAGGTGATTGCTATGGCACTTGTGTTATCACAGAAGATTGGAGATTCCTCGGCTATGATACCGAAATCCTTCAGTTGTTGTTGGATCCAAAAAAGTTGTGAACAGCAGCTTCCGGCTGCCAGATATCCAGCTTTTGCGGTTGATGTGGCAACTGATGTTTGTTTCTTGCTATGCCATGAAACAAGCCGATCACCTAGAAATTGGCATGTTCCGCTGGTGCTTTTTCTATCAACCTTGCAACCTGCATAGTCTGCATCTGAGTAACTTGTTAGGTTAAAAGATGAGTCCTTTGGATACCACAAGCCGACGTCAGGAGTTCCCTTTAGGTATTTCAAGATTCGCTTTGCGGCTGTGTAGTGGGACTGTTTTGGATTGGCCTGGAATCTTCCACACACACCGACTGCAAATAGAATATCCGGTCTACTTGCTGTCAGGTATAGAAGAGAACCGATGATGCCTCGGTAAGCGGTCAGGTCTACTGCTTGACCCTCATCATCTTTGTCCAATTTGACCGATGAGCTCATTGGAGTAGTGGCTGAGGAGCATGTATCCATCCCAAATTTCTTTAACAGTTCTTTAGTGTACTTGGGTTGGCTAATGAAAGTTCCTTCTTTGTTGCTTAACCTGAAGACCTAGGAAGAAACTTAATTCTCCCATCATACTCATTTCAAATTTGTTAGTCATCAGGGTTGAGAATTTATCACATAGCTTAGGATCGGTTGAACCGAAGATGATATCATCTACATAAATTTGAACAAGTAGGATATGTTCCTTTTTCTCAAACTTAAATAATGTTTTGTCCACCGAACCGATGGTGAAATCATGTTTTAACAAGAATGCGGTTAGTGTGTCATACCAGGCTCTAGGAGCTTGCTTTAGACCGTATAAAGCTTTGTTTAACCGGTATACATGGTTGGGTAGTTCAGCATTTTTGAAGCCTGGTGGTTGTTCAACATATACCTCTTCGCGTAGGTCACCATTCAAAAATGCACTTTTGACGTCCATTTGGAAAACCTTAAAATTCTTGAATGCAACAAAAGATAGAAAAATCCTAATAGCATCAATCCTAGCTACAGGGGCAAATGATTCTTCAAAATCAATGCCTTCTTCCTGTTTGTATCCTTGTGCCACTAATCTGGCTTTGTTCCTCGTGACCAAACCGTCTTCATTGAGTTTATTTCTAAATACCCATCTTGTTCCTATGACCGGTTGATCTTTCGGTCTAGGGACTAGGTACCAGACCTTGTTACTCTCAAACTGGTTTAACTCTTCTTGTATTCCCAATATACAATCCGGATCTGACAATGCTTCATCCACTCTTTTCGGCTCAATCTGGGATATAAAGGCAAAATTGAAGTATTCCTCCAGGATTTGACGCCTAGTTCGAACAGGTTCTGAAGGGTCACCTATGATTAGCTCAGGAGGATGCTTAGTGTTCCTTTTGAGGTTCGGTTCAGGGATGTCTACCAAATTACCGTTTACTTGATCAAGGCTAGACATATCGGTAGGCTGAGTAGGGGTGTCAGACCGACCGATTTCCTCGGTTTGGACCGAAGTGTCAACTTCCTGTCGTGGGACAGCTTGATCCGGCTGGGTTTCATCATTACCCATTTGGTCATGGACAAACCGCCTGAAAACCAGAATTTCATCTTCACTATCAGAATGGATATTGTTATTTTTCAATCTGTTATGTAGATCAAAGCATGATGCAGTGTTGCTTTCAACCGATTCATCAAAAACAACATGAAGTGATTCCTCCATAGTTAAGGTTCTATTGTTATACACTCTATATGCTTTACTCACTGCTGAGTAACCTAACATGATCCCAGTATCAGATTTTGCATCGAAAGCAGATAGATAGGTTTTACCATTTATGTGAATATAGCATTTACAACCGAAAATCTTAAGATACCTGAGGTTAGGAACTCTATCAAAATATACCTCATAAGGTGTTTTGTTGTGAAACTTGTTAATTAAAGACCGGTTTTGTGTGTAACATGCAGTATTGATAGCCTCAGCCCAGAATTTCTGAGCAATACCCGAGTCGGCTATCATAGACCGTGCGGCTTCCTTGAGAGTTCGGTTTCTTCTCTCGGCCAGGCCGTTTTGTTGAGGAGTCCTAGCACTAGACAACTCGTGTCTAATACCGGATTCATCAAGAAATGTGGTTAAAGCACTGTTTGTAAATTCGGTACCTCTATCACTTCTAATGCTATTTATGCGTGTTGATTTTTCATTTTGCAAACGTTTAAGTAGTGTGATCAAATTTGATGTGGTTTCACGTTTGGATGGCAGAAATATTACCCATGTATATCTAGAGTAGTCATCAACAACTACCATAGTGTAAAGCATACCTCCTAGGCTGATGACCTGAATTGGTCCAAATAAATCCATGTGAAGAAGATCTAAGAATCGGTTAGATTGAATGTGTCCTTTACTCTTAAAGGTTGACCTAGTTTGTTTACCCATTTGACATGCTGAACAAACCTTATCCTTATTAAGTACTATGTCAGGAACTCCTTCAACTAACTTTTTACCGCGAATATAGTTTAAGGTTTTCATGTTTAGATGGTTTAGTCTTTTATGCCACAGCCAGGTTTGATCGGTCTTGGCTATCATGCATATAGGATATTCTACTTTATTATTTCAATCTACTTTGTAGATGTTTCCTAACCTATTTCCGGTTAGTAGTGTAATACCTTGAGAGTTCTTAACTAAGCATGCATGTTTAAGAAATTCTACAGTGTATCCAGCATCACACATTTGACTAATACTTAGCAAGTTAAAACGTAGGTTTTCAACTAAGAGTACATTATCAATTGTCAAGTTACCATGGACAATCTTACCCTTTCCCACAGTTCTACCTTTTGAGTTGTCACCAAAGGTGATTAATGCACTGGTTTCTATTCTGATGTCGGTTAGAAGATTGTTGTTCCCGGTCATATGCCTGGAGCAACCACTATCCAAGTACCATTCAGAGTTTCCTAGCCGTTTCTTTAAATCCTGCAAAATGTACATATTTACAACTATTTGGTACCCACATTTACTTGGGTCCACAGGCGATTAGTCCCTTGGGTATCCAGACCTTGACAAACCGGACAGTTTTCCTGGTTAATGTCTTAACTACTTTTCTTGCACTCGGTTTTGAATCTTTCTGTTTTCCTAAGAAGGCCTTGTGTGGGGATGATTTTTGGTTTGTCCTATGCGGTTGTGAGACGACTTGCCTATTTTTGAATAGGTTGGCTTTCTTTTTCTCAGGGTGAAGCCATTTCTCAGAATCGGTTGGACCTACGTATGTTAGTTTATCTTCCGTATAGTAAGCAGTTAGTTCCTCTTCAGCGGTTAAGGAACTTCTTATAAAACTTACAAAGGGAAGATCATCCTTTGTGAGCCTTACTTTGTCTAAGTGTTTTTGGCTTTGGGATCTATTGTTTTTGTAACCTAGACCAAACATGCAAGTAGGGTGTCTTTTATAACTACACATTTTTCTTACAATTTTACTAGATCTATTCCATGCGGCCAATCTATACTGGAGTCGGGCATTTTCTTCCTCGGTCAACTCTTGGACTAGCTCATTGAGCTGTTCGGTTTCAGAGGATGGTTCAGGCACTAACTCGGTTTCTAAGGTAGGGATTTCATTAGGTTGTATGATCTTTGATTCGGTCAGGGTGGGTACTCTAAGGTCCGCTCTAAAGTTGGGTTGCTTAGGTAATAGAGTTAGTAGGTTCTTATACTCTGCTACCATATCATTCAATGCATTATATAACTCATCTTTAGTAAATTCTTCACAAGGAGAGTCAAATACCTGTTCCTCATTTTCCATGAGGCATGTGAGTTCATCATCACTGTCACTGTGAGCCCATAAGCTTCCTCCATCATCGGCTATCAGTGCTTTCTGAACCTCACTTCCTTCACCGGTTTGTTGGTAGTTATTTCGGTTATTTTGATTATCCGGTTTCCGGTCATCTCTCCTCAGTTTTCTGCATTCCCACTTGAAATGTCCCAAACAGTTGCAGTTATAGCATCTTACATTTGATTTATCACCATAGTTGTAGTTGTTTGTTGGTTGACTTCTTTTCATGAACCTCCCAAATTTCTGTGCAAGCATTGCCATGGCATCTTCGGTGAACTGTTCAGCGGTTCTGATCGGTGTAGGTGCAACAGGTTCTGTGGATGTGATTAGTGCTCTGGTTGAGGTTGAAGCTGAAACTTCTTCTTCAGTCCTAGATCTCATTTCAAACTCATACGCCTTAAGATCTTCGAATATATCATGTAGTTTCAACTTGCTTAGGCAGTTTGATTCACTCATCACCATTGTCTTTATATCCCATGCACTTGGAAGAGATCTTAGCGCTTTCATGATAACTTCCTTGTTGTCATACCTCTTGCCAAGGGTTGCTAGCTCATCTATCACACCTGTGAACCGGTCACTGTATTATCTCATTGTTTCTCATGGACTCATCTTGATGTTTTCAAACTTCTGAGTATCCACCATTATCTTGTTTTCCTTGGTTCTTTCATTTCCCTCATGAATCTAAATAACCGTTTCCCATGTTTCCTTTGCGGTTTTGCAGTCTCTGATCTTGCAGTACGTGTTTCTGTCCACACCGTTGGAGATGCGGTTTCTGGCATGGTTATCCAGATTGTTTCTTCTCCTATCTTCAGTTGTCCAGTCCTTTCTATCCTTGTCAATGATTATCGGTCCTTCTGCTATGATGAACTGCATTTCGTCATCCATGGTGATTAAGTGCAGATGCATTTGTGCCTTCCAGTTGTCAAAGTCATCACCTTCTAGCATTGGGGGCCTATCAAAAGACATGCTTGCTTGAGTATTGAAACTAACTGCTCTGATACCAATTGTTAGGATCTAGGTCGCGGTTGGAGGACCAGGGTTGGACCGGTTAGCGCGTCTCACTCAAAGGGTGGTGATTAATCCGGTTAAAGATTAATACCGGGGTTTCAATACTACACAAACTGTCACAAACCCTTGAACCAGGTTCAAGCGCGGAAGTGGTTTGTTTCAAGTTGAAGCAGCACACTCACAAGATAGGCAGAACCGGTTTTGAATAGGATAGGTTTGGAGATTGTTGGGTCGGTTTTGTGACTTAGTAATTCGGTTTAGGTAATGTAAAGTCGGTCAAGGCGGTATAAGTAGGTTAGTACAGATCGGTTATAAAGTAAATCAGGCGGAAAGTAAATAACAAGACAAGTTTTTATGGATGTTCGGAGATAAAACTCCTACGTCACCCCTTCCTCTCGAAACCGCGAGAAGGATATTCACTAAGGAATACACAAACACAATCCGATCGAGACTTATTTCCTACTCGATAACACCCGTACAATTTTAACCAAAATTGTAAATACACACTTCAATTTAGCACTTAAGCTTTCTAGAGATAGAGCACAATCTTATCACTTGTACATTAATTGTCCATTGTGTCCCACATTTACTCCTCTTCAGCTCCTCCTTTTATAGATGAAATGTGCCAACGGTCACATTTCATTTCCTTGAATTTGATTGGTTGAGCAGAGGATCAGTGATTCAGACCTGGCGGTCAACTTTTCAGACCTGGCGGTCTAGTCTTCTAGTATGTAGGTCAAACCGGCTAGGTTTGTCTTTTACTTAATATGGCAACTGTCGGTTAGACAGTTGTCTGTACTTAGAAGATTGTCTTTCTGATTTATCCTGAAGTGGAAAGATCTTGTAGGACAGTTTTCTGTAGCCTGCAGACTTTCCTCAGACTTGTATGAATATGGCAATGTTCAGTCTGTTCCTTTGGCATCATTCTCAACAGATACCCGAAGTATCTTTTTATACTGGTCAGTTATGGATGTTAACCGGATGACTTCCGGTTTTTCTTTGGCTTCTAAATGACCGACTGTCTGATGTTTCCGGCCTTCTATTTTGACCGATCTTGACTTTCTTGTGCGGTCATGTTTCTGGTCGGTTTAATTTCTTGATCGGTGGAGTTTCTTAATCGGTTGAGTGATTTGACCGGTCCGGTTCATTGTCTGTTCCTACATAGGAAGTTTGTTTGTGTTAAGTTCTATTAACCGGTCTATTTTTATCTAACAGAAGTGTTAATGAAAATGTCAACATTCCTCTTCACTACTCTAGTCATCTTTATGAGAGATTTTAGAGAGCTGAAAATGAAATATTAGAAGAGGAGCAGAATGAAGTTGTTAAGGTAGCTGAGAAGAATCAACCGGAGCAATTCATGCAGATTCATACTCACTTTGAGCCAATTCAGAGTATGGCAGTAGAGTCTTAAGAGAATTCATCAAATGAAGAATCCTCTGCTGAAAGTAACAAGCTGTTAAAGTCTTTGAAGTCTGTGCTCTCATCTCTTCAGAAGAGCATGATAAAGGCCTTGAACACCCAGGAAGAAGAAAGAAAGGATTTTGCCGAAGTTATCAAAGTTCTTACTGAATTGGATAACACTCTGAAGAAGAACACGTATGAGACTCACGTCTCAAATTTAAACTTCTTCAAGTTTGAAAAGAATCTCTTCAGCGGTCAATCTGAAATGATGGACATTGAAAGGCACATCAATGATGACCATCATAGGAAGACTTTGGATGAATTCAGTCTGGTGAAGAATCAGATGGTGGAAATTCAAGGTTGTTTAAGAAGAAATGATAGTGAACGACAGGAATTTGCTGACTCTATTGCAAGGAAGTTTCATGCAAAGGAGAACGCAAAAGCTAATGCTGAAAGAGATCAACCTCGAATCACCCAAGGCGAATCAAGTAGAAGAAGTGACGGTGTGTTAACCGGCACTAGATCCAGACGAGCTCCAAGCAACGATGATAATCCTAGGCCATCCAAGAGAGGTGGAGGTCGGAGCGGTGGTGATCGTGGAGGCAGAAGTAGTGGTGGTGGTCGTAGTAGGCTATCTGGTGTTGATCAAGGAGGTCGTGCCAGTGATGGTGATCGTGGTGGTAGATCAAGTGGAAGCGGTCGTGGTGGTCGCAGCTTTCCTCCTTTTCTCAACATGTTAATCGGCCAAGACATGAGCCCAACCGATCCTCGAGTAAAAAGGGAAGAACAGTAATTTCTTTTCTTCTACTCTGTTTATGTCTTTCAAACAATGTTTCTTTGATAATATTCTGAATATTAGTTTTTGGAAGTTTGATGTAAGTGAACAAGGGTTTGTTTATTTATGTGATGAATGCATATTTTGGTATATACATATGTAGGTTTTCAATTTCTTCATCAAAAATGGGGAAATTGTTGGGTCAAATTATTTTGACTAAGTGTTGAAATAATTTAACCATTGAGATTTTGATGATGAAATGACTTATGAGTTTTGATGCAGGTGTATCGAAATCATATTTCATAAGACTTGGCTCTAATGAGGGTCATTAGACCGATTTTGGCATTAGATGCATAGAATTAGACGTGTAGTCTAACTCAGCGGAGTTAGACGTACAGTCTAATGAATGCACAGAATTAGACGTGCAGTCTAACTCATGAAGTTAGACGTGCAATCTAATAGATCTCAGAATTAGACGTGTAGTCTAACTCAGCGGAGTTAGACGTGCAGTCTAATGTATTTGGAATTAGACGTGTAGTTCAATTTATACGGAATTAGACGTGTAGTCTAATGTATACGGAGTTAGACATGCAGTCTAATGAATTCACAGAATTAGACGTGCAGTCTAACTCAGCGGAGTTAGACGTGCAGTCTATTGGAATGTGAAGGTTAGACGTGAGTCTAACTCCTTCAGACAAGTTTGAAGTAGAACCGGAATTAGACGTGCAGTCTAACTCAGCGGAGTTAGACATGCAGTCTAATGGTTTGTGTATAATTAGACGTTTAGTCTAATTAGTGAAGGTTAGACGTGAGTCTAACTCCTTTAGACAAGTCTGAAGTAGAACCGGAATTAGACGTGTAGTCTAACTCAGTGGAGTTAGACGTGCAGTCTAATGGTTATTGGATAATTAGACGTATAGTCTAATTAGTAAGGTTAAACGTGAGTCTAATTCCTTCAGATTAGTCTGAAGTGATTGTAATTAGACGCAAGTCTAATCCCATTAGACCAGGCGGTCTAATGGATTCTGCTCTTAGACGGAGATGTTTGATTTCATTAGACAAAGGCGTCTAATTGAAATACGTCTAATGCTCATCTTAAGCAGTATGCTTGAAGCTAGCACCCGCCTACCCACGTGCTATAGCTGTACCCTACTCCTGCTCCACTTTATAGTGAAGATTAGTACAATAGCTATATGCAACTAACCAACGAATGCCACATAAGAGAATTTTCCTCATATTACTTGTTTTGTAGGTACATCTCTGATGGAATATTCGGCGCACTACCAGTGGTGTACGACCACGATTCTTGTGCTTAGAACCTGCTGTGTACAATGGAGGCTTTCCAATGGAAGAGTGTCACGTATCATTTTAAAGATTCGACCGTTAGTCTCTGCCTAGTATTTATCAAATCTCAAGGACAACGGACAATCTGTCAATCAATCGAATGCGAACTGAACCAACAAGCAATCTGATATTCCAGAGAGAGAAATCAAGCCTTTTATTGTGAAGCTGTTTTTCTGATTGTACTGTGTGTGAATCAAGAGAGAGCTAGAATCAAAAACACCTTTAGCTGAGTGATATTCTTCATATTGTATATTGAACAGAGTGTGTTCTGTTCAATAGTGAGCTAAGTGTGTGTAAACTGTATTTGATTCGAATCATATTATAGTGAATCCTTCCGGTGGTTGGAAGAAGGGGTGACGTATGAGAGTTTCTTCGAACATCTATAAACAAACTGTTGTGTTCTTCATTTCTGTCATCTTTTCATCTTTCATCTTGAGCTTCAAACCCAAGTAAACAATTATGCATTGAATCTGTTTCAAGTGTTTACAAGTATTTGCGTAGAATACAAAGTGAATTAAATCCCTAACATTATTTCTTTTAAAACCGTTTTTCATAAGTCTTCATCAATAGTCAGACCCCGTCTCTATCGATAAAGCCAAT
The DNA here is from genome assembly GCF_907164915.1 of Impatiens glandulifera. NCBI lineage: Eukaryota > Viridiplantae > Streptophyta > Magnoliopsida > Ericales > Balsaminaceae > Impatiens > Impatiens glandulifera. Next base: position 37,085,866 of record NC_061867.1, read on the forward strand.
CATATCAATTGATATATGGATAAAATTAGATTTGTTCTTTTGAATCTCCAATAAACATAGAAAAAAATATGGAGGAGTTTAAAATTTTTGAACAAAGTGATTTTTTATTATCTCTTATTTAATTATTAACATATTTTATAAGTTGAATAAGTTGTATAAGTATTTTATGGTGGATGTTTATGATGAAATAACTTATGTAATTTATTTTTTATGTTAGTTTAATTGTTTTTTATAATTTAATTAAAAAAATCAAATTTTGTTTTAATTATAATAATTCGAATTCGATTTTGCAATAAATAAATGTTCGAATTCGAATTATACAAACCAAAAAATCAAATTCAAATTTGATTTGATTTAAATAGAATTTATTCGAATTCTGTTCGGTTTTGACTAAAAAAAATTCAAAAAACTCGAATAGAAAACTCGAATAACCCAAAAACTGAATTGTTGAACATCCCTAAGATATGCTCATATATAATGCACTCAAAACTGGTTAAAAAGCACGAAACATACAATGATGGTCTGCTCACCAATATAGTTAAAATTAAGATATTATTTAAAATTGTGATAAGTTATGAGCTCGTTAAGTCAATAATTTTTTTTTAATGCTAAAAGTTTAGGATAAAAAATGTTAGTTATATATAATTAAGTATTTTTATACTTAAATCATTTTAAAAAATATATATAATTAATTAAAAATAATAATGACAAATAAACAATATAAAAAATTATATTTATATAATTAATTATATTAATTCATTTATTTTAATAAATAATAACATTTTTATAATTTATAAATATAAATTTATTTTTTTCTTATAAAATTTGTATAAAATTAAAACTATTTATAAAATTGTAAAAACAAATTTCATAAATTTAAAATCGTAAAAACTAACTAATTTAAGACTTACCTAACAAAACTCTCACTGTATTCTAAAATTGTAAATGGTCCGTTTTAAAAATTAAATTGAAATTAAAGAGTATTTCTCCTAACTAGTTATTAGAAATTTTGTTACAACTTAAAAAAAATTAAAATAAAAAATCATTTTTAAAAATATATAAAATTAATTAAAAATAATAATAACAAATAAACAATATAAAAATTTATATTTATAAAATTAATTATATTAATTCATTTATTTTAATAAATAATAATATTTTTATAATTTATAAATATAAATTTATTTTTTTCTTATAAAAATTATATAAAATCAAAACTATTTATAAAATTATAAAAACAAGTTTCATAAATTTAAAATCGTAAAAACTAAATAATTTAAGACTCATCTAACAAAACTCTCACCATATTCAATTGTCCATTTTAAAAATTAAATTGAAATTAAAGAGTATTTCTCCTAACTAGTTATTAGAAATTTTGTTACAACTTAACAAAATTAAAATAAATTAATAAAAAATCTTACACTTATTTATTTAAATTGAGTATTATACCTCGGAAATAAAATAGAGTCTAATGGTTCGAAAGCGTTTTTGGATGAAAACAGAAGATATAAGTTGTAACTTTCATTCTCCTTAATTAATAATAAAAATTAATTAAAATAAAACAGTCCAATTATGGTTAGAAAGCGGTTTTGGATGAAAACAGAATATATAAGTTGTAACTTTCATTCTCCTTAATTAAAAATAAAAATTAATTAAAATAAAACAGTCCAATTATTTAGCTGTCCATTCATATAAATATGAAAAGAGATATTAAAGGGTGAATAGTGAAGTTAATGGTCTACGCATACCAGGAATGTATTAATGATGTGATCAATCATTATTATTCAATTATATATATCTAATCCTAATTCAAATAATACATAATTTTATTTATATATTTTTCCAATAAATCAATTCCAATTATTCTCTTATAAACTAATTTTGTATATACCTAAAAGTGTATTTAGATATTAAAAGAACATAAATTATTACAATTTTTTATTTGCTACCTTTAAAAGATTAAAGAAGTCTACTTAAATTATACAGCAACACAATAAACTCATTTAGAAACTATTTTTTAAAAGAACTTTGAAGCTATATCTTAATTTCATTAAAGAATAGCTGTTTGCAAATAGAAGAAAAAAAAACTTTATCAAGTGCTAGATACATTTTCCCATCTCAAAGAAATAGCTGTCTACAAAGATTTTTATTAAAACAGTATTTCAGTTAATTTATCAATCAGATGTAAATTCAAATAAATCACATTTAGAAAACTGAACATAGACTAACACATTATAATTATTGATGGTTTCACATTGGGATCCAAATTCCTATACAAACAAAAAAAATGAAATATACATTTAACTTGAAAATAAATAATAATAGCATGTCTAACAATGAAATGTACAAATGACCATTAGAACATTTTGCAAGTGACTACTACGACTTTTCGAAAAAAAATAACTACAAGTTTCTTCTACACCAACAAAACTAGTGACTACTACTTCCACAACAAAAATATTAGTTTTTTCTTCTTCTACACCCAAATCTCACATGATGGGCTACAAAAATATGTTTAAATGTTTCTTTTTCTAATATAAAATATTCAAAGTCATTGTCAAGAACAATATGTTATCAGTATTGTTTCGTTACAGTTAATTCCCAAACAAACAATACCTCTATTTACAGTTTCTTGCACTGAAAGACGCACTTTGAACTGTTGATGTTGCCAACTGAGAATTTCAGGCAAGAACTTCTAAATTAGGCTTTCTGTTTAAGTTAGACCTGTAATATGAAGAAATGAAAAAGTAAATCAAATAGCACACAATAGCCACTTAATAAGAAAGGGACAACAGATGATTATTGGCTCAACATGTTTTGTCTTTTTTTGGTTAACTGGAAAGTTTTCTTCAGGTGGTCTGAACCAGAAGTAATTGGCAGCTTCTATCCACTGTGGGGTCACAACAAACTTCTTCTCCTTAATTGCCCAGTGCGATTTGTCAGTTCCAGCATCTGTTGCGACTAAGTGGGTTACAGACGAATCAATTTCTGTTGAACAAACGGCTCCTAGTTTATCTGCCATTTTCCAGAGATGTTGATTTTCTGCAATAACATTATTTGGGAATACACGGCTGAAGACCACTTTGCACCCCTTTAAAACTTCAGTCCGAACTGTTTTCAGAACCTAACAGGTATAATCAATCATTATTTTTTCACACTTTGAATAGTGTAACAAATTGTGAAGAAATAACAAGATAATTAAATGTCTAGAATGCAACACCTCAAATGGATGAAAGAAAGAAGTGTTGAATGCCTATTTTAACATCCGAAAATTTGTCAAAACTCACAATGATGCAAAAAAAAATATGGTCATGATTTAGAAAATAATTTGGACCATGACCTGGCAAAATCTATAAAAATCACAAATTTTAAAATAAAATTGCATTATGATTAAAAAGATCCATAGAAATCTTGATCATGAATTTTATACCAAAAACTACACTATAATCTAGAAGATGATCCAAAAACAAAAAAATAAACCACGAACAAAAAAAATCACAATGATCAAGAAAATTAACTGGATCATGATCCGGAAAAATCTACATTTGTTATGTTTGTGAAAACATACAATGAGGTGGAAAATAATTTGGATCATGATTGAGAAGATCTAGAAAATAACCTGGATCATGATTTTGATACCAAATGAAGTAAAAAATACACTATAATCTATAGCATGATCCAAAATAAAAGACAAACAAAATAAAAGATCACTTTCAATTTTACCTTGGTGGCAATTTTCTAATAAGTTTGTGATTGTGCATGCAAGAGATCGTGACAAAATAAAAATTTCCAAATAAGCTCAAATGTCATTCAACTTACCATTTTCAAAGTGAGAAAAGTTATCACAAAAAAGTTGTATGGTCAAGCAAAATCTTTTACCTGTCTTACATCTTTGCTGTCCAGCGGGATGATCTCTGATGAACCCACTTCAGTTTCCTGTAATGAAGTTGGAATCAGTGACAAGAGGATTTACAAAAGTACTTCAGTTCTGAATTCAAAGGAAGGACAAAAATGAAAGGGAAACACAAAAGTACCTCAGCGAAGAACAAACCATGAATCCGCTTAAGAACTTTAAGAACCGAGGCAAGAGCTCCATCAGTCTCACTTTCATCACTCCTCTGCTGAGAGAGAGACTTGGAGCTATAACCAAATTGTCGGCAACTGGAGGCGAAGAAATGATATCTTTCCATCAGTATCAGATTCTCCTTGTGCTTTCCCCATACCTAAAATCATCACAAAAGAAAAGAAAGAAATATGCAGATGGAAGGAAACATTAGAGCTCTCATATTATCCTTGAACTAGTGATAATAGAAAATTAATATGCCCCATTTGGAAAACACTTATAAATTTTGGAATCTATCTTCTGACTAAATTTAGTTTCCAAACATTTTTGTATCTGGATCCAAATACAAAATCAATAAGTGTTCCATGTGGGTATATAGTTTAGCTGACGTATGAACCTAGAAACAAATAGCATATGAACAACCAACCACTTCTGTATCATCAAGAATAAGGGTAGCACTTTCTTGTCCAACCACCACATCCAAACCCTTCTGATGCTTCCGAGTGCAATCATCATTGGCAATCACTCTTGTACCAAAGTATGTTTTTGTTGGGTCAAGCAGACTTGCCATTTGTAATGCATAGGCCCTTTCCCCCATGGTGTATATGTACATTTCAAACAAGGGACTCAATTCTTCCAAAAAAGTACGAATAAAAGGCCTCAACTTGGTCAACATGTGCATGGAATCCAGTTTAAACAGGCTGCCCTTCGGTATATCTACCATAATGTTTCAATATCATTACAAGAAAACAACAAGGTTAGAAAATGCAACACAAATACATCTATAATAATGCCTAGAAGACACCCCTACTTGAGATTTGTACTTAATCACCTCTAATAGCAATATAAAGAAAGATCCATATCATGGAGGAGGATACCAAATATCAAATAAAATTATCAAAAAACTTCCAAAAGAGAGGGGAAAACCCTTTCTTATGTCAGAAAATAACTTGTTTACTTTGTTAACCAAACGCAAAAAATATATCACTTGGTTAATGTACATTACCAAATGAAACAGCTTCACTTGACCAAGACTTAGATTCATTGATTCCTCAAATTCAACTCAGTTTTTATTTTTCTTTGAAGTTGCATCTTCAATCCATAACTCGAGCACAATAACTGACTGACCATGCAGATATATAGTTGCATATAAAAAAGAAATGCAGATACCAAATTGCTACATCTCCTTGCATTTGAAAGTGTAAGGAACACTTTAGTTTTCTTGTCAGCTACTTAACAGGACTAGATAAAATCTGCTTTCTATATAATTGGACAACAATAAGTGCCCCCACAACAAATAAATATGCAAATATCATTATGAAGAACTAAAATGTATGAAAAAAGAATGGGAACATTCCTTTTCAGGAATTAGCTATCTATATGCCTATCAGGACATGTAGCCCCATTTGCAAACATTTTTTAAATTTGTTTACACTGTAAACATTTATAGTCAGTATTTTGATCCAAGTTTTCAAACATTTTTTTTATTTTAAGAAACCAAAATAAAAAAAAAAAATCCACATGGGGCCATGATAAACTTCTAGTCAAGACAGCTAAATGAAAAACAATGTCCCACTTACAACAAACACAGGACTGGTTTGCTTTGTTTTTTTTAAATTAACTGATTTATTTGAAAAAAATATATTGTTTGATAAAGATTGATTTATTCTAAAGGATAAAATATCTTTTAGTATATAATTCTTTTAAAATATAAATAAATTATGATTTAATAAACTTGTCACGGAGGTGACGTCTTTAGTTACAAACAACTGAAAAAGTAAGAGAAAGAGGAAAGGGAAGAAGAAAGGGAACTAGAAAAAGCATCAACATCAGGCCTGATGACCCCATGGATTGCAATTACAATTATAAGCATTCAACTACAAAGAATCACACCAAGCTAAATTGACAAACCGTCATCTTATCTTAATCATCCTCAGCATAAACTAAGCTGTCATCTTAGCATTTAATATTTTGAAATGTTATAAAGAAGAGGGAATTTTGGTATTTCATTTGATGATTTGATGGAAGAAGTGATTAAAGATGGTATGTTCGTATATTTGGTTTAATCCAGATAATCCACATAAATCAATGCAATAGTTAATGACATAGGTTGACAACCAAAGAAAATGTGTGCATAAAATTTGGACCTACCTTGCAGGGAATCTATTTGGCCCATCAAGTACTGCTCCTCCGATGTAACATCCATAAATCGGGTTGAATTGAGAAGGGTGTGATCTAAATCAAGGACCAGGTACAGCTTTTTTTGCCGAAACAGATTCTTCAAATCTCTATTGCATACTCGGGTTATCTCATCATCTTTGAAGGTTAGTGCCTACCACCAATTTTATCATGAAAATAAAAGTTTCAAATAACTTCAAGAAGCTGACAAATAAAATTGAAACTTTCCACATGCAGCTGACCTAACAAACTTCATATATGTTAAGAAAAGCATATCTTCTTGCACAATATACTTGGCATCATTTGGTTAGGGGTGTCAGAGCGACTGTGGGGATAGTACAAATATTCCTATAGTAATAAATATATGTTTATGGTTTTCCTTTTTCCATATTCACAGTTTCATTTCTCCATACTCATTACTCACAGACTCACAGTACAAAGGTACAAGTTGTGTCCGGGGAGGGGTACAAGCTTGTATTCCCCTTTCCCCCATGTTTGTTACAAGCTTATATAAAGCATATATGATGCCTCATATATACTAGGAATTCCACTATCACCCTTTTCTGCAGTAATGGGGCAGTTAGTTTGGAATTTTTTTGCTAAAATTGTTCGGAAATTTGCTTTATGAAATGAAGAGTCTTGAATGAAAACTGGTAATAATTGTTTCGATTTACAAGTGTCTAATTTTATTATATTGTATTTTGATAGGAATAAAATAAATGAGAAACAATATGTACTCATATAAATGCGATTTCATAACTTATGTAAAAGAGTAATTAGATAAAGTTTAAAGTAAGTATCTAAAAATATACAATAAATAAAAGAAAGAATTGCAAGGCAAGTGTTTCAAGAAATAATTAATAACTATATAAATTAAAACATTATTAATAATTAATAATACTAAACCAGGACATCTAAAAATAAAATTCTAACTTTATTTTAATAAAAGGGTAAAAATGTCTTTTACTACTTATACTACATGCTTTTACTCTTTACCAATGAAAAACTGTAAAAAAACATACAACTTGTACCTCATCTAATCCCTCTAATCAAAAAACAATAATATATACAACTAGTACATGCTATTAACAATGTAACATTAGAACAAACATAAACCCTATTTTACAGGTCACCAACACAATGCTCATGCTTGTTTCTAAAGCGCATACATACCTTGTGTATATAACGAAGTGATACATGGCCTTCCTCAACGTCCACCCTTTGCCCACATGCAATACACATTCCTCCAAAAACACCAGGATGTGTGCATATATCCGTCTTGACAGAAACTTCAGCATAAAAAACAACAATATAGAAACACAATTTAGCATGAGCTGTTAAAAGAAAATGTATCAAAGTAAATTAGAAATTCACCAGAACTATTCTCTGTAATTTGGCATGAAGATGATGTCCCAATTTCCTCCACGTCAACAGATGCCTCCACCTTGCGCCTCTTAACACTAAATAGATATTAAGTTCCAATTTAGGCTAACTTGTCACAAAGACACCAGAAATGTTATTTTTATCATAAAACAACAGGATAGAGGCAACAGAAAACTTGACATCCAGACACCTAATGGATTCAGAAGACAATGTATCCTCATCCTCATCTGCATCACTATCTTCACGATCGGGTGATGTATCAGACGCAGTATCTAACTCAGCGTCCAGCAGTGCAGCAAAGTCATCGCTACTGGATGAGTTTACTGGAGAATCAGTTGCTACACCCATCTGAACATACAATGCAGAACAAGATTGTAGATAATTGATTATTGATGCTATTGTCAATTAGTGTGAATTCCAACCATATTAAGTAGTAGACAAATTGGAATCAAGGAAAATATGGTACACAATCAACCTTAACCGTAAATCTCTTAATTATAGATATCAATTATGGAGATTTGATTTTCCTAAATTATAATGATTATATTTATGTAAATAGTGATTCAATTCCTTGTAATGTATATATATACAGAACTGAAATAATCTAAATTTCCATTCCAATACTACTTTCTGGTTGTTGCATGGTATGAGAGCAGAATTTAATACTCTTCATCAATAAAGATCCAAATTCATGTCATTATGAAGAATGTCACTTTGCGAAACATACTCTAAATGTATTTCCTAAAATTCCTTATCTGTCTACCCAACATTTCTCTCTAATCCATATTGATGCTGGAGACCATCTAGAGTAAACACTATGGAGGTCTAAATGCTTTATTACCATCATTATCATACAAGAATGAACTGGGTATAACTAGGGGTGAGCAAATAACGGGTAAATCAGATCCCCAAACCGAACTGAGCATTTTGAGTAAGACAATTCCAGTTGGGTTGGGTTGGGTTGGGTTGGGTTGGGTTGGGTTGGGTTGGGTTGGTTTTGGGTTGGATTAGATTTGGCTTACCCAAACTACCCAAATAAAAATAGAGACAATAAATGTTTAAGTGACTCCACCCCTTTCAATAGGAAGACATATGTTTTCTAGAATGTATCAATAAGCTAGACCCATACTGCGAGTTGCTATCAGTACAGATAGGTCTCTGGGTGTTGGACTCTCATATAGGGTAACTCAAATAAGCATTTAAACAATCTATGAATAATACATGTTTCACAACCTTCCTGAGTTTCTTTGAATTGCTTGGAACTGAAATTATAGTTTAGAGTTGATCATCAGATATTCGTTCAGGGCAACGATCATTGAGGTACAAATATTTATTAATCACAACTTTCTACTCGGCATATTATTGCAATGCACAGATTACAGATCCCTATCATTATTAATATGCAATCTATCATGCGTAATCTATACCTTTTTCCTAAGCAATAAATTCTATATTTCCATTACAGTATGCAATAACTCACACTGAGAATGGGTTCAAAATTAATCATCTAAAGGTGTAGTGTTTAAAGGTATACAAAACATTCCTAAGAATTTTTGTTATTTTAAACAGTTTCATCACTAAAATAATTGCACTTAGACAAATGCAACACTACTCATGTGTTTCTGCAGGTTGATTTACCAAGAAACCATATTCTTGCAAATTCTCAAAGTTTGAGAAAGATTCCTATTTTTAACCCTAAAGTGGTAAAGGTGGTAACATTGATTCTGCTTTAGTTGTGTAAATGGATAAAAAATAATGAAATTATGTGTTTCATATCTGTTAGTAACAAGCTAAGGTAGAAGGACATAAAGTTGGAAGCCAAAGTAAGAACTTCTTTGATGTAGGGTTATCTGGAATAATCTAGGTTATTTGAAAGAAATCTTGTTGGATGAATAAGTGGATCGTTTGGATTAAATGACGAACTCTATATTTAATATTTTTAAATGGATATTTGGTATTTTGTTGATGATTTGAATGCTCATGGGACAAAATTCCTGATTTTAACTCTGCCTCAATCTAACTAACAGCCTTCAAGAAAATGAAACTTACACCCTTATTTAACTGAACAACCTTCAAGAAAATCAAACTTACACCCTTATATAATGCAAATGCTGTGAATATCACCTTGTCTTGAATTTCTATGGATCGGTGGGAAAATCTATAGCATGACATAGATAAAGAACAAAATAAGCCATCAAAGTTCCTTATTTTAACAACTCTGTCTCAATTTAAAGAAAAAAAACCTTCAAGAAAATGAACCTTATGTCCTTATATAATGCAAATACTTTGTACATCATCTTGTTCTGAATTTCTATGGATTGGTGAAAAAAATCTAAGGCATTATATAGATAATGAACAAAATAAACCGCTATAGATTAACTTCAAGGGATACATCAGCTTACAAGCAATGAAGAGCAATTCTGATCATGCAATTGTGAACATGTCTGCAGTAGTTCCTCAACCTTCTCTTTACTTTCTCTATTAAAAAAATGATTGATTAATAAAAGTTGCCCACCACAAGATTAAGGAAGTACCAATTATGGATTTGTGCATCAATAACAAATTTTCATGGTAAAGGAAGAAGAGCCCAGAAGTCATACCTTGTTAGGGAACTATTTGCTACATTCACTGAAGGTTGTGGTTGAACAATTTTGGCTTTCTTGACACTAGAGATATCTGGGATATTATATTATGGACAAAAAAAATAACCCTTGTGCTAAATAACCTATCATAATTTGAAGTCAGAAAGTAAATGCTCATTCGACATAATATTATATGAACTCCTATACATTTGCAGCAATATGGAGTCAAGACATACAAAAATACACAGGATACTACTTTCTTCTCCTTCATCATAGCTGATAGCACATCCATCTCTCTTAAGACTGCCTTCTTTAGCAGTCCGACAACCATTTTCAGCAAGTGCTTCAGATAAATCAAGTTTTCCATTGTCAGAAGTATCAAGCAACGATATTAGCCTAGCATTTTTAGACTGTGTTATATTGCAGGCAAGATCAACATTTTCTGCAACTGCCATGGTCTCATTCGTTCCAGAATTAACATCTAAAGAATTGAAATTGAGAATGCTGCTTGTATCAGCAGTAGGTAAAATTTCTCCATCTCCATTTCCACTTCCTAAGTTATCAGTTCCTACATCAATGTGCTCAAAACCAGGATTAGCAATGACTTCATTTCCAGTTCCACCATCAGAATTGCTTGAGGTAGGGAGAGCAATCAAATCACCAGTCTCCATGGATAATCAAAACACTAATGCTACTTGACGGGTTTAACCTAATGTAGAATTTTCCCTACACAAAACATATGGTATTAAGAACTTTCAATTTATGATTTGTAATTAAATTAGTTCAGGATTTAACATACTCAAATGGAACTTAATATCTAACTTTACAGCATTCTAATTAAATTCAGTTTTTATTTTCCCCCAAATCGACTTTGCCCAAAATCCATGGCTCATATCCTGTCAAATATAGCCAAGAACACCACAAGAACAATTCAATTTTGACAAAGATCTTTCACAACAACTATGAGTTATAATCCATCCATCCATCCTTCATAAAAATAAAAATAAATGAATCACAAAATTACATATCTATACAAAATTAACTATCTAGGTTTCCAATTAGCTACAAATTGCACCAATCAATAAACACGAAGTTATTCGAAAGAACCCACTTCTTTCCGTGCATATAGATTAGCAACCGGTATAGCAAGTTCATTTGTTACGTAAATTTCATCTTATATCAGATATCCATCCTGCTCCAAATGCATACAAGATTGTAGCTTTGTATACTCATACATATATATATATAGGAAGTCAATGTTCTTACCTTGAAGGGAAGAAGAGACGGCGGAGAGAGAAAAGGGGGAGCATATATGATGACCTTCAGACCAAGGTAACAACGAAGAGATCGCGGCCCGAGGGAATGGCGATCCTAAATCCAACAACGGAGACACGTTAATGATACAGTGTGGAGCTAGTCTGAGCTAGATACGGTTGTTTTATATGTTCTACATGCATGAAAAGACAACGACTGTTGATTATATATTAAAGACAATAGAAAATGAAGATCCTTTAATATGATTGGAAGAGTGTACAAACCCGTTGTTTAGAACGGTAGTGTAGTAGTCGAGTTCTTGAGTTCTTCTATGACCTATTTATGTGTACCTTGTATTGGACCAAGCACAATCTAACATTAATATTGTATTATTAAATTACATTTGAGGTTAAAAAAATCATAATTTCGGAAAAAAAAATGATAGAGAGAGTGACACTAAGGCAGCAACTCCCCACCAGTCGGCCAGTCTCTCTAAATGATAACTCAGATCGTAGCAGACAACGACCTAGAAGTCGACTACTGCGAAGAAGACCACCGAGAAGAAGACCACTGCGAAGAAGACGACTCCCGCGAATAAGACGACGACCGAACTAAACTGTAATGTTATTTTTAACTTAAAGTATAATGTATAAACTGTAATGTTATTTTTAATGTGAAGTGTAATGTCTAAACCTTAATGTTATTTTTAAAACTGAAATGTAATGTCTGATAAACCGAGGTGAAAATTTGGTAATATTGGTCTGTTTGGGACGAAATGGTCCTGAACATGGTCATGTTATGGCCGAAATAGTCTAGAACATGTCCATGTTATAGAGAAATTGTCTAAAACATTTCCATGTTTTGGACCATTTCTTCCCGAACATAATCATGTTCGTGACCAATATTTGCAAACATGGCCATGTTCGGGATGAATTAGTCCAGAACATGGCCATGTTATGGACCATTTCGTCTAGAACATGATCATGTTCTAGACCATTTTGTCCTCAACATGAACATGTTCCGGACCATTTTGTTCCAAACATGTCCCGAACATAATAATGTTCAGGACTATATCGTCCAGAACATGGTCATGTTCTAGACTATTTCGTCCCAAACATGATCATGTTCGAGACCATTTCGTCCCCAACATTATTTTTTTTGTTAATACAGTTTCTCTTATTCTTTAGCTTCATAGATCCCGAAGTTCAAATACACGATGTTCAAATACCTAGTATTAGAATAACTTTTTCTTCTGAAAAGGAGCTTCGTGAATTTCATAACGCATATGCCCAATCAAAGGGTTTGGCATTTCTAAGCTATGAGCAAGGAACGGTCCAAATGGCAAACAAAAGTGGTTCTTCATCGCTTGTGCCAAAAGTGGTGTATGTTCTACAAAGGGAAGAACATTTTACAATGTAGACCTTCTACCAAGACGAACTGTAAGGCTATGATAAATGTTGCAGTTTGAATGAAGGTGTTGTTGTGATAACTAGTGTCTTCCATTACCATAACCATATCTTGAGTCCTAGAAAGTCGAGACATCTTAAATCTCACAAGGTTCTAGATCTAAGTGCGAAGAGAAGATTGGATTTAATCGACGAAACTTGAATTATTTTGTCAAAAATATATCAATCACTTGTAGTTGAAGCTAGCAGATAAGATAATATGACTTTTGATGAGAGAAGTTGTAGAAACTATATTGCAGAAGCTAGACGATTTCGATTAGAAGATGGTGATGTCGAAGCACTATGTTTAAAAAAATTATGTATATGATGTGGACGAGGAAAACCGAATAAAGAATGTCTTTTGGACTGATGGAAGATGCAGGGCTGCATACAAGTACTTCTCGGATATCATCACATTTGACCCAACATATTTGACAAACCGCTATGATATGCCATTTGCTCCTTTTGTCGATGTTAATCATCATGGACAATCAATTTTGCTAAGATGCAGATTAATGTTAAGTGAGGATTTAGAATCATTTATCTGTTTTTTCAAAGCATGGTTGACATGTATGAACGGACGTGCTCCAAAGACAATAATCACTGACCAACGTCGATCAATGGCCATTGCAATTGAAAAGGTCTTTCTGAACACCCATCATCGCTTTTGTCTTTGGCATATAATGAAGAAACTCCCCCATCAAATTGTATGTGCATGCTCATTATAAAAGTATATAAAAAAAGACATTCAAGAACATTGTCTATAACTCAATCACAATCGAGTAGTGTGAAGATAGTTGGCTGTAAATGTGTTACGGTTCAGAAATAAAGGTTGCGGTCCCAAAATAATTTTAGCGCCCTCCACGGTCCTATTGTGCACTTGTGCTAAATTTCTGATTTTGTTTTAATACTCCGTTTTATTTTTTTATTCGGTTATTTTACAAACTGAATTTTGTTATGTTGTTACAATAATAATCCTGAATATTCTAGGGCAAGACAACAACTATATAAGGCGGTTGATCTCTATTCCCCAAGGACTCATCAAATAATGAATACATCAATTTTCTTGTGAAAGTTCTTCACCCCTATTTTATTTTATGTATTGAACCTTTGTTTTTGACTGTTTGATATAGACCAACAATATTTCTTTTCTCATTCTTGATTCTTCTTTTCCCCTCTTCTCAAATTCTTCGTCACAAAACCCTTCCGTTAAACTTTGATTATATATTTCCCACTAGAGATCAAGAACTCGATTCATGAAATTAAGAACCCATAAATACTAGTTACAAAACAAGTCGTAACATCTTGGTATCAGAGCAAGATGATTCTCAAATGTTAGAAACCCGACAGCAAGTAGAAATGGATGCTTTAAAGACCCTAATCGAAGGTTTGACCCAACAATCAGCCTTTATGCAAGCTACTCTACTTCAGTACATGACCGAATCGGCTACTTTGCAACAGAACATGGACAAAAACGTTCAATGTCACTATATAAATATTGATATCCATTGAAAGTGGTGTGTCTAATAATGTCCAAGATCCCCGCACCCGACCCTATTTTGATACTTCTTGCTACGGTCCTCCTCCGAACAGGCCCTTCCAATATGGCCAACATTATTTGCCTCCAACCCGGCTCACTAAGGTTGATTTTCTTGAGTTTGATGGGACTGATGTGGAGGGTTGACTGATATTCGCCGAATAATTCATTAGGATGTGTTGGGTCAAAATATTTTGACTAAGTGTCAAAGTAGTTTGACTATTGGAATTTTGATGATGAATGTATATGAAACTCTATCTATACGTCTAATTGTTTTTGGTGCAGGTGTATCAAAAATAGATTATATTAGACTTGGTCTTAATGAGGTTCATTAGACCGATTTGGGATTATATGCACGAAGTTAGACATGCAGTCAAACTAGCGGAGCTAGACGTGCAGTCTAACTAGCGGAGTTAGACGTGTAGTCTAACTAGCGGAGTTAGACATGCAGTCTAATTAGTGAGAGTTAGACGTGTAGTCTAACTAATAGATGTTAGACGTGTAGTCTAACTCCTTCAGATTAGTCTGAAGTGATATACAGTTAGACGTGCAGTCTAACTAATGGAAGTTAGACGTGCAATCTAACTCCTTCAGATTAGTCTGAAGTGAATTGTAATTAGACATGAAGTCTAATCCCATTAGACCAGGTGGTCTAATGGATGATGCCATTAAACGGGGGAGTATAATTTTATTAGACGAGTTCGTCTAAGTGAAATATGTCTAATGCTAGGCTTAAGCAGTTGCTTTAAACTAGCACACGTCTACCCACGATCAACTAGTTGTACGCTACTCCTGCTCCACTTTCTTGTGAAGATCAGTACGACAGTCAGTTACAACCAATTGATTAATGCCACGTAAGCAAATATTTTTCCCACTACTTGTTTTTGCAGGAATACCCTTAAAGAATATTTGGCGCACTACCATATTGGTACGGCCATGATCTTAGTGCTCAGAGTTTGTTGTGTACTATGGAGGCGTTCCAATGGAAGCTCTCCATGTTGGGTACCACACTTATTGTCCTCATTCCGAAGACACCCGCACCGGAAACTTATGAAGATTCGACCGTTGGTACCTGTTCCTATTTAAAGATCCTCAGGGACAACGGAAGAACAATTGATCTATCGATACTCATATTATTCTATCTTAACTGTCAGTTACTTTCTTGCTTTTACTGTGTGTTAATCAAGATAGAGTTAGAATCAAAGCACTGTATTAGCTGAGTGATATTCTTCATATTGTAAGTTGAACAAAGTGTGTTCTGTTCAACAGTGAGCTAGTAGTGCAATTGTATTTGATTCGTTGAAAGCTTAGTGAATCCTTCCGGTGGTTGGAAGAAGGGGTGACGTAGGAGAGTTAACTCCGAACATCCATAAACAAATTGTTGTGTTGTTTCTTTCTGTCATCTTTTCATTCTTGGTTCTTAACTTCAAACTCAAATAAACATTTCCGCACTTGAATCGTTCAAGAGTTTACAAGAGTTTGTACAGAATAGAAAGTGATCTAAATCCTTAATGGGATTTCTATCAAATCGTTTTTCCGAAGTCGTCACCAATAGCCAGAACCCCGTCTCTATTGATTACGCCGATCCTATCAGGATGGACAAGACGAATGATACCACGAAGTTGGACATTTCCCCCATTCACTTTACAAATGAAGCAAGAATGTGGTATGGGTTGTATTTGCATAACCGCAACCATAGAGAAGCCTTGTCATGGGATGTATTCAAGAGAGACCTCTTATTTTAATTCGGTCCTTCCATACATGACACCCACATAAGACAATTAATCAACTTGAAGTAGGTCAGCATTGTCCAAGAAGCAACATACGGGTCTCTAATGAATAACAAGCCCTTATACAGTGTTGAACCGTTGTTGCCACCCAAGCAATTCAATGTTAACACGGTCTAGCCAAGCACCAAACGGACAAATGACCCCATGAAAGACATATGTTATACTTGCAATGAAAATTGGGAGCCCAGCCATAGGTGTAAATCTAAATTGTTCATGGTCTCGGCTAATCATCAAGAAGTTCAAGAATTCATTCAAGAACTAGTTTATGATGATCCACCTTTGCTACTTGAGGCAGGGGATGAACCAGTAATTTCTTTGCACGCATTGACGGTCTTGTAGGGTATACTTAAGGCATTGGTCAACATGATACAAGGCAACCAGCTGGACAAGACCTTGGAAAATTATAGTGTTGCTGCCATAGTGCAAATAACAAACAAGCATGTAGGCCGGATTATTTCACTCGTGGCAACAACATTGGAAGACACTCCTAAAGATCTCCAGTACATAATCGAAGGCTTTAAGGCTTTCTTCCAGCAACCCAAAGACCTAGCACCAACTAGGAGAGTAATTAGAAACCATGGTTATTTTGCTACCCTAGGGTGCTGGTCTGGAAGAAGGACTGGGCTTGGATATTTGATGACACTCTAGAGTATAATCGGAAGAAGAATTGCTCTTTTGTTGCACATGTGGTGCTGATCCAAAAGAAGGACTTGTTCTGGATTTTTTATAACACCTTAGTATAAGTGAAGCTAAAAAACGTTATTTTTATATCTACACTAGGTCCCGGCCAACTCCACTATTGAAAGGATGGTACCGAAGGTTTTTTTAGGGGTTGTGGTCCTATAATCCGACCCTTTCTAGATCTGCTGGAAATTCGACCGAATAGCAAGAGAAAAGAGCTCTATTTGAAGTTTGGAGGATGCGAATTAGAGGCTGACTAGGACACGGTCTTTTCGTCGAGGGCGAAAAATTTGAAGGGGGGATAATGTTACGGTTTAGAAATAAAGGATGCGGTCCCAATATAATTTTAGCACCCTCCATGGTTCTATTGTGCATTTGGGCTAGATTTTTGTTTTTGTTTTAATATTCTGTTTTGTTTTCTTTTTTGGTTATTTTACAAACTGAATTTTGGTATGTTGTTATAATAATGATACTAAATATTCTGGGGCAAGACAACAACTATATAAGGCTGATCTCTCTTCCCCGAGGACCCATCGAATAATGAATATATCAAATTTCTTGTGAAAGTTCTTCACCCCTATTTTATTTTATGCATTGAACCTTTGTTTTGCACTGTTTGGTATAGATCAACAATACTTATTTTCTCATCCTTGATTCTTCTTTTCCCCTCTTCTCAAATTCTTCATCACAAAACCCTTCCGATGCACTTTGATTGTATATTTCTCACCCGGTCCTAGAGATTAAGAAATCGATTCTTGAAATCAAGAACCCATAAATACTACTTACAAAACAAGTCGTAACAAAATGATAGATGAATTTAAGTTGCAAGAAAATTATTGGTTGAACTCCTTGCACGTAGAAAGTGCAAAATAGATTCATGTGCATGTTAAATGCCACTTCTAGCAGGAATGTCAACATCTCAAAGAAGTAAATCTATGAATGCTTTTTTTATGACTTTTTTCATTCTAAAACATCCTTAAAACAATTTGTAGAGTAATATGATAGGGTCCTTAACAGGAACTTAGAGAAGGAAAAAAATGGATTTTCATTCTTATAATTCGACTATTCTAATTGTGAGTGGGTATTCATTGAAAAATCAATTTCAGAGTGTATATATATAAACAACATTTTTAAGTTGTTCCATAATGAAGTGAAAGGGTTGATGTTCCGCGACACCTCCATACTTGAAGATGTTGGGACAACAACTACATTTGGAGTGATGGAGACCATACAAGGTCATGATGGAGAATATTGGAGTGATATTTCTATAAAAGTAAACTTCACCCCTACAGAGACATATTTTATAAATTGTCAATGTCAACGGTTTGAGTTTAGAAGACACATGTGTAGTCATATTTTGGCAATTTTGAGAAGAATGAAGGTGAATATGGTGTCGGCTAATTATATCTTGGACCGTTGGAGCAAATATTTGAAAAGAGGTAATCAAAATATCAATAGCATGTATGATTCTAATATGGGGGACATTGAAAGAAATCGACATAATTATCTTACTTCAATGATGCAACACAACAAAAACAACAATGAAATGATCTAGTGTCGACTCAATTTTCCTTCACATCACTTTTTTCCTCTCAAACATATCCCGAAGATAATACTTGTGGGGACAACATTCAAAGTTATGTTTTAATGTAAAAAAAATTACAGTTCAGTATTTAATAAATTACAGTTCAGTATATATAAAAAATATACAAATAGGAATCAAATTACATGCAAACATACCAATTGGTCTGAAACATATCCATGTTCTAAAGAAATGTTCTTGAACATGTTCATATTCTAGACGAAATTGTCCCAAACATGAGCATGTTCAAGAAAATATCTCTAGAACATAGACATGTTCTAGACTAATTGGTCCTAAACATTAGCATGTTCGGGACAATTTAGTCTAGACATGTTCGAGATAATTTCTCCAGAACATGGACATGTTTTGAACCAATTGGTCCTGAACATGAGCATGTTTGGGACAATTTCGTCTAGAACATAGACATGTTCTAGATCAATTGGTCCCGAACATGAGCATGTTCAGGATAATTTCGTCCAGAACATGGACATGTTATGGACTAATTGGTCCCTGAACATGAGCAAGTTTAGGACAATTTCGTCTAGAATATAGACATCTTCTGGACAATGTTGGCCAGAATATGGACATGTTCTGGACTAATTGATCATAAACATGAGCATGTTCAGGACAATTTTTCTAGAACATGGATCTGTTCTGAACAATTTCGTCTTTATCATGGACATGTTATGGACAATTATGTCTAGAAGATGGACATGTTCTGGACAATTTCATCCAAAACATGGACATGTTCTGGACCAATTATAATGAGCATTCTAAGTAATTTTCAATATAAACAAATGGTATTAATTTACAATTCATTTTATATATAATGTAACAACCAAACAATGTTACACTGTTACAAACGGTATTAATTTACAATTAGTGTTCATCTATTTTACATTTTGTAACAATTTAGTAATTTTATGTATTTTTTTCAGGAAATGTGTTCTTAACAATATTCATATTTGACTCCAGGATCGCCGCAACATATTTTATCCTCATCGACTCAAGTATTGCCATACACTTCAAAAACACAAGTTTCATCAAGTTAGTACAGGTAATTCTCAAACAATGTTAAAACAATATAACTTACATTTTCCATGAAAGCATTATTCAATTGTATTCTTATCCTATAAATGACTCTAGTTGTCACATATAGTATATTCCATAATCTATTTTATTACCAGGGTCTTGCCAAGAAAATTTCATAATATGGAATGTGAATTCTTCTATTGAAGCGACGATTCCTGAGTCAACAATCTTTATGAATTCAACAAAACATTTTTCTGTTTTACCATGATAAAAAAAATATATAAACATAACTGTGAAATATAAACACTTTTACATAGATAGAAAAATCTAGTTTATTACCAATGCCTTAGATGTTATATATTTTTCCTCCTATGGTAAACCTTCAGGCAATGGTAGGTTGTCAATTATTTATTTGGATTTCTTATTTTTATGTTGATGAAATACATATAATAATGAGAATGTTCTAAAATAGGGAACAAAATCTAAAAAACATGATCGGTTTATTTAAGATACCATATGGCTAGGTAGCCGAAAAATGAGAATGTTCTAAAATTTGGAGGGGTACTTACAAGGTCAACATTCTTTATTTCTTTTGATGATAAATGAAATAACATCATTTCTTCTTCAACTGTAGAGCCAAAAATATCACCACCATAAGGATGTGTACTCTACAAATAAACATCATATTAAAAAACAAAGATAATAATCTGTTACGACTTGTTTCGTAAGTTGTGTTTTGGGTTCAAGAATCAAGTTCTTGATCTCTAAGACCGGTGAAAATTCTACAATCAAAGGGCAATGGAAGGTTTTGATAGAGAATTTGGGGGGAGGGATAGAAGAACCAAGGGTGCGAAGAGAAAATATTGTTGGTCTACACCAAACAGTCCATAGTAAATAATAATAGACGAACGGGGTCGAAGTTCATATCTTCATTATTCCATTTATGGGTCCTTGGGGAAGAAAGACCAGCCTTATATAAGTGATGTCTTGCCCCAGAATATTCGGTTACAACAAATACTAGAAAATAACAGAATTCGATTTGTAAAGTAGAAAAGGAAAGCAAAACAAAATAATAAAACAACAAAACAGAAATCTGGCCCATGTGCACCATAGGACCGAGACCGGGTGCCGAGAAAGGTTGCTGGAATTTATTCTAGGGCCGAGGCCTTGATTTTAGACCGTAACAATATCTCCCCCTTCAAAATTCGTCGCCCTCGACGAAAAAGACCGTGGTCTGCTGAGCCTCCCGAGCCTCTAATGCGCATGCTCAATGTTTCAAAGAATTTGGTCGGACTTCAGCAAGTCCAGCAAGTGTCGGAGTCTAGGACCGCATTTCTTAGAAGCTCTCGGTCTTCCTGCTCCCCAATCAGTCCTTCCGTCGGCCCAACATGCCAGGTGCATCAAAATGGCCATTTTTCTTCCGGGCATACTCTAGAATGTCTTCAAACAACCAAGCCTAGTCCTTTATCCAGACCAGTAACACATGCGTAACAACATAGCCATGTCTTCTAACTACCTTCCTGGCTGGTGGTCGGTTGTTGGGTTGCTGGTTGAGCCCTTTGATTATGTCTTGGAAATTTTCAGGAGTGTCTTCCAAAACAAGTAAAACACTTTCGCATTCGTTTTTACTCTTTATTAGTACCGTGGCAGCAACATTATGATTTCCCAAGGTCTTTTCTGGTTGGTTACCTTGTATTATGTTGACCCGCGACCGAGGGGTACCCTGATGGACTGTGAAAGTGTGCAAAATAATGACACGTTCGTCCCTTGACTCAAGCAGCAAAGGTAGGTCATAAAAACCTGATTCTTGGACGGGTTCTTGAACAAGTTCTTGGACTTCTTGCTGATTAGCCGGGGCCATGAAAAATCTGGATTTGCACCTATGATTGGGCTCCCAATTTTCATTGCAAGTATAGCACCGGTCCTCCTTGGGATCGGTCGTCCGGTTTGTGCTCGGCCAGACCGTGTTAACAATGCATGGTTTGGGCAGCAGCAGCGGCTTGGCGCTGTACAAGGTCCTGCGACCGAATCGCAACAAGAGATCCCTCTTGAATGCATCCCACGTCAATGTTACCTTTTGGTTGCGATTACATAAATATGATTCATGCCACGTTCTTGCCTCTCTTGAAAAGTGAGTGCGGACAATGTCTAGCTTTTTGGCATCATTTGTTTTTCTCTCCCTAAAGACTTGCTCGGCAAATAAGAGACAGCCCTCCAAATCAGTCCCATCAAATTCAGGAATATTAACGTTTGTGAGTCGGGTTGGAGGAAGGTATCAAGAAACAATATCATAGGGTCGGGTGCGGGGATCTTGGTCATTATTAAACACACCTCTTTCAATGGTTGTCAAGCTTTTTCCAGCAGCATACCTTCTGTCCATATTTGGCTGAAAGGCATTGTGCAAGGCAGCCTATTTGGTCATGTGTTGTTGCAGGGCAGTATTCATGGAGGCCCATTGTTGGGTCAGCCCTTTGAGTAGGGTCTTAATATCATCCATCTTTGTTTGCTATCGGGTTTCTTTCGTTTGAGGATCGTCTTGCTCTGATACCAAAAATGTTACGACTTGTTTCGTAAGTTGTGTTTTGGGTTCAAGAATTAAGTTCTTGATCTCTAAGACCGGTAGAAATTCTACAATCAAAAGGTAGAGGAAGGTTTTGATAGAGAATTTGGGGGGAGGGATAGAAGAACCAAGGGTGCGAAGAGAAAATACTGTTGGTCTACACCAAACAGTCCATAGTAAATAATAATAGACGAACGTGGTCAAAGTTCATATCTTCATTATTCCATTCATGGGTCCTTGGGGAAGAAAGACCAGCCTTATATAGTGATGTCTTGCCCCAGAATATTCGGTTACAACAAATACTAGAAAATAAAAGAATTCGGTTTGTAAAGTAGAAAAGGAAAGCAAAACAAAATAATAAAACAACAAAACAGAAATCTGGCCCATGTGCACCATAGGACCGAGACCGGGTGCCGAGAAAGGTTGCTGGAATTTATTCTAGGGCCGAGGCCTTGATTTTAGACCGCAACAATATCTCCCCCTTCAAAATTCGTCGCCCTCGACGAAAAAGACCGTGGTCTGCTGAGCCTCCCGAGCCTCTAATGCGCATGCTCAATGTTTCAAAGAATTCGGTCGGACTTCAGCAAGTCCAGCAAGTGTCGGAGTCTAGGACCGCATTTCTTAGAAGCTCTCGGTCTTCCTGCTCCCCAATCAGTCCTTCCGTCGGCCCAACATGCCAGGTGCATCAAAATGGCCATTTTTCTTCCGGGCATACTCTAGAATGTCTTCAAACAACCAAGCCCAGTCCTTTATCCAGACCAGCAACACATGCGTAACAACATAGCCATGTCTTCTAACTACCTTCCTGGCTGGTGGTCGGTTGTTGGGTTGCTGGTTGAGCCCTTTGATTATGTCTTGGAAATTTTCAGGAGTGTCTTCCAAAACAAGTGAAACACTTTGGCATTCGTTTTTACTTTTTATTTGTACCGTGGCAGCAACATTATGATTTCCCAAGGTCTTTTCTGGTTGGTTGCCTTGTATTATGTTGACCCGCGACCAAGGGGTACCCTGCTGGACCGTGAAAGTGTGCAAAATAATGACACGTTCGTCCCTTGTCTCAAGCAGCAAAGGTGGGTCATAAAAACCTAATTCTTGGACGGGTTCTTGAACAAGTTCTTGGACTTCTTGCTGATTAGCCGGGGCCATGAAAAATCTGGATTTGCACCTATGATTGGGCTCCCAATTTTCATTGCAAGTATAGCATCGGTCCTCCTTGGGATCGGTCGTCCGGTTTGTGCTCGGCCAGACCGTGTTAACAATGCATGGTTTGTGCAGCAGCGGCGGCTTGGCGCTGTACAAGGGCCTGCGACCGAATCGCAACAAGAGATCCCTCTTGAATGCATCCCATGTCAATGCTACCTTTTGGTTGCGATTATATAAATATGATTCATGCCACGTTCTTGGCTCTCTTGAAAAGTGAGTGGGGACAATGTCTAACTTTGTGGCATCATTCGTCTTGCTCTCCCTAAAGACTTGCTCGGCAAATAAGAGTCAGCCCTCCAAATCAGTCCCATCAAATTCAGGAATATTAACGTTTTTGAGTCGGGTTGGAGGAAGGTAGCAAGAAGCAATATCATAGGGTCGGGTGCGGGGATCTTGGTCATTATTAAACGCACTTCTTTCAATGGCTGTCAAGCTTTTTCGAGCAGCATACTTTCTGTCCATATTTGGCGAAAAGGCATTGTGCAAGGCAGCCTATTCGATCATGTGTTGTTGTAGGGCAGTATTCATGGAGGCCCATTGTTGGGTCAGCCCTTCGAGTAGGGTCTTAATATCATCCATCTTTGTTTGCTATCGGGTTTCTTTCATTTGAGGATCGTCTTTCTCTGATACTAAGAATGTTACGACTTGTTTTATAAGTTGTGTTTGGGTTCAAGAATCAAGTTCTTGATCTCTAAGACCGGTAGAAATTCTACAATCAAAGAGCAGCGGAAGGTTTTGATAGAAGAACCAAGGGTGTGAAGAGAAAATATTGTTGGTCTACACCAAACAGTTCATAGTAAATAATAATAAATGAACGGGGTCGAAGTTCATATCTTCATTATTCCATTCATGGGTCCTTGGGGAAGAAAGACCAGCCTTATATAGGTGATGTCTTACCCTAGAATATTCTGTTACAACATATACTAGAAAATAACAAAATTCGGTTTGTAAAGTAAAAAAGGAAAGCAAAACAAAATAATAAAACAACAAAACAGAAATCTGGCCCATGTGCACTATAGGACCGAGACCGGGTGCCGAGAAAGGTTGATGGAATTTATTCTAGGGCCGATGCCTTGATTTTAGACCGTAACATTATCATATAAAAAAATGCTTACATGTATAAATGCAAAAAGAAAATTTTCAGGATGTTGGTGGTAGTTGTCTTTGTGCGGTAATTGAGAATTTGGGTCCAGGCATAACTATTCCCGAGTCCAAATAGGTTTCATTTTTCATTGAAAGCATATGTCCTCTATTTAGTGTGACTTGTTCGCTCTAGAATAAAACTTCACTACAAAGAAAAATGAAGAAAACACATCATAATAAGTGTGAAGAAAACATTATAATGACTATGAAGAGTTCTAAGACGTTACATTAAGTCCAAATCTGCAAAAATGAACTCCACAATTATTTTATCAAAATTAGTGATTTGGGGAACTTGGAAGGCATGGGAATATTTATTCCTTTTACTGTCATGTACAGAGAGCAAATAGCCATCCCAAGTTTTTTAATCTTATTGTCTTTGTTTTGGTTGGTCCTTCTTTTACTACTCCAACCTATGTAGGTTAAGGTTCTATGGCAACAGCCACAGCCGCCACCACTTCGAGGCCATCTTTGTCTTAATCATTAATTTCTTCTTCCTCTTAGGCTGAGTTCTAAGCTGGAGTGGGGTTTCTTTTGCAATATCTATGGGTTGAGGTTCTATGGAAACAACCTCTACCACTTTGGGTGGTGTTTCAAATCGAACAACTGGCCGATTATTAATCATTAACTTACTCTTCCTCTTAGAATGTGGTTGTGTTCTAAGCGGGAGTGGGGCTTTTTTTGCAACCTCAGTAGATTGAGGTTCTTTTGTCCGGAATTTCTTAATCGGTTACTCTATACTCTTTGGGGCATCTTCGGGTGATGATAATCAAGTATAAGCTTCCTCTTAGACTTCACCACTTCGGATTGATGATATATGGCAACAACCACATCCTACACCACTCCAGATAGTGTTTCAACACGAACCTCTATGGGTTTATGATCTATGGAAACAACCACAACCTCCACCACTTAGGATGGTGTTTCAGCTCAAACCTCTACGGGTTAAGGTTCTTCTGTAAGGGGTGTCTTTGTGAAATATTTGTGTATGGCATCCTTGAGAAATTGATTTGTGTCTATAGCCTCGTACAAGATCTGGATCGATGAATCAAATATGACAATTGGGTTGAGTTTCTATTGTTGTGATGATGCCAACACTTGTGTTGCTTTTGCTATATTTTGTATAGATCTAGCCATGTTATGTGCAGATCTAGTCATGCTCTTTGCAGATATAGCAATAATGTCTAATACATTTTAAACGATGGAGGAGGTTAATACCGGTGTGGCATAAGGTTCATCCACTATAATCTGAAGCTCCTTCACCTGATTTGTTAGATGATCTTCCACGTGATCTACCAAATGATCTTCCACCTGATCAACTGGATGATCTACCACCTGATTTGCTAGACGATCTACCACCTGATTTGCCATACGATCTGCTACCTGATCTTCCACTGTCCCAAGCTCATCCTAGTGGGTGCTTAGAAGTGGAAGGAGTCCAACATCCCTTCCATATCTGAATCTTCCTCGTTTTATTTCCATTTGAATCCTACTTCTTACCTTATTGTCATTTTGACATGACAATATCAGAAATTATCGTTCATAATGTAGTCGGAGTTTATAGTCTGTAACCTTATCCATGTAGAACAACTGAAACAATAAACAATATGTTATAACATTTACATTTACATTTGAATAAACACTAAATTAAAGTAATGACAAAATTACTTATAATGAGAAATGTATGTGGTCCAATGAAATGGTGACCTTCATTCTCTTTTCACTTATGACAGTCTTCAACTAAGCCTTTAATTGTGAATTTGCACCAATTCAAGTTTCAGATATTATTGACATCAAATAAAGATTTCAGGATTTTAAACAAGCAGGTACAAAAATTGGGTAAGAGAAGTGTACATAATTTAATGATGATTTGAAATGTAAGTTTTGAGAATTTAAGTGTATACATGCACTATTGATATTGTGAGATCTAGAGAAAGTCGTTGACATCATAGATTACAAAGTCTATCTTAAAATTATTGACAGATACTCTATTGTTTAGAATCTTCTTTAGAATTTGAATTGTTTTTGGATCGAAACTATTTTGTATCATTCCCCATCATCTCCTCTAGTCCCTCAATTGTTCATCATATTAGGGGTTATCTGTGTCATTTCCAATAAACTCAACAATTTCAACGTCCCCTCTAGGGATGCCCAATACACACTAAACATCATCTTCGTCAATTTTGACTTCCTCACCATTCTGTAGGATGATAGCACAATTATCGCATTTGAATGACCCGACGAGGTTTCGAGAGAGTTTGCCCGAACATTTTGAAAGGACAAGTGTAAGAATCCCTCGAAAGCCTATGTCCTTCATGGCCTCTTTTTGTTCTTTTGTCAATTGTTTAATTAGATTGAAAAAAGATATTTAACAAGGTCATAGTCAAGAAAATGTTGTGTTCAATTTTTTTGGAGGAGGGAGCTGAGAGATCTGGAGATGAGGGAGCGGATGGTGTGGTGGGAGTTGGAGATGAGGGAGCGATGGGAGTTAGAGGTGAGGGAGCGGAGGGTGCGGTGGGAGTTAGAGTTATGGGAGTTGATGTCGTTGCACACCCTTTATCATCAGTTGTAGCAGTAATGGACAACAATGATAAATCTGTTGTCAAGAGCCGACAACGGTTCCTTTTATATACTCTAAAAAACTTAAAATATAAATAAAGCACGATTAATAAATATTTGAAATTGAAAATTAAGGTTTTATTTAAAACTTGGTCAAAAAATTAACAACGATTAATAGATGAAAATTCAAGTGTCAAATAAAGTCAATTAGAAATATGATATTATCAACTAAAGCCAAAGAAGAAAAATGATATTATCAATGAAAACTATCATAAAATTTTAACGAAATGATCCTAAACATGATCATGTTCAGGAAGAAATGGTTCTAAACATGGTCATATTCGAGAAGAAATAGTCTTAAACATGGTCATGTTCGGGAAGAAATGGTCTTGAACATGGTCATGTTCGGGACGAAATGGTCTTGATGATGTCTAAAACCTATATAACTATAAATTCAATGATGATGTCATTTCTAAACCTATATAACTAAAAATGTAACATTTATTAAAATGTCTATAACTGCAAATTCAATGTTGGTTCCATTATAGACCTATATACCTGAAAATCTTATATTACTTAAAATGTAACTTTGGTCAGATTTGTAAATCTATATAACTTTGTCCAGATTTGCAAATGATAGTTACAGTGGAGAATCTTAAACTCAATTTATTCTACTGTAACTCAGTTTTATTACTATCATTAACATATAATTACACACTATAACTTTTTACCAAATAAAAAATTATAATACCCCACAAATTCAATAATTTCTTATTTTTATTGGGAAACAACTCAAAATTCTCTAAACAAAACCTAATTTCAAATGGGGTTTACTATGACACCCTACTAGATATATTTACTATACCATGTCCTCAAATCTCCTAACTCTAATGAAGAAACCAGAAACAAAAATAAAAATAATTTCCAAACATTAAATCAAGTTCCCAAACATGGAAATGATCAAGATAACCCTACAAGCTTGGGAACATACATTCCTTTAGTGTTGGACTTAGATATAGTTGAAGGAAACTGATTCTCCTGAAAAGTAAAAGTAAAACGATTTTTGGATTTGAGTTGTTCGTTAACATTTTTCTTCATCATTGAAGGCTTACCATTTTCAAACTTCCTAGAGAAGATACTCAGAAAAAAGAACAAATCGCTAAAATTCGAAGTCGCGAAAGATGGAAGAAGAAAGCTAAAGTCGCAGGAGAAGTAAGAAGAAAGCCAAAACCGCGGAAGAAGCAAGAAGAGGGAAATAAAAAATGTAGAGAATGAGGAAGAGAGAGACTAAGAAAGAGATTATTAAAAAAATTAAAAACTATTTATTATTCATTTAATTTTTTTAGTCCAACGTGGTATTTTTATTTCTTTTATCCACCCTGGTTTCAAGTGGGGCGTCGTTGGGGAGTTGTTGCCCTAATGTCGCTTTCCCTATCATTTTTAAATCCGGAAATATCATAGCTTCACTCCGGGTTAAACTTGGAGCGCACTCTAGGAAATGCACTTGAGTGAAGATTGTTTCATTTCTATTTATAGCATTGCTAATATAAGTGAAGAAAATTTCATTCAAGTGCATTTGTTTCACTTTTATTTACATTGTTAATAAAAGTGATGCATATTTCACTCAAGTGAATTTGTTTCACTTGTATTAACATTGTTAATAGAAGTGAAGCAAACTTCACTCAAGTGCGTTTGCTTCACATGTATTAACATTATTAATAAAAGTGAAACAAATTTTACTCAAGTGCGCTTGATTTACTTGTACTACATTATTAATGGAAGTGAGGCAAACTTCACTCAAGTGTGTTTGTTTACTTGTATTACATTGTGAATGAAAGTGAAGCAAATTTCACTAAAGTGCGCTTGTTTCACTTTTATTTACATTGTTAATAGAAGTGAAGCAAGTTTCACTCAAGTGCACTTGCTTCACTTCTATTATGAGTGTTAATAGAACTTAAGAAAGCTTCACTTTTATTTCAATTGTTAATAGAAATGAAGCAAGTTTCACCCAAGTTTGCTTGCTTCACTCAAGTGTGTTTAGGGTTTAGGGTTTAGTGTTCGCTCCACTCAAGTGCACTTGCTTCACTTTTATTAATGTTGTAAATAGATGTGAAACAAACTTCACACAAGTGCGTTTTCTTCACTTCTATTCGTGTTGTAAATGAAAATGAAGCAAACTTCACTCGATAGCACTTCACTTGTAATTTATAATATATATATATATATATTTATATATTATTATTAATATTTATAATTCTAATTGTTTCCATAATCTTTCTCTTCAGCTTTCTCTTTCACAACGATTCACGATGCTCTCTCGCGGCGATTCACGATTTGTAACTATAATTCAAAGTGTTTTCCGTAAAAAACTCTATAGCTCACGAAAATAGTACGCACAACAAAATTGTTTTGTTTTGTTCATATTTAGGACACCCTACTTCGAGAATGGTACGCACAATGAAATCGTTTTGTTTTTTTCATATTTATGAAACCCTTTTCGAAAATTGTGTGTGCAATGAAGTTGTTATGTTTTATTTATATTCAAAAACCCTACATTGGTTACTATATTATTTATACGAAACTTTATTTTGGTTTGGAAACCTTACTTTGGTTTCATATATTATTATACGAAATCCTACTTTGATTTTGTAAAAAGTTCTTTTTGTAACTAACAAAGTCATGTTTTTTAATATGTAGGCAATAAACAACGAAATCGTCTTAGTCATTATATTAGGAACCTTTCTAAGGAAAAAAAAAGATTTTTGGGGGTTCTATATTATCTAGTGAAGATAATGTACTATTCTCTCTACTGACCAAGCTCATATTATATATATATCTGTGAATGTAATGACCATGTTTATAGTAATCTTGTATGTTCTTCTAAGAGGTAATATAATTGTTCGACACTATTATTGATGGTGAAATTTAATGGCACTTATGGTACAAGGGTGTCTAAGTTGTGGATAGAAAATGTTACTCATGTTATAACTGCGACTAATGTTAATGGTGCAAGCAGTAGAATTCTCAAAGTACCCAAGGCAATATTGAACGGGAGATATGCCCGTACAATTGATTGTGAGTCTCTTAACAAGATTCGTTTCATTTTATTTTTAAATATAGAAACTTTATAAACAAAATAAAAATGGTTTTTGTGCAGGGATAAAAACATTAATGAAATAAAAAAATAATGTTGATGAGGAACCGTATGAGTTTAAGCTAGATAACCATGGGTGCTATGGTGGCCCTAAAGTTGGCATACTTTGGTCTTTGAATAATATAATTTATGTTTCATTTGATTCATCCTCCATGTGGACCTTGCTTATGAGTTAAAAAACTGAAATAGGATTTGTCGCATGAACTAACGAACTTCTATGAAGGTTACTCATAGGTGAAGTTGAAGACGATCATGTATAAATTATCGTGATACTATCAATAGATAGTTTTATGCATTTTTTGAATTAGAAGGAGAATACTTTTTATGAAATAAGATTTTGATATACCTATCGAGAGATAGAGTTTGGTCTTGAGTGTCTATCGAGAGATATGGTTCGGAATACCTATTCGAGCGATAGGGTTTGAGATACCTATTCAGAAGATAGGATTTGGATACATATTCGAGTAATAGGATTTTGATACCTATTCAGATAATAGGGTTTTAATACCTATTCAAATGATAGTGTTTGAATGCCTATTTGAGCGATAGTGTTTTGATACCTATTCGGACAATAAGGTTTTAATACATATTTAGACGATAGGGTTTTAATACATATTTGAGCGATAGGGTTTTGATACCTATTCGGACGATAGGGTTTGGATACCTATTCGGGCGATAGGGTTTGGAAACCTATTTGATAATAAGGTTTGGATACCTATTCAGGTGATAGGGTTTGAATACCTATTCAGATGATAGAGTTTTGATTCATATTTGGGCAATATGTTTTGGATACATATTAAGACGAGAGGGTTTTGATATAATTCAGAAGATAGGGTTTGGATTCCTATTCGGGCGATAGGGTTTGGATACATATTCGGATGATAGGGTTTGGTCATGATCATGTATGAATGATCATTGTGTTTGTTGACGAATAAGGCTTAGATACCTATCGAGAGATATAGTTTTTGTTTAAGTACCTATCGAGTAATAGGGTTTTGTTAGGATCATGTACGAATGATCGATGTTCTTATGGACAAACAAGGCTTAGATACCTATCGAGCGATAGGGCTTTGTTAGGATCATGTACGAATGATCGCTATGCTTGTTGACAAACAAGGCTTAGATACCTATCGAGAGATAGGGTTCTTGTTTGAGTACCTATCGAGCGATAGGGATTTGTCAGGATCATGTACGAATGATCGTTGTGCTTGTTAATAAATAAGGCTTAGATACCTATCGAGCAATAGGGCTTTGTCAAGATCATGTACGAATGATCGATGTGATTGTTGACAAACAAGGCTTAGATACTTATCGAAAGATAGGGTTCATTCTTTGAGTACCTATTGAGCGAATGGGATTTGTCAGGATCATGTACAAATGATCATTGTGTTTGTTGATGAACAAGGCTTAGATAACTATCGAGAGATAGGGTTTTTGTTTTGAGATATTTGGTTGCAATGATGTTGTGAAAGGGGATACCCATCGAGAGATAGGGTTTAAGAGGAATCATATATAAACGATGTCTCAACCTATCGATAAATAGGATTTTCAGAAGGAATTGTGTACGAACGATTAGCGCACCTATCAACATATAGGGTTTCTAATGGAATTGCATACAAACAATGTCTCGACCTATCAACATATATTTTCCCTGTTTGATGACCAAAACAAGGAATGTAATTAGTCAACGGCACAAGTTCAACAAAATCAATTCAAAGAGTTCAAATTAAAAAGACAGTAATAAAAGAAGATTAAGATCCCCCTTGTAGTTCTGTCTTCGATGTCCTCCATCACTTTGTTCATAAAGTTTCCACTAACACGACCACTAGAATCATGTCCACGTCCTCTTCCTCTTTGAGAGTCACCGCCTCGGGGAGCAGGAACAGGTGAAGGGATACTTTGATTGCTTCGAGTTAACCTTCGTCTGGAACGAGAACTTCGAGGGCAAAGGTTCCCTTGATTCGTCATTTCTTACAGAGTGATATCATCAGAATCATCAGTATTGGCAGATTGTTTGGAAGCCTCAACAGCTGCATTTTCCTCATCTTGGAATCTGTGCGCAACTACATTAGCCTCTTATATTCTTTTCGCTTTAGCAGTTTGAAGAGATTTAGCCATTTCCATCATTTGAGAGGAAAGAACATCAATGGAAGACTTAGTCTCGCCATGAAGATTGAAATTCTTGTTAAATAGGGGTTCCATCTTGTTTAGTTGTTGTCTCATCTTATAAATCTCTTGAGTATTGCCCACAACATTTCCATCCGTGGTTCTATGAGCCATAACTAGCTCATCATGCGCATTCGAGGAAGATGCAGACAAGTTCTATTCAATCCAACCTTGAGCTAAATTATTGAAAGGCTTCATGCCACGGAGCCATAGCCTCCATGACAATTTGGCGGATATCCACTATTTTAGGGGACTCCTCCTCGGAATGAGAATGAGTGGAGAGATGGGAGCCAACAGGGACAGACCGAATAGGAACAGGACGAGAACTAACCTGAATGAATAACTTTGGTTCTGCATTCTGGAGTGGAGGATGAGGTTTAGAGATTATAGCTTGATGATCGGCCTCTTCTTCAAGAATCTCATTACTGATTTTACGGATATGGGCCGAGATTACTTTAGATTTGATAGACTTACCAGAAAAGAAGTGAGCAGGAGTCAACTGCTTGGACTTCTAAGCTTCAGTTTCTTTCTCGTTAGCCGGCTGCTCTTCTGTAGGAGATAATTCAACTTGATGAGAAGAAGATGGAGCTTTGGACGATAGTTTTGAACAGGCTTGATCTACCTCATCTTCTTTCTCACTTCCTTCGGATTCAGAAAGGGTAACACCCATTGATACTTTCTCACCAGAGAGGAAACCCTCTTCTCGCACAGAGTTCTAATGGCGCTCCATTTCTTCCTTAGAATGGGGAAACTGCTCTTTAATATATGGTCCCGTTTGATCATAAATATGGAACATTTGGAAACGTCTTTTCTCTACAGAAGACCTCCAATGCTCATTGGATATTTCTTTGACGTTTCCTCATAACCCTCGAAAATCTACTCAAATCTGTAGATAAAACGAACCGTTCCTTGAGGAGGTATCATTTTATCAAAGAAGTCCATAGGCTCTTCCTCATCATAATATTTCAAATTAGTTTGAGAAGAAGGAACCCAAAATTCATCTGGATTCTGCACCATCCAAAAATTTAAGAGAAGTAGAGTAGTATCCTCCATTAGCCCGCTAAGATGGTTTATCACTTCCGCATCTGTTTTCGCAGTATCAGCAAGCGGATCAAAGTTATTTCTATAACTTTTCAAGAAAGGAAAAAATGCATGGCCTCTCGCATAGCTTCCACAAATTCTCTTCTCTTGAGGGCTTCAGAAACATATTTTGTTTTGGTCAAGGAAAAGATCACTTTTTCCAATCTCAGTAGTTCAGACTATTTCTCATCCTCTGCAACGTCTAGAAGCACTACACCGAAGCTTCTGCATATTCTTGTGCTAAGCCAAATATGGAATAAATCGATTTTGACCTTGGCAGAAGTTTCAACCTCTTCGATTATTAGATTAATAGAGGTTTGAGCTTCAGGACTTACATCAAAAGAGGAATCGGGGGTTAGTTTAGCTATGCCTTTCACAGCCCCTACAACTTCAACGGGTTTAGGATCTGGAATAGGTTCTCTGATTTCAATTCCTCTAACTCGTCTCATGTGGGCAAAAGAGGATAAGCCTTTGGGGAATGTAATTGTTAAGACAACATTGGTGACATCTTTCACTTCCACATCGATGGCAGCCGAAGAGTGCAACACCTCTTTCTGAGTGGAAGGGATAGGAACTAATTTTTTGTCAATGACTACAACAGTCAACTTATCAGCATCTTTACCCGTTGAGGAGACCTCAACTACATTTATAACTTTCTGCTGGATAGTAGGAACAACATCGGGTTGGTCGGCTGTTGTGTTCTCTCACCGGTCGGTTTGAAGAGCATCCGACCGATCGATTATAATAGCATATGACCGACCAGTTTGAAAAGCATTCGACCGATCGGTTATAATATTATCAAGCACATCGGTTTGAACATTATCAGCTACCGTTTGAACCTCTAAAACCACAGGTTCAACCGGAGTGACAGTAGGCGTCGTAACCTTTACTTGGGATGATTATGATAGAACACCTTCTAACATAAAACAAGGAAGCAACAAAAAGATGGGTAGGAATATTTACCTCAAATCGAGTCTTCTTACAGGAATAGTTGATTTCGCCTGATTCTCCAGGTCTGTCTCTAATAATATTGTTGGAGCTCGCAGTCGATTCAACTCTAGAGATTTTGAGTCTCTTTGCAGAAGTCGCACGGTTGGAAGTATTGATGCATTTAGAACCTCCCATCAATTTTCCTCCTGCCGATTTACCACTGCTAGACTAATGTTTGGAGGCCTCGAAGTTAGACTCCTTGTCCTTCTTTGTTCTAGTGATATATCGTGCAATCGATTTGGAAGACACAACTTTATTTGGATTAAAGGGGAGTACCTGGACCAATGAACACGTTCAAATGCTTCAATTTCTAGCCAATCTAGACTGAAAAGCCCAGTCTCCTTTATTGTTCTAATAATATTATTTTTCTTTTTTTTGGCTCGCGGGTATATCTGATAGAATCGGTACATCCTTGCCTTTGTTGTAATAATCAAGACTAGAGTCTAAATGAGAAACGGATAGTGATTTCAATACCTTAACCAATACAGAAACATTTTTCAATTTTTTTAGAGATTTTCGGGGTTTATTTTGGTTCTCTTTTTAGCATTTTTATTTTTTTGGCTTTTTTCTCCTTAAAGAACCGAGTTTCAAACCTCTCTTTCTTTTACAAAAGTAATAATGAGATGTCATTTCTCAATCTGTGACTCTAGACCTCGCTTTTATGAGGTTTATTCCAATTCTTTTTATTCAAAAACCTTTAATGGAGGGTTACTCTTAGGATAATCTCCTATAAACAAAAAAGATCTTATGAACGATATCTCTTAAATCGAGGTCATTGTAAAATTCTCATTTTATTTATGAGAATAACACTCAAAAGGAAGCGATGTTCTTAACTTTGTCCCTACTTGTTTCCTAAAATCCATCACATCGACTTTAGGATGAGATCAATGTTTTATTTCTTTCTCAAAAGAATTTCTCTTTCTCTTGAGGAAGGGACTAGGGTTTTATTTATTTAAATGATACTTGGCCCGCAAACATGCAGGTTGCCTACATATCTTCTCTCCTTTATTTTTTTTTTTTGCATTGAGAAGGGTCTCCATAGTTCGGACATGAGTCCTTTATCCATGTTGCAAGTTATAGAAAACTTGGGATTGGTTTTTGTTGAAATAAGTTTCTTTCAAGGTTGAGCTTTGAATCAATATGCGCGTAACTTGATATTATACAAAATATATTTTAAGCATATTGAGATTGTTTGACGCAATGAACTCTTAGCCTTCTAGATATGATATACGAACAACTCCTTCAGATACGATTTTCTTAACTAGGAAGGGTCCTTCCCATTGGGTCGAAACTTTCCCTAGGGTTTAGGAGTTCCTAGATTCGTTTGAGAATTAGATCAACTTCTTTGAGGTTTCTAGGTTTTACCTTCTTATTTAAGGTGTTTGACATGCATTTTTTGTAGGCTTGGGTTTTACTTAAAGTGTTTAACCTCTTGTCCTTCATTCACGTCATTTGGTCATATCGAGATTTCAACTAGTCTTTTTCGATAATGTGGCTCTCTAAGAGTATTCTTAGAGTTGGAATCTCGATTTTGATAGGTTGTACAACATTCATGTTGTAAACTAGAGAGTATAGAGTTTTGTATGTCGAGGTTCGAGCGGTTGTACGATATTCCTCATTAGGCATATGGAAGTTTCTCATGCTAGTCCTTATATGTGATGGTCATCTTCTCGACCTAATTAAATTTTTTTGCTGCTTCGACCGCACCATTGGTTTGGGGTGTATAGTGCGATGATTTGTGATGCTTGATTTTGAACTCGTCGAGCAATTGCAACACTTTTTCTTGGAAGTGTCGACCATTGTTTGAAATCAAGGCATGAGGAACTCCATATCTAAAGATGATACTAGTTCGGATGAACTTTGCCACTTGAGATGATTTTAAGACCTTGTATGAAGCTCTTCAACCCATTTCTTGAAGTAGTATATGGTGACGAGTATGAACTCGTGTCCATTTGACGCGTGGGGATAGATTTTTCTGATTACGTCGATACCCCATGTAGAAAATGATCAAGGGGATGTTATATTGTAGAGGAGCGAGGTCGGTGTATGCTTTAGGTTAGCATATATTTAGCACTAATGACAGCTCTTTACATAACTCACGCATTCTTGTTTGAGGTTTTGCTAATAATATCCTAAACGAAGTATTTTCTTAGCTAAAGCTATTCCATTCCTGTGTGGACAACATGTCTCTGCAAATACTTCTTCCATGATCCTCTTGGATTCTGAACTATCTATGCACATCATGTTTTGACCGACAAAAAATCGACGATAGAGCCTATTGGCGATCCAAGCGTTGTTGGTGGAATACTGGCATAATGCCCATCGTTCCTTAACTCGGAAGTGGGAAGAATATTCTCCGTACTCAATATACTTCTGAAGAGTATCATACTAGGGTTTTAACAACATTTTCATAAGAAGTTACTACTCCCTTTTCAAAAGTAGATCATTGCTTTTGTCAAATTTTTAAAGGTTTGATTTTGATTCACTCAAGAATTTGAGTCATGGCTACCAAAGTAGCCAAGGTATCCGCGAAGTGGTTTTGGCTTCTTAGAGCATGAACAAACGATACTTGGTCGAATTTGTTCATGAATATAGTCAAGTGGGCATGGTAGTGTTTTAGGTTTTCCCCTTTCACTTGCCACGTTCCATTGTCTTGGGATATAACCAATGATTTCTAGCTTAGTTGCCCCTTTTTCATATGCCAATTTGAGCCCCGAGAGGCACGCCTCATATTTAGTCTTGTTATTGGTGACGAAATATTCTAGTTTTATGGATATTCGGTTGTACGTCCCATTTAGGTCAATTAACAAAATCTCAATTATGTAACCCTACTTTTTCGGAAGTTCCATCAAACATCATTTTCTATGTGTCTAATGTTATACTCATAATTCCTTCGTCGGGGAATTGGAGTTCGTCTTCTGACTCAATAATGATGGGTTGGTCAGCAAGGAAGTCCGCGACAACGCTTCCCTTGATAGACTTCTATATCGTATAGGCTATGTCGTATTCTGTAAGTATGAAAATTTGACCTACCTTAATTTTCAAATAATATTATTATTTTTAATAATATTAAAATAATATTTTGAATTTTTATATTCAAAATGACTCAATGAAGGAATTAAAACCAAATTAAGGGTTAATTATGGTAATAATTAAACCCTAATCAGTAAAATTGTTCAAAATTCCAAAAAATTAATTTGAGGTTAAAATATTGTATTTATTTTACCCAAATTTGACAAAAGAAGAGGTTTAAAATATTTAATTATGATTTAATAATGAATTATGTGTAATTTATGACTTAAAAACAATTAAATAAATACCTCAAAATTACCAAAAATACCCAAAAATAATATACGATCATAATTTTTATTATGATTCTAAAAATATTTTTTGTGAAATTTTTGTTGAAAAAAAATGTAAAAATGGATTAAAAATTGATTTTAAATAATATTTTTTATAAAAATTAAATATGATAATCCAGTGTAGTAGGAATTATTTTTAATTTTTGCAATAGGAACCTGGACCATCAGATGAGTGCCCGAGCATCAACAACCGCCTAGGAACGCGCCACACAACCGATTGTAACCAAGCTCGCGCGGCCGCTCCACCATATCAATTAACGGGTTGGCTAATGCCCGTTAGCCCAAAATGCAGGATGTTAACGAAGTGATACCTGTTAGTCGAAACGACATCGTCTCTGGTCTTCTTTTTCGCTGGGATGTAGGGCCCGCTAGACTCACGACTATCGCTGGTGTTCTTCTGGAAGAACGACAACTCACACTATAGTCATCTTTAACCCTCAAAATTTCGTCCACGTGCTCACCTTATCTCTGCCAGCAATACCCCTTTATCTAGAAACCTTATCTCCTCATAGATAAGACTGCCACGGCTAAGGATAGAATTAGGGATAAGTTCGTCGAAGGTCAATTTTGACTTGAACTATCCCTCCTCAACTAACATACCCCTACTAAAAATACTCTCTTATAGTTTGTAAACCAAATCATCAAACAATAACAACATATAACCACCTGAATCAAAGTTTTGATATTCAGCCAAGAACTGGTTTTCGTGAAAACCACCTCCGATGACTCTTGCTTCAACCCAGGCTTCTAAGTAACTTCCAAAACATTCAAGGAGTGTTCTCCAATTGTTGGTATGAATCCAAAACTCAAGTATATCAATTTGTAATTTAAAATTTAAAATTTTCAAAATTTCTTGTTTGAATCGGGTTTGATTTGTTCTTGAGCTTGATTATGTGATTTCTTTGTTTAGAATTGTTTATATATAATATATGAACTTTCTGTAATATTATAATACCAACACTATAATATTTTAACTTATTTAAATATTATTGTTAGAATATAAAATAAGATATTTGTAAGACATTATCACAATATGATAAATTGTGATAATATCAATATTATTTTATATTATATCCGTAAGATATTATCACAATATGATAAATTGTGATAATATCCATATTATATTAGTTTCTTTATAAGCTCAATTAATGTCTATATAATAGACATAACTTGTGTAATTCGATATAACATACATTCAATACAATTTCCTTTTATAATTCTAACATGTTATTAGAGTCAAAATTTTGTTTTTAAGTTATACAATTTAGTCTTCCGCTGCCTCTATCAATGGTTACATTGGTCATTGATGGAGGGCTCTAATCATTATTATTATATTTTTTAATAATATTTTTTTTCTTTCAAATAATTTTGTTGGTGTTCTTAATATTCTTCAGCAATCATATTCTCTGAGTTTTGATTTTAGTTGTTGCTTCAACTAAGCAATTTTATGCCCATGGGATTCAACCTCTTCGCTGGTTTTATTTTATTCCAACACACGAACATCCCCGTCATTGGATGGATTTTTAGACTCACGAGTAATTTCAGAGTTATTTAGTTGTTGTTTCACCCAACAATTAATGTCCATGGGATTCGACGTCTTCGTTGATTTATCAGTCAACACATTGACATCCTGTAACTGAAT
This sequence comes from Impatiens glandulifera, assembly GCF_907164915.1. Taxonomy (NCBI): domain Eukaryota; kingdom Viridiplantae; phylum Streptophyta; class Magnoliopsida; order Ericales; family Balsaminaceae; genus Impatiens; species Impatiens glandulifera. The sequence goes on from NC_061867.1 coordinate 37,125,249, forward strand.
GGAGCTCACGAGTTTTTGAAAATTGAATAATACACCATCAATATTTCAACATCTCGATCGTCTTCAACCTCAAGTTGTTCAAACATTTTCTATCTTGAGTTTGAGGAGGGATGTTAGAATATAAAATAAGAAATTTGTAAGATATTATCACAATATGATAAATTGTGATAATATCAATATTATTTTATATTATATCTATAATATATTATCACAATATGATAAATTGTGATAATATCAATATTATATTATATTATTATATTAGTTTCCTTATAAGTTCAATTAGTATCTATATAATAGACATAATTTGTGTAATTTGATATAACATACCATTCAATACAATTTCTTTTTATAATTCTAACAATTATAATATTTTTCATACATATATATTTATATAATTTATTAAATCAAATTCAAGCCCACCCCAAGTCAAAATTTTGACGGACACATATGTATGTATGGTTTAGCCATTTCCATATAGTGAGAAGTCTAGAGGGACTTATGGATTGAAAGAAAAATGAACCGGTAAAACAAAATATTCTAGTTAGAGTTGGTATTAATTGTTTTGACCACGTTAAAATAAAAAGTGTTTTATAATATATGGTAGGATCGAAACATAAATCTTGGTAAAAAATAAACTAAAATCATACTAGAATTGAAGTTAAAATTATTTGTTTTAATCAAACTAAATTAAAATATAAAATAATTTTAGAGTAAATGAAAGATATCATAAGAGAGTTTGAACATTTACAAATTGACAAATGATGTAATTTGTCTCCCCTAATTTAGGGTGCATAATAAAAATAGATAAAGTCAATTTTAGATCTAGACCCACCCAATACAAGAACAAAATGGTTTTTAAAAATGACTTGTATTATCCTATTTTATTTATTAATTAATTTTAAATATAAGTTATTTGTAAAAAGATGCTGTTGATTTGTGACTGAGAGGTGAGATAAAAGAGGTTGGAGGTTGATAGAGGAGGATGTGTAAGCAAATTTGACCACAACCAACAAACACAATGAGAGAGAAATATGAGATGACTTCACCACTGCATTGTCTTACCAACTCCCTTTATCCTCAACTCTCACACCTACCACCCCCACTCACAAATTATAATTAAATAACCAAATCTACCATTGAAATGCATGTATAAATACTATTCTTTTTTTTTTCTTTTTTAATTCTCAATTCATGTTATTAATTTAAAATATCATGTAAATTATATGATAAGTACAGTAGCACAATTACATATATAATGAAATAGATTTTAATATTGATTATATTTAATTAGGGCTCAATTGTTTATGTATTATTTGGAGTTATTTTAAATTTTTTTTTCTGAATAATCCTTTTGGTTTGATTCTACCAAAAATAATATTTATTTGAGTGAAAATATTTTTAAAGAAATAAATATATGATTAATGATTTAACTAATATAATAGATTGAGATTCATTAAATCTTAAATAATTAAAAGAAAGTAATATAAACTAATTTAAGAAATCATTTACATCAATTTATTCTTGCTCCAAATAGTATATTATCTAACCTACTTAATTCTATAATAAAATATTTATACTAACTACTATACTTATTTCTAAAAGGTTGAATATTATAAACTCAACATTTTTATTTGACTAAAGATTAGAAAAAAAAAAATTTATGAAGAAATATTTTTTAATCCTTTTGTTATAATATGATTACCAAAATTACATTTTTATCTATTTTTCATTTAATTTATTCATACTTTTTTTATATATTTAATATAAATAAAATTAGAGGAATAATAGGGAGCACTACTTTAGGGGAGCCATTGACCTTTTTGTTATATGAAAGTGACATCGCTGTTATACAAAAGACATTATCTCTTTTGTATAAGAACGAGTTCTCTTTTGTATAAGAGTGATGTCACTTTCGTTGTACGAGTCGCTCCCCAAAGTAGTGCTCTCAATCATTTCTCATAAAATTATATGCACTTTCTATTTTGATAATTTGAAAAAGTTATTTATACTATTATTTTTAAAAAAAATCTAATTTTAAATAAGATTGTATCCGCGACAAATTCTCGCGAGTTAAACATATAACCCGCAAACACACTTAAACAGGTGCAGAACTTATCGTCTAACGGATTCGAAAATGAAATAAAATTTTAATTAATCACAAATACAATTGGATTATATAAAAAAGTAAGGCCAAAAGTAAGGTGGCTTAATAAAAATACATCTCTTAGCCCTCACCAAATGACTACCAACTACCACACGACCAAGCTTAATCCTCACCTACCACCATTTCCCACTTGCTTTCATCTCCACCCACCTCTTCTATAAATTAAGAGTCTCATTATCACAAAAACCAGCCAGTCTCATCTCTAAAACCAAACACACCGCCTAATTCCTTCATTCTCCCATGGATCTTCTCTTCCTCGAGAAGGCCTTAATCGGCCTTTTCCTCGCAATCGTCCTAGCAATCACAATCTCCAAGCTCCGTGGTAAGAAATTCAAGCTCCCTCCCGGCCCTATTCCCGTTCCCGTATTCGGTAACTGGCTTCAAGTCGGTGATGATCTCAACCACCGTAATTTAACCGATCTCGCTAAAAAATTCGGCCAGATCTTCCTTCTCCGTATGGGCCAACGTAATCTAGTCGTTGTCTCCTCCCCAGATCTCGCTAAAGAGGTTCTTCACACTCAAGGAGTCGAATTCGGTTCAAGAACAAGGAACGTGGTATTCGATATCTTTACTGGGAAAGGACAAGATATGGTTTTTACCGTTTATGGTGAGCATTGGAGGAAGATGAGACGGATCATGACGGTTCCTTTTTTCACAAATAAGGTTGTCCAACAGTACCGTTATGGGTGGGAAGATGAAGCGGCTGGAGTGGTGGAAGATGTGAAGAAGAATCCAGAATCTTCGACGACAGGGATTGTTTTGAGGAGAAGATTGCAGTTGATGATGTATAATAATATGTATAGGATTATGTTTGATAGCAGGTTTGAAAGTGAAGAAGATCCTTTGTTTGTGAAACTTAAAGCTTTGAATGGAGAAAGGAGTCGACTTGCTCAAAGCTTTGAGTATAATTATGGAGATTTCATTCCTATTCTTAGACCTTTCTTGAGAGGTTATCTTAAGATCTGTAAGGAAGTGAAGGAGAAGAGATTGAAGCTGTTCAAGGATTATTTTGTTGATGAAAGAAAGTAAGTTCAGATCTCTCTCTAATTTTAGATTCTGGTTTTTTAATGATTCAGATTTGTTAAACTAGAAATTTAATAACAACATAAATGTTTTACTATGAATATAGGTAATGTTTTTTGGATTCATAGTAATATACTTTTAAAAAATGTTATTCTAATTATATTTATTTTTACTAAGGGTATAGTTAAAAAAGATTTTGAATTTTCCTTTTTCACTTTACCAATTATTTAGTAACAAAAAATCTATATCTATCATTATTTAGAAATTTAACAAAATTTTTACTTCACAGGGGTAAAATGGTAATTTTTATTAATGAAACCATTTTGCCCTATCCCTTCTAGTTTTCATCTATTTTTTCATTATATAACTTTATCAAAATGATATTTTCTTATGTTAAAGTCCAATATATTCACTTTTAAGTTATGAATTTTGAAGTGATTTTGATAGGGACAAAAGAAAGTTATTGAATAAAGTTCACTAGTATAGCCAAAGTTTCATAAAAACAACTCTTATAAACTTAGTGTAAGATTATTTATATGCTCTACTAATGTAGTGTATTTATTTGATTTTGCAATTTTTTGAGTTACTTTTTTTTTCTTATTTTCTATTTAGATATCCAATTTGTACATGTTTGGATTGTTTAGATTATAATCTTATATTGATTGAGAAGTATAATTAATTTAAATTAAATAAATTAGGAAATTATCAAGCACCAAGCCTTTGGACAACAACAACCTAAGATGTGCAGTTGATCATATTTTGGAAGCCCAACAAAAGGGAGAGATCAATGAAGACAATGTTCTCTACATTGTTGAGAACATCAATGTTGCTGGTAATTATTACATATTTTTTAAATTAGGATCATGAAGACTAGTAACTAGATGAACTAGTTTGTTAATATATGAAAACAACTAATGTTTTGATTTGATTGAACAGCAATTGAGACAACCCTTTGGTCTATCGAGTGGGGAATAGCTGAGCTAGTGAATCATCCCCATGTTCAGAGCAAGCTTCGCGAGGAACTCGACAGGGTCCTCGGCCCAGGTGTTCAAATCACTGAGCCAGACACTCACAAGCTCCCCTACCTCCAAGCTGTTGTTAAGGAAACACTGCGTTTACGAATGGCGATTCCTCTCCTTGTACCTCACATGAACCTCAAGGATGCTAAGCTCAATGGCTATGATATCCCGGCTGAGAGCAAGATCCTTGTCAATGCCTGGTGGCTAGCCAACAATCCCGAGAGCTGGAAGAAACCTGAAGAGTTCAGACCCGAGAGGTTCTTTGAAGAGGAGTCTAAAGTGGAGGCCAATGGGAATGATTTTAGGTACCTTCCGTTTGGAGTGGGTAGGAGGAGTTGCCCAGGGATTATCTTGGCATTGCCTATACTTGGAATTACCATCGGTCGTTTAGTTCAGAATTTCGAGCTCTTGCCGCCTCCGGGACAGTCAAAGCTTGATACCTCCGAGAAAGGAGGGCAATTTAGCCTTCACATCTTGAAGCACTCCACCATTGTGATGAAGCCTAGATCGTTCTAAGAAAAGTTTTATGTATTCAATTCTACCATATAATTGGGATTCTATGAATGTTGGTATAAATCTTTGAAACTTTTTGAATAAAATGTTCTCTCTTTTTGTTCATTTTGCATATATTGTAGATTATAATATTTAACAGCAGCAAACACATAGTGATCCAATTAACATATTTTCTCTCTTGGTTTTCTACTTTATGCTGAATATGATTATAAAACTTATTACACTCTTCTATCAAAATGTTTATTAGACGGAGTCGAATAATCTTTGGCCATCGACAATTAGATGTAATGATTGATATGTTTAGAGGTAATGATAAATATGTTTGATTCATTAAAATGTCCAATTATATAGCGGGGTGTAGCACCTTGAATGAAATTTATTCTATGTGAAAATGTTTTCGTGAGCAGTTTAGATACATTGTGGGGGATTATTTTTCGATTAGATTTTGGGACGACTTTTGGTGTAGTGTCAAAAGTTTAGCTAAGTTGTATCATGAGTTTGATTTCATTGTTATATGTAAAAATCTCACAGTTAAAAACATGTTTGATCATCGGTCTAATAGTTTCGTTAGCCGAATTATATATAGATGAAGATTAAACATTTTGGAGACTTTGTCCCATAATAGAGTTTTACTTTTGGTAGGACGCAAACAAGTATCACTGTCTAAACAAAACGTTATGCGTTGGCAAAATATTAATAATTTTTATGTAGGAAATTGTTACAAGTTGTTCGCTAAGATTATTCTATATAAGTTAGGAAAAACTTTGGAAGTCAAAGATTACATCCAAGATCTCGTTATTCGGATGAAGTGTTATTCACGGTGGAATTCTAAAGGATGATATGTGCATGAAAAAATATTGTAATATGACTAGTCGTGTGTGTCACAAACATGTTGAATCGACAACTCACTTATTTTTGAATTGTCGATGGGTGACTAATATTTGAAGTCTTTTGTGAAGTTCCTGTGATTAATTAGGTTATTCCCGAGTCTTTGGGTAGTTGCTGGGAAATTTGGATTAATCCTACTTTCAATGTTCAAATTCGACAATTTCAAGTTCAAGATAAAGCATAGATCATAATCTATCATTTATAAAATTTTCAGATCCAAACTCGATCATTTGATCCTTGAATGAAATGTCACAAAGTAAACCGTCATTCAAATCACCTTCTCTCATATTTCTTGGCCCAAACTTTTTGTTGAAGGCATTTGTCATTCTGTTCCGATGACGTCTTCCACTTCCACTCCTACAATTCTCTCAATCTCCAACCCTCTAACCAACGTCCCCTCTGCTGTGCAATCACAGCTGCCAAATGCGACTTCGACTATCTTCTCATTCATCTCTCCATCACCGACATCGTCCGCAATGGCTTCTGGCAGTGCCGCCCTTGGTTGGAGATCGTCAACCGTTCTATCATCTCAAGGCCAGATTCTCTCTCTGATGCTACGCAGCGTAAAAGTAAATAAGCGGGGAGGCCTTCTCACTCAAGCTCAAGCATTTAGTTTTCTAGTTAGAGACGACAGCAATTGCAGAAAGCCTGTTTGCAACATCCATAGCCATAATCATCTTTCCTGGTAATGTATTTACCCTTCCTTCCGGTCTATTCCAGTTTTGAGCTACCTGTGGTAGTTAAACTATCCTCATACCTCTCATATCCCCTCGTTTATGCTCTATATCTCGCTTCAGGTGTTACAATTCCGGTAGTTAAATAAAGTTTTTGATCCTACCGCTTTAGAAATAACATCCCTTGAAACTGGCTTTCTCAGTTCAATTGTCATATATTTTTCTTTTTCATATCAAGCTCCGGAAGAGTCTTTCTTCTATTCTTATTTCGCACATCGATGTTGTTTTAGGCATCTCTTTTCACGAATCTCTTTTCTCTCATCACTTTGCTGGTCTTCTAACCGAATGGATCTTTCTATGTCTCTTTTGTGGGATGCCGATTAACCGCTTAATTTTTAAAGTGTCCGAATTGCTGGGTATAAGTTTCTATTTTTTAACTAACTAATTAATATATATATATATATATATATATAATTATGCTTAATTTTCAAAATTTCTAGATTGTCGGTTCGAAGGATGTGATTAATTTAAATATATATGTGATAGGAAATTAAAAATGTTATCACATTTTTATCGTAATTTTTTTTCTCAGCTTTATATCATTGTGTTTTACACTAACTAACACATAATTTAGATAACCATGCACAATCATGATCTTTTACTTTATTTAATAAAATTGAACATAAAAAGTTAAATCTTTAAACAAGATTTATTATCAACTTTTGCCAACTTATTCTTCTTTTTTATCGTATGTTAAATTATTTTTTTATTTCCTTTTTCTGCATAACTCAACTAATTTCATTCAGCCTACTCCATTCATAAATTAATTCATGAAAGATGCATCCCAACATGATTTACCCCCCACTTAGATTAAAAAGATTTTAGTTAGATTTTAATTTAAAACAATCAAATCTCCAAATTCTTTACAGTTGAGCTAACATATATAAGTTAGTCAAATAAAATTGTTAATTTAAAAAATTTTCTTAAGTGGGGATGAAACCATCGTCCTTACCTGGAATGCACAATATTAAGATACTTGAAAAATTATTTTAGAAAAAAAATGGTACAATCTGATTCGCTAAAAAAATAACAAATTTTTTCTCTAATCTCACACTTTATCTGTTTTCCAACCTGTAATATAGTAACACATTATTTTCTCCCCATTTCCTATCCCAAATTTTCTCCCTTATCTCATTCCTCAGGAATAATATCATTAAAAAAACCATGATAAAAAATTTAAAGAAAGAGAAGGAGGTCAAGTGAACGACATAGTAACATTAACAACACCGTTTCTTCATAATACATCTCTTTCTCTATTCTGACTTGTTTTCTAATCCTCAACTCTGCAAATACCATAAGCACATTCTTCCATCAATGTGTTAGCATCACACCATTGTCATGAATATGACCTTAAAAAATCATAATAAGGGCTATTATATATTTCTGAATCTTCAAGCACTAGTAAGAATTATGTCACAATTTACAGAGTACAAAAAGTAGATAGCAACATCATGAACTGATAAAATTATAGCCAATTCAAATATGTTACATATGTTATGTTACAGCAACTTTAATACATCATCCATTGAAATATAAAGGTCTCCCCCTCTGCCAATTACATTTTTCTAATGTAGAACCAACCAGAGGGTGGCTGGGGGAATCATACATACATCCTCCGGTTCAGCAACACCTTAGCTAAAAATGAAAAGCTTCAGGGCCCTCAGAATGTCATATCTGGAGTATGATCTACCTGAAGAAGATTACTACTTGTCTCAATTTATGTCATTTTAAATCCTTAAAACACTACATCCATTAAAGGACATTCTAAAAGAAAATATGCTAATTTTCACGAGTATACGACACCATTCAGCCTCAAGAGAACCGAAATAAACCTGACCATGTATCTTAAATGAATGCAATGTAGTAAGTGTACTATGGATCTGATCTTTTCGGAAAATAAACAATGGTTCTGTCAGGTAGTTTGTCAGTTTAAGAGATAAGATGAGAAAAAATCAACAAAATATTAAGTGTACTATGGAGGGAGAATATCACAACACAACTATAACAAAAGAACCTGAAAATACCACCATTATGTGTTACACAACTAGTGAGAAAAATAAAACTACAAATTCAATTAAATAGGATAAGAGCTAGAACTTAAGAACATAAATGCAAAAATTATTTGATGAAATTATGTGCAGGACTGTTAATTTATATAATATCATGAAGAAGACTAACCTTCAAAAATGAAATGCTGAGGACCGGTAAAGAAATTATGGGTGGAGCATTAATTTATTAATGAACTTGAAGCTAAAGTTGTGGCCTGGCCACCATTGCTTAGTGGTTCCATACGAAGAGACTGATGAGTTTGGTTATTTCCCTGGTTCTGTTGTTCGGTAATTGAAGAATTGTCTGAATTTTGTGGTATTGAATGACCATTATCTTCACTGGCTTCAATCCCAGTGTTTACCTCTCTCCTAACATCAGATCCAAACTCTGAAATGGAATTGTTCCTAGAGAACAGCCTCTCCTTCCATCCTCTTGTGCTCTTTGAAAGTGATTCTTTGTATCTTAGTTGCAAGATAGTAATGAATTTTGGAAGATAAATAAAAATAATAATATAGTTGGAACAGGTAATAAAACCACCATCTAAGATCATCTCCAACCACAAACTCTATTTTTCATACACTTATAGCGTGCAACAATCTCTATTTTCAAAAATCTTCACCAACCCATATACTCTCTATTTATCTATTTTTTCAACTCAATCATTATATATATAAATATATATATATACATATATATATATATATATACATATATATATATATACATATATATATATATATATATATACATAATAATAAATTATTAAAGGATGGTATTTTCATAATTATTGTATACTCTATTGAAATACTTCATAGTTACATTGATACTCTAAAGTAGAGTATCACTTTAACAACCTCTAAAATAGAGTATACACATATAAAGCACGTTGGGGAAAATACCATACATTACTTTGAAGATAATCTTTATAGTGAAGAAAGGTTGGAGATGTCCTAAAGGTGGATTTAGAGATCTATACCTCATTGACAATGCACTGAATCGAGATTTCCAAGACTCCGGAAAAGACTGAACATCTGAAGGTCCTGCGCTATCAGGACTTGGCATGGTATAACTCCTAGAGAGCCAAAAAAACCAAAATTTAAATAAGAATGTCAAAGAACATTTAATCTAAACATCTTTAATAAAAATAAAAATAATACCTGTTATCAATTCGAGTTTCAAGCACATTAGATGGTAAAGCTGAACTATGATCAGCTTGAACAAAACGTCCACTAGAAAGTGAAACAGATGGACTGTTCATAGTGATCACATTAGATTGAGATTCATGATCAGTAACAGGTGTTGAAAATAAAACAAATTGTGGGTGTGCATGAGAAGATGATTGGTTCCTTGGGCTGTCCCTTCGAGAAATTTGATCAGTTCTTCCCATTGCAGCAGCAGCAGTAGTCAAGTGTTGGATAATTCGTTCCTCAAGTTCAGAATTAATTGCACCAATTGGCAGTTGCATCTTAGGACCAAAGTATAGGAGCAACAAATAGTAGTCAGTTATGTAGGCAAAAAGTAATTATATCAAACACATTTTTTTAGAGATGTAGAAAGAGAGACAGACATGTTGTAGTTCAAAATCTCCAAGGGATAGATGATGGAGAATCGTAGCATTCCTTGATGGTTTAAGTCTAAAATTTCTTTCCTGTTCAACAGCTTCCAACAATTCTTGACTGCAACCCAAATCAGAAATATTTATATGTATAATGAAACTACAAAGGAAATGCCTAAGAACAAACAATACAGGAAACATAAACAATATGAAGTACCCAAAGAAAATAAACGAGAAATAAACAAACCTTGATGGATTCTTCAGGCTAATGGGCTGCCAGCACATTGGACAATTAGAACTTCTCTGGCCCCTAAAATATATAATAACCTAGTTTTGAGTTTGTAGATCTTCAATATAAAATACTTTCCAGAATATAATTTTTTTTTTTAATTTATCTATCAACTAAATTTAGTTTCTATTCTTTTTACTATCTAGAAACAGATCCTGAAAAGAAAACAGAAATGTTTTCAAATGGGAATGACTAGACATCAAAAAGACTCACAGTTGAATGAATGAATCAGTATAATGTAACAGCTGTGAACTTGCAACTTCATCATGTGTAAATAATTAAATATGAAAACTAAAAGTTATCTAAATGAGATATGTCTAGCAAATTATGACAAGTTCAACACAAGCAAATAAATAATAAACAATATGATTTTTAATAAAAGTGCCACTAATTTCTTCACAGTATTTGTGTCTTTAAAATGAAGTTGGTTGGTGCAAGTTTCTACAGTACGGACCAACATATATTCAGGTCAAGTCATATAAAAACTATTTGAATATCAAGGCCAACCAGCATAAAATGATCTACCTCATTTTAAAGTAAAGAATTTCTAGTTTAAATGAGCTTGATCTGCTTTAACAGAAGATAGAGTTCCATCCAATCAAACAAATTATTGAAGAGTAGCAAACAAAATGAAAAAAAAAACTAATTCTAATTCTTAGCAAGTGTACCCAAGTTGCCAATAGCTTGTATCAATACACAATTACTACATTAATATAATTGTTCTCTATGTGCTTATCTCCAGCTTTATAACAAAGTCTCACATGTGGAAACTTATTTTTTTTAAGTTTAAGCTTCCATAAAAATAGAGTTACGAAAATTGAGATTATATGAATACAGTCACAAATCCAAAAATTAAGAAGGGGATGCGAATAAAAAGTAGTAAAAAGAAAGGCCACATGGGGAAAATTATTATTAACTATGCAATAACTGAAAAGAACTTGAAAGAAAGAAAAAAGACTGCAAAAAGATGTGGGGAAAATTGCTCCTGAAGTAGGATAAAAAAGAAAAACAAAAAATTAAATTTCAGTACTAGATTTTCATTAAACTAAGGTAAACATAAAGGATACATAGACTAGGATAAACAACACTCTTTTCATTGTTTTGTCCAGCTCTAGTAAATTTACTATTCCAACGGATGCAAGGTACTGCATAAATAAATAAATAAATAAAAGCCAACTCGACATTATCACTCATTCACCCTGCAAACATTGTCTAATTGCTGGACTTTTGATATCGGAATCTGAGCATTTATTTATAAATCAAGTTTCCAACCTCTAAACCAATCATATATATTTAACGTTTCCATTTTTTTTTTCTGAAAACAAATGGATTATCAAATAATAAATGATTTGTGTATCAACTCATCAAATGAATGAACAATTATCAATTGATAAACTCATTTAACAGAAAGATAGTTAAAAATCTAAATAGAAGCGCATTGTAAACTGATCTCAGGAACCTCAAGTGCATACTAAAGTTATTTTGAGTAACTCATGTACAGTGGAGTACGCTACTCAATATGTCTACAAAGTTCCCATCTCTTTGTTTCTCATTTTTTTAGTAGAACAATGAACAGGTCAATGGACTAAGTCAACCCAGTCATAATTCAGCCATTACTCATTAGCTACCCTGAGTTGCTACACAAAGCTTTAGAGATGGCTTTTTTCATCCGTTTGAAAAGTTGGCATTAACAATAGCAAGATGACAGCTTGTTAGAAATGATTAATCATTCCAAGGGAAAATGAATAAAAAAAATTAAACAGGTAGCCAATGATAATCTGAAATCGTAGCTAGAATAATGGTTGGAGAAGTATTCAAATTAAATGATTTTCATCTAAGCAATTCCTCAACAATCGACGCAGTAGTATTTGATACATGAGGACTAAATAGGGATAACTATGACATGGTGAATGATTGATATGCCTATTTGAAATATATATATATATTGATAACAAATTGTGGTGAAATTGAATAGACTTTTATATGAGTGCTTTAATTTGAACTTAAGAACAGGTGAAGTATGATCACATATCATATTCCCTTGAACACAGTAACCATTATAGAAATTCAGTTATAGACATTCTCTCCTAAGAGTTAGAAATAAAACTACTAATATTAAATCAGTACAGCACAAGCAAGGAAAACGAGGAAGTATGAAGTCCTCCATAGATGACAGAACTAAAAGCACCACACTCATGAAAAAATTAAAATTAAAATTAAAACATAAGTTTTAACACAAAAACATGTTTAATAGATATTGTACCATTCAAGTATGCACTGAAGATGGAATTCATGCTTACAATTGGTAACCTGCAAAGCAAAATTTTATTCATAACTAAGATTACTCAATTCTGTAAATTAACAAGAAATGACAAAGAGCTGATTTCATACAGATGATGGATCACTGTCACTGAATGTCTCCAAACATATGCTACAAGTATCCTCACATGCTTCTTGTATTCCTCCCTCCACAAACGCTGCAGCAGATGTCAAATGCCCTTCAGTATTATCGACATCATCCTTCACAAGAGCCTTCAAGACAACAAAAACAATCAAATTTAATGACAAATTGAAGGGAATACAGGCTATACCAAACTCTAGAATGACTTCCATGTGAAATATCATTAAGGAAGAATCTAGAACACTAAATAACCAACATATAGAACCCTGCGTTGAAACCATGTAACCTAATAAATTTCTACATAGAAAAATGAGTTTAGTTTCTACATAAATGAATTATTAACATAGATATAGAAAACACGAAGCATGGATTATAAACAAGCAAAATCATCATATATATTAACAGATGATGGAACAAAAGGAAGGCCGTGGATTTCCCAAAGAACTTATGCTTACCTCCATTAAAACAGAGAAATTGTCACGAGAGAAGGTCAAGAAGTGATAGAACCATTCATGAATCAATAATCAAGCTTTAAAAAACCTTTCTTTAAAGAAGAAACGCTAAAGCACCATGGAAGGGTGGGCAGAGAACCCTAGAATACAGACAGAGAAGGAATGATCAGGGAGAAAGACGACAGAAGGGAAAATAAGGGGAGAGAGAATAAAGGGGTTAAGAATGAGAGGGATGGATGACGGAGGGCATGTCCTCATGTCTACTTTACTTTTTTTTTCTTTTTTTTTTCTTATAGGAATGCAAATTTATTATTAAAGTGGTTCTTATTAATTACATGAAACCTTATCTATGATTCCAAATGTTTTTTTTTCATTATACAATCATGTGTGATGGTTGGATTTGTATCTTGGGACATGTACTGGTATAAAATGCTCATATTTGAGTGGCATCATTGGATTATGAGAAAGATGGAATTGTGTTTAATTTGTTTATGAAGTTGATATAACATGTTGAGTACAAGTTGTTTGTTTTGTAAATTGTTGTTTGGTGTTGATACATGTTGAGTAGTTGTTGGTTTTGTAAATTGTTGTTTGGTGTGTTAAGAGAAATTGAAAGTCTAGTTTGATGACAAGTACTTTAGACATGTCTTGAAATAAAATTGATGACATCTTTGTTTTTGCAAAGAGAATGTCATTTTTAATATTGTAAATCATAGTTGTGAATGTTTTAAGAAACAAAGTTAGACCTCTTTTAGAGGTTTTTAATAAGATGAGGAATGACACTAAATCGTTTTCTAAAAAAAATTATGAATGTTAGAAGTATAATTTACGAACACTCCATTCACAAGAAACAATAAATCATTAAAAATCTTGAACGGTTAAGGGTTAAGAAAAATTAGTTTGTTTTCGAGAGTGTTCATTTGCTAAATTGAGAGGATAAAATATTATGTGATCCAATAATCAAAATCATGTTAGGGTTGATGTTGGAATTTATAGGCTAGTATAATAAATAATTGTGTAAATGTCATATTTAATATAAGCTAAAATAATATGATTTAATGTGAAATTAAACTTATGGCTTATGGGTGTATTTGTCATTAATATAAAATGATATACATAAGTGACATTTTTAATTTTATGAAAGGACTAAATTAAAAACGACCAAAATATAATAACTAATTTATTGTTGGTTATATATAACGGTAATTGCCCCATTTGAAGTACGGACAATTCTCATTTACATTGTCCCCATCAACAAAGAGAAATTTATTGACGTACTCATCAAATTGGAAAACCATTACATAAAAAAAGTCTAAAAAAAGAGAGATTAAATTTTTTTCTATTACGAGGAAAAAGAAGATTTAGATAAATGAATTAAAGTACGCTTCCCGTCACATTCAAATTTTAATTTCTCACACATTAAATTATGATCTAATTAAGATAATCTAAAATTGGTATAAGTGTCATCCTAATTAATTGTGTGGAAAATTTTTTAAATTAGAAAGATATATATACATATATATTTATCTTTTAATTAAGATTCATATATATTCTGAATTAAGAGTTCTATGAGGTTATCAATCATTCAGATTTACGATAAATTTAAGATATAATTGAATTATTTATTTGACTAGTTATTTTTATTATTAAGATAAGATCTCTACATGGATAGGTAAATTCAATATATATATATATAATTTGAAAGATTATTTTCGGATTATATATATATATATATATATATATATATATATTATTTTTTGTAATTTCAAACTATAGTACTAGGAATATATAATCAATTTGAGAATATATATATTTTAGATTTGAAAATTTAAATTGAGAATAAATATATATATATATATATTTATCTTTCAAGATTCATATATATATTCGGAATTAAGATTAAGTTCTATGATGTTATATATTAGGAAGATTGACGATAGATTAAGGTTGAACAATTAACATTAAGATATAAGATTCTTAGATTTATGGATATTTCAAGAATATATATGCATGAATTTATTTATAGATTATTTAAAAGCATGTTTTTGGATAATAGATATATTAATTTTTGATAAATCACGGATGATAAAGTATTAAATAAATTATATTTTCTATTACTATTATATATAGATAAACTATTATAAAGATTACTCATTCAATCAATAATATTATTTCAATCTTTCTCTTCAAGAACTCAATCAAATAGTTCTTATTTATTTTATCAATTCTAGAAATCAAACTTGGTATTAGAGCTTATAAGGGAAAACTTCCGAAAACGATTTCAATGGAAGAACAATATCACTTCTCAGTTCTACCAATAATACTTGGAAGCGTAAAACATGATAAACATAACTATATCTATTGGAAATCACAAGTTACTCCAATCATGATAAGTTATGATTTTATGAATATAGTAGAAGAGAATTTTGAAACTACTCCCAAATTTCTTTAAGAAACAGATGATCAAAATAATACAATTCAAATAAAGAATCCAAAATTTAAACAATGACATATCCAAGATCAAAGGGTGCTTACATGGCTCTTTTCAACATTGACCAACGAGATTCGTCAACAAGTCTCAAAATCGTCTTCGGCACAAGAACTTTGGGAAACCCCATATAAAATCTATATTTCTCAATCAAAGAGCCGACTATTTCAGTTACGGAGTCAATTCCTAAACGCACACAAATGTAGTGACTCTCTTCTTAACTTCATTCAACATATCAAAAACATGTCAAATGCAATTATCGTTGCCGGACAATATGTTTCTAATCAAGATCTGCAACTAACTCTACTCAACGGACTTGGAGACGAGTTTGAGTCAATGATATTTGCTCTAACTTCTAGACAAGATCTATCGTTTAATGAGATGACAAACATCCTTTAAAATCATGAACAACGACTCATATTCAAGAAAAGAAAATTCCATTATAAAAATATTTCGCCCTCAAACGTTTCGACAAATGTTGCTTATATTTATGGGCATGGAGGCGGAAAGAACCAAAGACAGAACCGAGACAATAATCGTCCGCAATGTAATTTTTGTCAAAAAATTGGTCATCGCTCCGAACGTTGTTTTTATAATCCATTTTTCAAATATGTAATGTACAAGGACATAGTTCTCTCGAGTGCCCTCGTTTTAATCCTTCTACAAATCCTACGACAATGTTAGTTACATCGTCTACTATTGTAGATCCAACATGGTGTCCAGATTCAGGTGTTACCGACCATATTACTTCCGATCTTAATAATCTACACGTACATGCTCCTTATATAGGTACTCAAACTATTAAAGTTGGAGACGGTATGCTTATGAATATTTATAATATTGGTACCACTAAATTTTTAAATCAACAAAAATCTCTCTACTTGCGTAATATCTTACACGTTCCGGATATTACTAAAAATCTAATGAGTGTTGCGAGATTTTCATCAAATAATAACATATTTTTTGAATTCCACCCGAATGTTTGTCTTATTAAAGACCGAGGTATGAAGATAGTGCTTCTTAAGGGATTACTCAATGACGGACTTTATTGCATTGAACCTACTGAAAGTTTGTTTTCAACCTGTCCTAATAAACAAGTGTTTATTGGTATTCGATCTCCGGCTCAAATTTGGTATTCACAACTTGGACATCCTTCTAACGCTACTACGTCTTTAGTTATATCACACTTTAAATTACCAGTTTCAGGTAGTTATACTATTTCTTTTTGTGGATCATGTCAATATGGGAAAACACATAAACTACCTTTTTCAGCTTCAAAATCTACATTTATGACTCCTTTAGACCTAATTCATTCGGATGTTTGGGGACATGCTCCTGAATTTTCGTCTACTGGTTGTCGTTATTTCGTACATTTTGTGGATGGTTTTAGCAAATTCACATGGATATATCCGCTAAAGAAAAAGTCGGATGTTTTGAATACGTTTATCAACTTGTTGAAATTTTATTTAGTCGTAAAATCAAAATAGGTCAAACTAATTGGGGAGGAGAATATAGAAATTTCAAATCATTAACGGATAATCATGGTATTTTACATTGTTTATCTTGCCCACATACTAGTGAGCAAAACGGTATTGCTGAACGAAAAAATCGTCATATTACAAAAATTGGTCTCACTTTATTAGCTCATGCATCTATGTCACTACATTATTAGAGTGAAACTTTTAAAACAACCACATATCTTATCAATCGTCTTCGTACTCCGACATTACATCAACGTTCACCATTCAAGACTATATTTAACTTTTCTCCTGACTATGTTTTTTTGAAGACATTTGGGTGTTCTTGTTATCCACTCACACGATCGTACAATCAACACAAACTCGATTTTCATACTACTAAATGCAGTTTCCTTGATTACATCTCATCTCACAAAGGTTATAAGTGTCTTCACATTCCGTCTAGACGAATATTTATCTCTCGACATGTCACTTTTGACGAACTCACTTTTCCTTTCAAAAGTAAGGACCTTGTACACTTGTCTAAACCACAAGAAGATAATGAGACATCTCTTCCAACAACTATACTTAATTTATCAATACCACCTCTATTATATCATATCACTTCATCGTCTCCACCATCACCCTCTTCAACCTCCACAACATCACCAAACACTATATCATCTTCTTCTGCTACTATTACCGTTCCTTCAACACAACCAATTATCACAAGAGTTAATGCACATAATTCTTCTACTCATCAGATGATCACACGTAATAAAGCACAATCTATGTCCTCATCATCTCTCACTACTACTTCTTCCGCTACTACACCTACATGTTTTACCAAAGCTAATAAGGATCCACAATGGCGTCTTGCCATGACAAATGAATATAATGCTCTTATTCAGATTAAAACATGGTCTCTTATTCCCCGTACACTATCTCATAATCTTGTTGGATATAAATGAGTTTTCAAACTCAAGCATAAAGTTCACGGGTCTATTGATCGACATAAAACACGTCTTGTGGCTAAAGGATTCATCAACAACAAGGTATTGATTATGAAGTTACATTTAGTCTTGTGGAAAAACCCACTACTATTCGTGTTATTCTTTCTTTGGCAATATCTTATCAATGGTTAATTCAACAACTTGATATTAGTAATGCATTTCTTCATGGGTCTCTACAAGAAGAAGTTTACATGGCACAACCATCCGGTTTTGTCCGTCCAGATTTTCCTAATCATATATGCAAATTTCATAAAGCAATATATGGACTTAAATAGTCTCATCATGCTTGGTATGCTACTCTCCGGACTATTTTACTATCTCTTGATTTCATATAATCGAAATCTGACACGGCTCTTTTCACGTATCATGCACCTCAAATAACTGCATACTTATTAGTATATGTGGACGATATTATTCTCATAGGCAACTCTAAATCGTTTCTAACAAAAATTATATTTCAATTAAATAAATTATTCCTTGTTAAAGATTTAGGTCAATTACTTTAACTTCTTGGAATGGAAGACACTCGTACCAAAGATGACTTATTTCTTTTTCAATCCAAGTATATTGATGATATTTTCACTCGAGCTGATATGCTTCAAGCAAAGCCATTGCACACTCCCGTCTCTACTAATTCATCTCTTTCTAAACATGATGGTGATCCTTTATCTGATCAGTTTCTCTATCGGAGTATAGTAGGGGCTCTACAATATCTTACACTAACTCGTCCTAAGTTATCTTATCAATCGAGCTTGTCAATTCATGCAAACTCGTAGGTTCGTACCTTAATTTGGGGACCATTACAATTACAAACAATCAACATTATGCCAATTATTTTAGTTTGGTTATTTATAATTTAGTCATTTCATAAAATTAGAAATATCACTTAGGTATCCTCACTTTATATTTATGACAAATACATTCATAAGCCATAAATTTGATTTCAAATTAAATTATATTATTTTGGCTTATATAAAAGATGATATTTATACAATTATTTATTATACTAGTAACCCATAAATTCCAAAAATCTCCCACTAGGTTAAATATGTACAAAAATAAACGTGTCAACATAATGTGCCCGAAAATTTGTGTCATCTCAATCATATGTTGTATAAATAATTTTATCAATTAATTATATCAATATATGACCAAAGAGCTCGTCATTGTATTTAAGCACACAACTGGACCCAACAATGATCACAAAAATCAATACAATTATTTGATAAATCATATCATGAATGTGATGAATGAAAATTCCATACAATGATATTTTCATGTCAATTTTCAATTGGTTCTACTTGACTTTTATGAGATAATATTTTAAACATAATTATACAAATTATAACGAACTGAATAATACTTAATTTCGGATCATAACAAAACTTTATAAATATTTATAAAACAACTAAACTCAAAGACAATCAATCTACAAACTCCCACTAAAGCTAGAGATTGTCGATCTCCACGACACCCATATGAGTAGTATGATCATGAAAGACACTAGATGACAAATCCTTTGTCAAGGATCCATAACCATAGAGTAAATATTTATAGAAATCTATCCACTTGGTATCATTTCTTTCACAACAAAAAACTTAATGTCAATATAGTTTGATTTCATTGAGCTCCTCTTGTTGCTGAAATACAATACAGCTGATTTATCGTCACAAAATAATTAAAATGGTTTTTCAATTCCTTATAGTATACACATCCCAATGATAGGTGTTTTCGGCCATATCACTTAATTTGATGCCTCAAACATGCCACAAATTCCGCTACCATGGTGGATGAAGTTGTAAGTGTTCATTCGCACTTTTCAAGAGACGACTCAACCAACTAACAAGAAAATATAACCCAAAGGGGATATCATATTGTCTTGGCATCCTATAAAATCGAAATCAGAATAACAAATGATCTCAAAATTGTCCCACTTCCTATATGTGAGAATTTAATTCTTAGTTTTTTTAATATCTCATAACTACTTTGGTTACATAATGTCAAGTAAAATTTGTAACAAACAAAATGCCATACACATATAAAACCATAAATACGTGTTTACTCCCATTGAACTTGTGATACACATAATTATCAATTAAATTCACCTCAAAACCAAAAGAGAGAATTATCTTATTAAATTTATGGTATCACTAATGATAGACTTCTTTAAGTCCATAAATGTATATCTTTAATTTGAAAACCATATTCAATTGGTCTCTCGACACAAAGTTTTCTAGTAGCATCAACTTGTTTCTTCAATGTCTCCATTAAGAAACTCCTTAAAATCTATTTTGGTGAAGCTCCATATCAAAATATGCAACTAGTATCATAAATTGTCCTTAAAGAGTTATTCTATTAAATTAGATTGTCGTAAAGACACTTGATTTTGAGGTTGTTGAGTTTGTACTTAATGAATTGATCAATAATGTCTTGTTACTCTTGATTTTTGAATTTTATCATCAATAGGAATAAAATCTTTAACAATGTCAAAAATTATTTGGGATATAAATCAAATATTGCTAAATTTGTAAGAGTTATTTATTTAAATCACAAAATAATTTCTCCCCTCAAACTCAACATCCTAAAAAAATATTGCAGTCTCGTTTAAAAAATTATATCTTTAATTTGGCATCATAAAAATTATAGTTCTTAATCACTTAGAATATTCAATAAAATAATTGCTCACATCCATAAACTTAAGTAACAACTAAATTCAAATAATGATATATCCCATCTCAAAATACATAATGCAACATTCATATCTAGTATTTTGTTGTAATGATCAAATAATAAGACATGTCAAATAATCAATCTATCTTTTAGATTAATTATTCTCATAAATAAGTCATTATAATTATTACATGTTTATCATCACAACTCACAAGTATTTATGTACTTCTGTTAATAAATTATACATAAATTACACAATACTAACATTCAAACAAAATTTGAATCAATTTTAACAAAGATTATAACTTTAGTGATTATTTGTATCAACCAATACAATCCAAATAATGAACAATAATATCATTAATTTGAATTTAAATATCGTATTATTGTATATAACATAAATTAATAATTTATAGTTGACCGAAAAAACATAATTTTTTTTTATTTTATTATAAAAAATAAAATTATATCGTAGGCCCAATCTTAATTCTTAAATTTGATATTTGTAATGTCCCACATTAACTAAACAAAATAAATGAACTCCCTTAGTATATTACAACTTATTTAAGAATTAAATAAATAATAAATCTTGAAAATTTATTCAACCAAATTTCAAAAATTCTTATGGCCCAATACATGCGAACTTAAATTTCTCTTTTATTAATTCTAAATTTGTTAAAAAGTTTGACACTCAAATACAATATGATATTTTCTTAATTGAAATATTTGTTCCTTAATTTTCTCTTTAATTTATAATATATATATATATATATATATATATATATATATATATATATATATATATATATATATCATTGCTTCACGAGAAAGATATTTTAAATTTTTCTAAAGCTAGGGATCTTATCTTAATGATAATTGTTTAACTAGTCAAAGAGAGAATTCAAATATCTATTAATCTATCTTCAATCTCTATGATTGTAACGCCGAAAAACCCTTGGTCCCCAAAAAGCTCGAGGTTCGAGAATTTCAACATTGGTTTTCGTGTTAGAAATCTTTTTAAAATAAAACATTATTCTAAAAGATTTTAAATAATTCCTTACAACTTTTGAAATTAATTACAAAAATAATTAATTTAGGTTATAGTTTAAATAATCTTTAGATTGTTATAATCAAATTAAAATTTAATCTTTTGAAAATCTGTGTTTAAATTAATTAAAAATAATTAATTTAAAAGATTACTTATTTGAAAAAGAGTTACCAATTAATTTGAAAAATCAATAAAAGGTGTATGTGTACAAACGTATTTTTCACTAGAGTTTCGTTTTAGTTTGAAGTTTGGAGATACTCGGGCAAAGACTTTCGTGCTTCATCCTCCATACCCGTTTTAAAAACAATGTCTACTACATAAAGTCTTAATTTTTGAAAATCGGTTGTATAACATTTTATTTAACCAATTATTCTTCCGGTCCTAGACATGCATATATTTTTGTGTATTCAAAAAATTATAACAACAATATTTAAATGCTGGTACATGCTGCTGATGACGTTGACTAATGAGGAAAATAAATATCAGTTTGAAAGGCATTAGAGTTTAAAAATAAATCCCCAAACAAGCCTTTATCAAAATATTATTTTGTGAAAATATCTTAAAAATATTTTGAAATTATTTATCTTTTTTTTTGAGATTTTTAGAAAATGATTTGGGGTTCTAAAATTATAAAAATAATTTCGGAGTTTTAAAATTGGAACCAAACAGGCCTCGATCGGTGTCCTCGGTCCTGAGTTCGTTTTCATCGGTCGGGCTAAAAAGTCCTCGGTCCTAGGTCGGGATTCTAAGGGCTCTCAGTCCTTGGCAAGAATTTTCGGTCAGACGCTTTGATCCTAGGTGGAAGTCATCGATCATGAGTTCGGGAGTTCTTGGTTGAGTGCGAGACTCCTTAGTCCTAGGTACAATTTCTTGGTTGGATGTAAAAATCTTCGGTCGGACCACTCGGTCCTAGCTGAAGACATCGGTCGAACCTCTTGGTCCTAGTTGAAATTTCTCGGTCGGACATCTCGGTCATAATTGGAATTTCTCAGCTAGACCTTTGTGTTCTGACTGAAGATCCTCGGTCCTAGTCGAACTTATTGGCACTCAAGAACATCAAAATTGCAAGTTTTGCAATTTTGATCGAGATTGGATTCTTTGATCCAAAGGTTTGAATAGCTTTACAAAGCTCTCATAAACATTATAAACATCATCACAGGGTATCAATCGAACTAGATAATGTTCGTTTTGTTCAAAATAGTTTGAAGGCCAATAATCGGGTTTTTGGTTTTTAAGCTATAATGAAGTGTAATGAGCTTGACAATAGCTTCCTTATACTTCATATGATTGATTGGTACCAAAACATGAACACTAATTGTTCATTTGGACCAATTCAAGAATTGAAAATGTTCAATTATTTAGAAAATTTTGATTTTGATCAAACATGATTCAAATAGTTGCTCAATATCATTAGAAACATGTTGAGAAGCTTTTGAGATACTCTTCTCGAGGATTAGCCTAAGAACAGAAAATCCGTTTTTTCAATCTTTCAAATTCAAATTTGATTTTTTTTGTTTAGGATCGATTGATCTATTATAACTTTCACAAAAAGCTTGTAAATGATCCTTAGATCGGTTTACAATGAAGAAATCCAACAACTAGGTAGTGTTATAAACTTATGAAAACTAAAATATAAAAATTTCAATATCAAATTGAAAGATTGAATTAAGGGATTATTGGAAGCATACCAATGATTGAAGATCACTCCTTAGACCTTAGGGAAGCTTTTTGGGATGTCTGGATAGAAACTTTAAGGCCTCATATGAAAATTTCGAAAAATCAAAAGCTTTGAGCTTCAATAAAGAATTTTTGAAATCTTTCAATTTAGAGTTTGAGGTGTTATCTCTTGGCTTTAGAATGATCAAGGGAGGATATTTATAACCTCTCTAATTCGGTTGATCAGCCAAGTTAGCTTGAATTAGTCAAACACCACTTATGATTGTTTGGATGTTCTTCCGACCAATTGCCGGAATAAGCATCAATGATGCACCTAGATGTAGGGGAAATGATCATCGAAGTAGGGTGATCATTCCAGATTTTGAATGGAGTCAATCCTCCCAGAAACGATAAAATTTCATCTTTGAAAAATAAAAGATGGATGTGGATGATTATCCATCTAGTGTCCCGACGAAGACAAAGGCGGTAGACAAAACGACGTCATTTTAGGAGAAAATGCGGATGCAGAGCAGTCCGTCCGCATTTTGTCTGAGTTTCGTCGTGTTTCAGGGATTCTGTTGTGTTTTAGCCAACGACACTAGATCGTGCGTTAGCTAATCACCGTTGTAGCGGGCGACACTGATAGTGTTGAGGCATTGGACTATCCGATGACTCTAGTTTCTGCTACAGTCGTTCCCTAGGTTTCGACTATAGTAGATTACTAATTTATTTTTTATTAAAACCTTAAGGGTTTATTTGAAATTTATTTTTCTTTCACCCTTTTGGCTTTATATTTAAATCTTAAACTACATAAAATATTTAAAATAAATATGACAAATATTTTATCAATTTATTTTATTATTTTACAAATTTTGGGTTAAATAAATAATTTTTTTGACAAAATGGGTACCACATTTTATCTTAAATTATTTATTTTAATCCCTTCATTATTTTTAAAATTAATTGATAAAATGAGTACAACATTTATCCCAAATTACTTTATTTATTTTATTTGGCCATTACCCTTAATTAATTATGATTTAATTATCACAATGATTAATCTAATTAATTATTTAATTAGTTTTGACTTGGGTTAATTATGTTTATTTTATTGATCAAAATAATTATTTTAATTTTATAAATTGGGTGTGTAAAATTTTAGTGTTTACCATGATAATATAAAATTTAATCTAAAAAGGAATATATGAATCTTAATGAAATAAATATATATATATATATATATATATATATATATATATATATATATATATAATCTTCCCGAATTTAAAATTTTCAAATCTAATATATATATATATATATATATATATATATTATCAAATTGTTTGAAATTATTAAAATTAATATATATTCATAATAATATGGTTTGAAATTATAAAAAACCAATATATACATACCTAATAGTATGATTTGAATTAATCATAAATCTATACATATATATTTACACCGATATATATTCTCACAAACGGCTCTATACCAATTTTTTTTTTTTATTTTTTTTTTTTTTTTTGGGAAAACAGCTTAGTGCCATTTCATTAAAAAAACCCAAAAGAGGGAAAAAAAATACAAAAGTTTAAGATCAGATCTAGACAATTTCTAGATTTGACAATGAAACAATAATTGAATTACAGACAATAACAATAATCAATTAGCGCCTACAACGTTTTTACTTTTATTCTACTTGTGATCTTCTCAAACGAAATATCCCATATATGGCAGAGCTTTCTATTCTCTTCATTCCTTTCGATTCCTCTCCAGGATTGAATGAGTGCATTTCCATCTGAAGTTATATCTCTCCAAATATCTTCAGCGGTTCTACTTCTTCCACTGTGAGTTCTTGAATTTCTTTCTTTCCAGATATTGTAGATTACTGCTCCAAAGTAGCATTTCAACATACTTACATAGAAGGATCTTCCTTTTGCTTTATTCTTCATCCACTCTTGGATTTCTTCCCATATTCTTGGAAAGTTGATGATGTTCATGTTTGCAGCATACATCCTCCAGATTTGTATTACAAAAGAGCATTCCCCTAATAAATGGTTTATGCTTTCCTCAACTCCCAAACATAGGACACAGTTGATATCAGGAATGTTTATATATTTTCGAATTCTGTCTTTTGTTGTCAACCTTTTCCTATATACCAGCCAGAGAATAAATTGGTGACGAGGAATAATCTTTGGAGACCATACCACATTATGCCAATCTACCTCCTGTCCTCTTGTTCTAACAATTTCCCACGCCTTTCCTGTAATAAACTTCTCATTGCTTTATGTTTTCCAGCTTATTTCATCATTATTTTCATTGAGTTGCTTCTGCTTCATTAGGTTTAGGATTCTATCACCTTCTGGAATACGCCTCAAAAGTGAATCACATCTACCTTCATATACGTCTCTAAATGAGTACTTGATGTATTCTCTTCTAACTCTGTTTCCTTGCATTTCTTCTTTGAATATAATGGGAATATTATCCAACCAAGGATCATGCCAGAATAGTACCCCTCTTCCATTTCCAATTGTGGTTTTCACCATTTGAAAGGCATCTTTTCTTGTTTTTAGGATTTTCTTCAATGACCATGCCATTCTTTCGTTGATGCTTAGTGTCCAGATACTCTGCTCTTCTTTCATAAATCTTGTATGTACCCATTTGACCCATAGGGAGTCCGCTTTTTGCTCCAACTCCCATAAGCTCTTGATGGTGAGGGCTTTGTTCCATTCAACACAACTTTTTATTCCTAGTCCTCCTTCTTCTATGGGAGTGCAAACATCCTCCCATTTGACTTTTTTTCCTCCTCTGCCTTGTGTTCCCCATATGTAGTCTCTCATGATTCTATCGAGTTCAGCCATTACTTTCTTTGGGATAACTATCTGTTGTGCCCAGTAGCCAATAATTCCAAAAATGACTCTTTTAACGAGCTCGATTCTACCTGCATAAGACAGTTTTTTCGTAGCCCAACCCAAAACAGAATTTCTAACCTTTTCTACCAGTTGTCTAAAGTGATTGTATCGGAGTTGTTTTGATGACAAGGGTACTCCAAGGTATTTCACTGGTAGTTCACCTTCCTTGATTCCCATAATATTGAAAATGTTTTCTTTCGTATTCTTCATTAACCCCTCCATAGAAAGCCTGACTTTTGTCCTCATTGATGTATAGACATGTAATACTCGAAAAGATTGTTAGAGCTTCTTTGATTATACTAACAGATTCAACATCCGCATAAGCCACAAAAAATAGATCATCTGCAAAACATATATGGGTTATTGCTTCTTCTTTGCAGTACGGGTGAAATTTGAAATGATGACTTCTCAGAAGCATTTTTAAAATGCAGTCAAGAATTTCCATTATTAAGACGAATAAGTAAGGAGATATAGGGTCTCCTTGCCTTACTCCCCTTTCACCCTTGAAAAAGCCTCCATGAATACCATTCACGCTCACAACAAAGTGAGGAGTGGAAACACATTGCATAATCCAATCAATGAAAATAATTGGAAAACCTGCAGCAAGGAGGAATTCGTGGATTAATCCCCATCTGATCGAGTCAAAAGCTTTTTTAATGTCAATTTTGAAAGCCACACGTGGCGATTTGTTTTTCTTTCCATATCCATTCAATAAGCTCTGCATGAGTAGGATGTTATGGGAAATAGAGTGTTTGGGAATAAATGCTGATTGCCCTAATCCTACAAGTTTATCAATAACTGTTTTCAAACGTTGCGAAATAATTTTTGAAATAATTTTATAAATAACATTGCAACATGAAATAGGACGAAAGTCCTGAATTTTTTCCGGAATTGAATTCTTAGGAATCAAATTCAACACTGTGACGTTCCATTGCTTCAACATTTTCCTGTTTTGGAAGAATTCTAAAACCCCTTCGCTTACATCTTTACCCACTATTTCCCAGTTTTCTTTGAAGAAGTTCGCGTTGAAACCATCTGGCCCTGGGCTTTTATCCCCTTTCATCGAAAACACAACTTTTCTAACTTCTTCCATACTAACTATTGTAATCAATTTGTTACCACTTTCTTCACTGATTTTCCTTTGCACAATCTGTTGAAGTAATCTTCGGTTGTCCTCTATTGTTGTGCTAGTTTCTGTTCCAATCAGCTCTTTGTAGAAACTTATTGCTTCCTCATGAACTGCTTTTTGTCCCTGTAAAACATCTCCATTTGAGTTTGTGAGCCTTAGGACCTGATTTCTGAAATTCCTTGATGAACATTTTTTATAGAAGAAAGAAGTATTCTTGTCTCCTAATGAAAGCCAATTTTCTCTAGATTTTTTCTTAGCAAAACTTTCCTCTTTAGAACAGAGGTCTCTGAATCGCGTAAGAGCCTCTTTTTCC
Organism: Impatiens glandulifera; assembly: GCF_907164915.1. Lineage (NCBI taxonomy): Eukaryota > Viridiplantae > Streptophyta > Magnoliopsida > Ericales > Balsaminaceae > Impatiens > Impatiens glandulifera. The sequence continues at coordinate 37,153,022 of NC_061867.1, forward strand.
TCTTCCCTGTTATAAGGTAGATTTGGGGCTCTTAGTGTCTTGCTTTGTATTTCCTCTAGTTTCATTCTGGCTTCCTCTACTCTTTTAGAAATCCCACTATATTTTTTCCGGTCTAGTTTATTCAGCTTCCCTTTAAGTAATCTTAGTTTCTCACAAACTCTAAACATCTTTGTTCCATTAATTCTGATGTTCCAAGTTTCATTAAGGATTTTATTAAATTCTTCATCTTTCATCCAGAAGTTGAAGAACTTAAAGGGTCTTTTCTGTTTTTTCTCCTTTTCCCAAAAGAATTTCAAAGGGCAGTGATCAGATATACCTGGTTGCAAAACCTGTATTTGGCTTCTTGGGTAAAATTCCACCCATTTTTCATTCACTAGGCCTCTATCAATTCTACTCTTTCTCATGTTGTCCGCCCCTCTTGTAGTTGACCATGAAAATAGATTACCTGAGAAAGACGGTTTAATGCAGATTATGTCTCGAATGCATTCGTTGAAATCTTGCATGTCTTGTGTTATGTCTGTCTCAGGCTCTCTTTCATTCCTGAATCTTGTAACGTTAAAATCTCCCATAATAACCCATCGTTCGTCATCCGTAATGCTTCTTCTTAAATCATTCCAAAGTGTCTTCCTCTCTGTCCCAGAGTTGCTTGCATAAACTACCGCAAAAAATATTTTTACCCTTGTCATCAGATTGATAACCTCTGTCAAAATAACTTGCTTGCTTTCAAAAATTTTCTTGATTTCAACCCTTCTTTTATCCCATCCTACCCAGATTCTACTTTTAATCCCATCAGAGTTATGAATAAATTCTCATTCTTCTTTAAAGCAACCTTGGGCAACATTCTCTATTTGACTTTGTCTGACTTTTGTTTCAATAATTCCAAATACTGTGATTTCATTCTTCTCTGTTATTCTTCTAACTTCTCTTCTTTTTATGGGGTCATTTAACCCTCTAATATTCCATGTCATTAAGTTCATTAATGAAAAGAAGATGTTCCAGCTTTACTTCCCCTTCCTTTACTTTTTCTTCCTTTCTGTTTTTCCCATATAGCAGGGCTATAAGGAATTGTATTTTCCTTAATTTTCTTACCTTCTTGTTTTGGGATTTTTGTGTTTCTCTGGTCAACTTTTTTTTGAATTGGAGATTGTACAGTTTCAATCGATTCAGCTTCCTCTTCTTTATCTTTCCCATTTCCTTCACCCACTTCCCCTTTCTTGCTTTCTCCCACACTTTCCCTTTCCACAACCTCTTCGTTATTGATTCTTGCTTCCAATTCAAGTTTCTTTGTTACCTCTTCATTCTCAGCCTTTGATTCTGAATCTCTTACCACTCTGTCTTCCTTCCCCTGTTCTTCAAAACCATGTTCTGAATTTCCTTCCTTATCTTGATCCTTCTGTTTACTCAATACTAATTCTTTAGTAACCATTTTCTGTCTTTCATTCTCAACCTTTTCCTTTTCCAACATTTCTTGTTTTTCTTTCTGTTTCTTTTCTGTCTCTATCTTTGTCTCTTTCTCGATCTTCTTCTTCCTTTCTTCTTCAATTATTTTCGGGCACTTGTAACAGACATGTTCGAATGTATTACAGTCAAAGCATCTATTCGGCCTCCACTCATATGAGATTCTCATAATTGTGGGTTCACCTTTTCTGTCTGTTACCGTCATCTGGTATGGAAGATTTGATCTCGGGTGTATCTCAATGCACATCCTAGCATAAGTCATATGCTCACCTTTTTCTGTAGTTGGGTCCATGTAGAGTGGACTCCCCAATAGGCTCGCAAAGTGACTTAATGCTTCAGGGTTATACATGTGGGGAGGGATGTTGCGCAATTGGAACCAGATTTGCGCAGTTTCTTTGGGCTTGCTGAAGAGGTTCATACCTTCTGTCCATTTTTCGAGTTTCATGTAGTTTTTTCCAACAAATGTGTGCCCATTGATCAGAATACTTTCGAGATCTGATCCTTCTTTGAATTTGAGAAAGTACAAGTCATGAATGTTTGATGTTACCTTTTCTAGACCATTTTCCCCCAACTGTTCCATTAGAGTTTTTTTGGTTACTAGAAATGGCACCTTATTTCTTCCGATGAAGTTTCCCACTATGACATTCTTCCATGAATTTACGCAGTTTTCCTCAACTTCTTGGGGTAGTTTGAATTCAAACGGGGAACCGATAATTTCAACTTTTGGCTTAAATGTTCCAAGAAAAATCTTTCCCCTCTCTTGAACTGGATTGTCAGCTTTTGTTTCCCCTATGTTCTTCTGCCCTACATTCTGTTTCTGTTGTTCATTCTGCTCGTTACTCTGGTTTTGCCCTGTTTTCTGATCCTTCCCTTGAGTTTTTCTTTGTTCTCCAGCTTTCTTCCAGACCTGGTCTACATTCCAATTAGAATTGTTCTTGATGAAGTAGACTCTGGTTTTGGGGCATTTAGAGAGCTCTCTCAAAATTTCAACAGACCAGCTCACAATAGTATCGTACTCCTCTTTTTTTAGGAGATTCCAGTCTTGTAGGTAATGTAGGTTGAGCTGCTCTATGTACTGTTGGCTTTTCTCTTTGCTTAAAACGATTTGACCTTTCTTTCCCAGTATCAATAATTTCGTTATCTGATTTCTAAGTCCTTTCAGATTGGCCCTTTCATTAAAACCAACCCTCCATTTCCTCGGGTCTGTTTCTTTACCCAATACTTTCGCTGCCATTCTTTGCATCTTTCCTGTTTCACCCAGATTTTATGCATTAATTCTTTCTCTTTTCAATTCTTTCTGAATTATTTTCTCTGCTTCTTCGTCTGAGTCAATTATCTCAATAGTCTCAAGTTGAATTTGATTCCCATTAGAATCCGAGTTAATGACCTGTGCATTTTTATTTCCTAGAGCATGTCCTAGACTATCACAATCTAGGCTATCAGCATGTATTCCACTAACAGTTCTATTATCATTTTCATTCATCTCATGAGTGTTATTGGGATTGGTAAAAAATATACCTGGCGTGTTGACTGCAAAATCTTTATTATTGCTCTTGCTCACGTCAGTCAGATTTCCACCATTTCCTCCTGGCTTTGGAGACCCATGATTTTCAAAGAGGATATTCGTGTGATTCTCTCCTAAGCCTATGTGGAGGTTAGTTGCATTCGAATTTTCTATCTTAGGATCAGGGGAGCATGTGCTGGATTCACCCATTGCCCGATTAAGAGAGTTGGCCGGGCTTGTACCAACTGTTGACAAAGAGGGAATTTCCCGTACTGCTGAAGCTACAATGTTTGCAAAAGTAATATTTAAAGTGGCCGACACGGACGGATTCGTGTCAGCGAAGCTTTTAACAACTTTACAGTACACATAAGTTTGAAATTGATTTCCTGATGTACTCTAGTCTTGACCGAGAGATCGATGAGTAGATTTAGTAGATTTCTGCGGAAAGACGACCCTTCCGACCGAGAGATGAAATCACGACGCACACGGAACACGGATTGCACAAATCGCACAGATGGCACAGTTCGCACGGCAATGAATGGTGTGTGATTTCTTTGCGACTGCAATCGAGGGTTTCTTCAACGACGATTACGACCGCGACGGCATATCGCGGCACACACGGCACGCTGATCGCACAGTTCGCACTTCACCTAGGGTTTTGCCGTCGTCCAATTATTAAAATTATCTAAATTAGATCATAATTTAAATTGTGAGAAATTAAATCGGAATGCGAAAGCGTACATTAATTCTTCATCTTTAATCTTCTATTTCCTTAAAATGAAAAGGTTCTTTAATCTTTTATTTTATTAAAATGGAATGGATCTTCTAATTGATGAGTATTCTAATTAGTTTTTATCTCTCTTAGATGGAGACGCAAAGATGAAATATTTGTACCTTAATTTGTGGACCATTATCGTACAAATAACCAACATTATCTTAGTTATTTTAGTTTGGTTATTTCTAATTTAGTCATTTAATAAAATTATAAATGTTACTTAGATACCATCACTCTATATTAATGACAAATCTATTAATAAGCCATAAACATGATTTTAAATTAGATCACATTATTTTGACTTATATATAATATGACATTTGTACAATTATTTATTATACTAGTAACTTATAAATTTTAACAGTGATGACATAAATAAGGATGTAAGTATTAGTTGTGCCACTAAGAGGTAATGTTATTGTTATAGATATAATTTAATGTAATTTAGTATAAATGAGATATTTGACGTTGCCAATTTTATAGCAAAAACCATTTATAAGTAAGTGCTTTATTTTTTGATGTCTTTTCGCAATGTTGAATGGTTTTTATTTTTCTTATTTAGAGACAATATTTTTATAATATTTTTTGATTAGCGTAAGTTTTTACTTTTTGAGAATAAAAAAAACAAATATTGAATTAAATTAAAAAAATAGGTGATTATGTCACATTTTTAGTGTAAGAAACAAATATGCCCACCTCGAGGGGTTATGTCACATTTTTATTTTTATATTCGGAGTAGGGCTTGAGCTCACCTCAGCTCTAACGTAAATCTGCCATAATCATTTCATCAATTATGTTTTAATTCTTCAACAACCTCATAAATTTTTCCTTAGCTTCCACCAATTCTAACTCATTTCTTTAACAATTTGATCGGTAGAATTATCTCTCAATCTTTCTTAAAAGAAAATATCAAAAGTTAGTAGCAAATCAATTAGCCTAATTAATTTGCTAATTGATCGAGAATGGAATATTAATTAGTAGCAATTCAATTAGATTAATTGATTTGCTAATTGATTGAAGATCTACGATTGACAAATCAATTACAATTTATATGATTTTATTTGATTTACTATTTAAATAATTTGTTTTCCTACAAATATAATTTTCAAAATTTAAGCACTAGACTTTTTATGTAAGCAAAAACAAGAAATACACAACAAATAAAAATTCTCTATAATTTTCTCTATCTCTTAAAATTCTACATGGTATAGAGAGTTTTTATTTCTTGTGTATTGCTTATTTTGCTTACATAAGAAGTCTAGTGCTTAAATAATGAAAATTATATTTGCAGGAAAGGAAATGATTTAAACAGTGAATCAAATAAAATCATATGAATTGTAATTGATTTGTCAATCAGCAGGAGATCTTCAATCAACTAGCAAATCAATTAGTCTAATTGATTTGCTACTAATTAATATTTCATTCTCGGTCAATTAGAAAATCAATTAGGCTAATTGATTTGCTACTGAATTTTGGTATTTCCTTCCAAGGAAAATTGAGAGATAATGCTACACTCCCCCTCACGTTAGGTAATAGATGTTGAGATTTCCCAACTTGTCGCATACTTCCTCAAATCGACTTGGGAAGAGCTTTGATGATAATGTTAGCTACCTAAGAGGAAGAGCCTTGGACAACTATGAGAACAGAGAGTATGTTGCCGAGGGGATGGATGTTTATGGAAACGATTGACGTTTGAATCGTCGGAGTATCGCTGGATGTTGATGACAGCGAGTGACGGTTTGAATCGTCAAAGTGTCGCTGGATGTTGATGCCAACGAGTGACAGTTTGAATCGTCGAAGTGTCGCTGGATGTTGATAACAGCGAGTGACAGTTTGAATCGTCGGAGTGTCGTTGGATGTTGATGACAACGAGTGACAGTTTGAATCATCGGAGTGTCGCTGGATGTTGATGATAGCGAGTGACGATTTGAATCACCAGAGTGTCGTCAGATGTCGATGAAAACAAGTGACAGTTTGAATCGCCGGAATGTCGTTGGATGTTGATAGCAACGAGTGACGATTTGAATCGCTAGAGTGTCATTGGATGTTGATGATTGCGAGTGACGGTTTGAATCGCCAGAGTGTCATTGGATGTTGATGACAATGAGTGATGGTTTAAATCGTCGGAGTGTCGTTGGATGTTGATGACATCGAGTGACGGTTTGAATCGCCAGAGTGTCGCTGGACATTGATGAAGAATGATAATATATTTTTGGACAGAAATCTATCGAGACACGAATACGGACATATTCGACCGAGATATAAAATGAAATGTTAAAATGATGTCCCACTTGTTTAACATAGTGGATGATAAAATAGAGATAAAAAATACTTAGGGAGTATGAGATATTATAATAATTTGGGTTCTCCTCCAATGGTTATTTCCACCATTGGAGGAGGCAGCGGAAAATTGTGAACAAGTTTTTTAAAGATGGAAAAACCTACTCTGATACCATGTAGAATTTTGAGAGAGAGGAAATTGTAGAGAATTTTTATTGATTGTGTATTGCTTGTTTTTCTTACATAAAAAGTCTAGTGCTTAAATAATGAAAATTATATTTGAATGAAAAGAAATGATTTAAATAGTGAATCATATAAAATTATATGAGTTATAATTGATTTGTCAATCAGTAGTAGATCTTTAATCAATTAGCAAATCAATTAGTCTAATTGATTTGATACTACTTAATATTCCATTATCGGTTAATTCGAAAATCAATTATGCTAATTGATTTGCTACTGAGTTTTGGAATTTCCTTTCAAGGAAGATTGAGAGATAATTCTGCAAATATAAATTTAACTATTTAAGCACTAGACTTCTTATGTAAGCAAAACAAGTAATACACAAGCAATAAAAATTCTCTACAATTTCCTCTCTCTCAAAATTCTACATGATCAATTTCATTTTTTCATTTCACCAATTTTGTGTTAGTTTATAAATCACATAGTCAACTACTTCCTCTTTGAAATTCCAAAAATTCATCATTACAATAATTGGATCATCAAAATTAAACTTGTTGCTAATTTTTGTTCTTCCTCATGAACCATGTGTATTCCATGTTTTAGGAGTGAATTATGTGTCATATCAAGTTTGAAATGACCTTTGTACATCTTAATTGAATTTTTAAAAAATATCAACTTGATAGTTAATACTGTGATGCCTACCTTACTCTCGAATCTTGGAACGATTTAAAAAACCAAATAGATATATAACTTAGAATACAATTTTAGTTGTGTCGATATCTTATTAAATCTAGTAATTTATTATCCTCTTAAATCTCGTAAAACGAGATGAGAAAATTATTTTCTCGGGGGAGTTGTTTCACCTAAATGTGAGATGAGGAACTCAAAATAGGTCTTATAACTTTTAAAAGACCATCTCACCCTAGATCTTATAATTTTAGTGATGTGGTTGATATTAATACCTTATTCTTCACAAAGAATGCAATTGTTGAAATTATTAAGACTCCTTCAATTATGAATAAGTTTCCATTTATCCAAAGTGTTTTTTTTTTTACTTTTTCTCACTCTATAATATTGTCTTGCATTTCATTCATATTTATTTTTTTTTATATTGTAGCTCCAAAACAAATATTTAAGAATATTAGAGTAAAGTTACTTGTTTTTATCATGAATTTATTTATTACAAAAACTAGTTGAGAAATTTTGAAACCATAATACATTTAGCTAACTTCTGTCATATCTGAAAAATAAGAGGGCAACTGTAAAAAAAAATGGTGCCAAAAGATTCAACCTCTCTTAAACAAATAGGACAAATGATCTCCATAAGGTTAATAAACTTGGTAACCATATCTTTAGTCATGGGCGACCTACCTCTGAACACATTGGCCATAGGTTTAAATGAGGTCTTAGTATGATTGTGGACCAAACAACTTTCAACCAATTGACCACCGTGCTCTCTTCTCGTTCAATTTCTTATGTTAGGATCAATGTCGTCAACTATAAAGAGGGGGGTCGGAATATAGTTAACAACTTTCAATTTGATGTTAATCCTGTGAGGGATTAAGATCTGTTTCTATTCTTCACAAATCTTCGCAAGCTCTTGAACGGATTCAAGTGCGGAACTACTTGTTAGATTTGAAGCGTCAGGAAAAATGAATGCAAGGAGCAGAAAAGAAATAACATACGGAGTTTTATGGATGTTCGAAGATAAAACTCTTACGTCACCCCTTCTTCTGTTTCTAGAAGGTTTATCACTAGAAGACTTTGATTAGTGTAGAACACTACACAAATCCAGTTAGATACACAAGACATAACGACCGCCTGTTTCTGAACTCCTAGCTAACTCTATGTTGAACAGAACAACATCTATTCAATTTACAATACTGAGATTTCACACAGAAAGGACAGTAGATTGATTACATAATGATCACAGAGAAATTTGGCAATTCGCGCTTGAGCTAGAGAGTTAAAGAGTATTGCAGAGCAAGAGAATCGAGAGATTCTTCGTTGTCCTTGGATTACCTTTTATACTAAAGACTCAACAATGGTTGAATCTTCTTCTTTGAAATGTGTCAATTATCCGTTGGATGTACGTTAAGTGTACGGGAAGGTACACAAGAATATATCCGTTGGATCGTGGGGTACCAAATTGTACTAGAGAATATTCGATGGAACGTGATGTACGGGAAGGTATAAAACGGACTAGATGAATATTGAGTACGTGGCACTTGAGCGGTTATAACTTAATAAGCAGACTGGACAGCCGACTGATAGTAGAAGGGCAGACACTTCTTCAGACAGCTACTGAAGCAAAGCGTCTGCTAGCGCACTTCTTCAGACTATAAGTCTGATGAAGTCAAACGACGTCTGCTCGCGCAATACTTCAAACTAACAAGTTTGATGAAGGTAGACGACGTCTGCTTGCGCACTTCTTCAGACCACGTCTGATAAAGTTAGACGACATTTTCTTGCGCACTTCTTAAGACCACGTTTGATGAAGTTAGACGACTCTTCTCGCGTACTTCTTCAGACTACGTCTGATGAAGTTAGTCGACTTCTTCTTGCACACTTCTTCAGACCACAAGTTTGATGAAGTTAGACGAAGTCTGCTCGCGCACTTCTTCAAACTACGTCTAATGAAGCTAGACGATGGTTGATCGTGCACTTCTTCAGACCACAAGTCTGATAAAGTTAGACTAGGGGTGGGGAAAATTACCGATATTAAAGGTATATCGAAAATACCGTACCGTAATATATCGAAAATATTGACTTTTAAGGTATACCGAAAAAATGTAAGGTATGATACCGATACCGTTATATTGGTACGGTAAAGGTATGAGATTTTTAAAATTTTGGTATATCGAGATATACCGAAATACCGAAATAGTATTTATAAGTTAATATATATATATATATAATACTTATAAGGAAATAATTAAATAGATTTGAAATTAATTTAATTATAGAAATATAATTTTTGAATAATATCAAAATATAATTATACTAAAATATTATTCCATATATGCAATCTCTACCTTACCGATGGGATTGATTTTTTTTTTAAATCAATATATTTTTTAGGTATCAAAGATATAATACCGATACCATACCGAAATTAAGGTAAGGTAAAGGTATGAATTATTTGTATACCGAAATTAAGGTATATCGAAACAATATATATCGAAATCAAGGTAATGTAAAGGTATGCATTTTTTGCATACCGAAATTTTAGGTAAGATATAAGGTATGGATAAAATATTAATGTATACCGTACCGACCCACCCTTAAGTTAGACGACGTCTACTCGTGCACTTTTTTAGACCACAAGTCTGATGAAGTTAGACGGCGTTTGCTCGCGCACTTCTTCAAACCACGTCTGATGAAGTTAGACGACATCTGCTCGCGCACTTCTTCAGACCACAACTCTGATGAAGTTGGACAACGTCTGCTCGCACTTACTTTAGACCACGTCTGAAGACATACGTCTTTTGAGCTGTACCTGCACAAATACAATTTTCACAACTTAGTTTTGGTAAGACCACATCATTAAAACTATGTCGTACTTATTCTCTTAAGTTTATTAATTAATTATTTCACTTTTAATTAATTTTCTCTTTCCTTTATTTAACTTAATCTAACAATTTCCCCATTTTTAATGATGTTAAAACTAAGTTAAAAAATAAAGGAAGAACACGAGCTCCAAAATTAACCAATATGCTTATAATTATAAAAAAAATACATAAGGTAGTTTAAGATCGCTCCCTTTTAGTTCTTGAATATTCAGTGTTGGATCTATATCGTTGATTACACGATCTAACATTTCTCAACCATCACTATCTCGACCACCACCGCACCCATCTCCACAACCACCTCCTCGATATCCACCGTTGATATGCTTGGAAACTACCTCAGCCACCTTGGATAGGCTTCTTTCTAGAACAAGTATCATGAGAACTAATTCCCCCTTGATTTCTACCTTCCCCCTTTTTAACACTATTAGGGTCAGCAACAACAAGGGCTTTGGCTTTAGTAGCTTCGGCATTCACGTCTTCTTCATCCTGGAAGCATAGAGCGATCGCATCAGCATCTTCTATGCGCTCAGATTCAGCAGCTCTGAGGGATTTAGAGATTTCGATTATCTAGAGGGTGAGGGATTCAATCAAAGACTTTGTCTCATTGTGAAGCTCAAGGATGAAAGACTTGGTCTTGTCATGAATTTCATCGCTTTACGTGATCATAAAATGTCGCATCCTTCTCACTTGAGTGTGGAGAATAGATATTTATTAATGCACCCTTGAGTAGAGGCTAAGTCGGCATTAGCTTTGTAGATCAATGTAGATTGCTTTTCAAGGTTCTCCAGTCTATTGAAAATGGAATGGATGCTCTGCTACATCAGAGCAAGTGCTTCCAAGATAATCTTGCGGAGGTCCACAGTTCCTAGAGAATCCTCCTTAGAGGAAGAGGGAGTAGAGGATACGACATGGGAGCCTACTGGAACAGAGCAAATAGGATTGGGATGGAGGTTTACTTTGATAGACCGCTTAGGATTCAACGTCCTAGGTTCACCTCGAGCTCCTTGGATTTCGTCGCACAACTCCTTGACAAGGCTGGAAATATCCTCAGTTGGCAGAGATATACCAGAGTGAGACCCAAGTTGCCTCTCTTTAGACACTTTCTCAGATGAAGAAGAAGAGATTAGAATAGCTTCTATTTTAGACTCCTTCTTGGAGATATGGTCTGACATCTTCTTAGATGAGGAAGAAGAGGATTTAGCATCTTCGGCTTCAGACGTCCTCATGGAACTGACGTGTTCCCCCTCAGCAGACGGAGTTTGCCTCTATTCAGACGTGGGGAGAGCAGCTTCAAACAGAACCTTCTAAGAAGACGGATGCTGCTGCTCAGACAATAGAACGATTTCCTTCTCAACTTGAGGAGTTATCTGCTTCTCTTCATAAGGGATGAGCATCTGATTAGCTGAGTAATGAGCCAAGAAACCGCCTTTTTTTAAAAGACGATTTCTACTGCTCAATGATGTGAAGAGTCGCCTACTCTTTAACCACCGAGAGAAGCTACTCAGTCGTAGAGATAGGATTCGTCTCACCTTTAGCGAATGGAAATTCCTCAATAAAGGACATTTGTTCAAACTCATTGTAATGGCTGTAACAAGCTCTCTTCTCTTAAGAGCTTCGTTGACGTCTTAAGTCTTGTCCCAAGAGAGGACTCACTTCTCCATTTGCAGCAGCTCCTTCCACATTTTCATCACACTAGAGTCTGGGTTGACATCACTAAATTTTGTGTGAAGCCTAGTGCACAGATACTTATCGAACAGATCGATTTTAACAGACGCTTTAGCCTTAACATCCTCTAATATGAGGTCGATTATCTGAGAATCTTCGGACAAGTGTTTAGGAATTTCATCGGCTATGTCTTTTCCTTTCCCTACAACTTCGGAAGGTTTGGGATCTGGAACAGGTTCTCTGAAAGATATGCCCGAAGCCCCTCAAGATGCTCTTAGCAGGGCCAATGGGTCACATTCTTAGAAAAGACATTTTTTGGAAGTTCTAAAACATGACCAGCAACCATCTGAACGAGTGCTGATTCGTTAGTCTTCCCAGCATTCAGACCTAGAGTTTCTTCAATAATAGTAGCAACAGACATAGGTACATTCTCCTGCTCTACTAAAGGAAAGATAACATCAACATGACCAACAGCTTCAGCAGCCACTAGTTCGGCAAGGAAGGTAGTAGTGTCTCCCCCTGATTCTTCTCAATCATTTGACCAACTATCTCGGTAGTTGGTTCAGTAGCATGTTCCACAACGGGAACCTCAATAAAAACAGGCTCTATAGCCAAATTGGGAATAATGTTTACCTCGGAAATCGTTTGAATAGCAAGGGACACCTCCATCTGACTAGTAGGATTAACAGTTGCCATTTGACCAGAACAGACGCCTTCTTGCCAAAAGCTAAAGCAGACGCCTCACCAAGAATCTTGATTTGACTATCCAGCACATCAGCTACAAAAGATGGCAATGCCAAGAATAAAGGAACATCAATAACAGGGGCTTCCTCCGTTCTCAACCTCTTTGGGTTTGAGTTAACTTTGCCAGAATCTCCAATAGCTGCCCATTTCTGGATAGAGGAACTAGAAAACGATTCCATGGCCGGCATTTTTGTTCTCTTCACAAGGATCTTACGAATGGAGGTCGTAGGATGCTTGGACCAAGTGGTCGACTGACCACTCGTCTGTAGAGCCGAAGAGTTTGATTTAGATTCCTTGACGAGTTTCATTCACACCATATAAATTTTAATTTAGAGCTCGTAATTATTCTGCTATCATTAACAGACGCACATTTGCCCAAGGGCACCTGTAGATGCTCTAGAAACCAGTCGAGTTGGACTGAAAAGCCCACATTCTACTTGCTAAGAGGAGATACCATCTGGCAAAGAATAGAGAAGAGGACGGACGCCCAGTTGACAACCATCCCTTTAGTTATTGCCACCATCATTCCAAATTTGTCTTGGGTGTAGGCGCGAACGACCCTACTTTCCCTTTAATCGATTTAGCTACAATATCGCTCAGAATGCAGAATGGAGACTTGAGGAACTTCTTCTTCCTGTAGATGTTCACTAGACCACCGATGTCTAAAAATAGGGTTCACATCTTTGAGATATCCTCAGTCAGAATCTTAACAACAAACGTGTGGCCTTCCGTTAGAAGCCCAAAGAACTTAGCGAAAGTGGCTTCGGAAAAGATATTTTGGCACCCTTCACTGTTGCCGAAATGGAGTCACCAACAATCTTTCTAAAGGCAAAGAACTCGTGCACCTCAAAGTCGTGAAGGATGAATGGACCGCCACGGAACTTCCTGAGGCCAGCCGCCTCCAGAGATTTAAACATAGCCACCATCTCCGACAATTAATGCTCATACATAGAGTTGAAATCTACCTGCATGTTATTTTGAGCGAAGGGAATAATCTTCATAGTCATATTTAGGGTTTAGAAAACGATAAAGAATAAGAGAAATTTTCTAGAGAGAAGGAAGAGAGGAATAGGGCTTAGGGTTTTTAGAAAAATCTCAAAGAGAATGAAATGTATTTTTAATCGTGCAAGGCACCCTTAAATAGATTTGAACAACCACGTGTCCCAAGAGACATCATGAAATAAAACCGTCATTAAATTAAAATGTTTCCCAAATGCTACATTAAAAAGATGTCACTTAAATCAAAATGTTTCCCAGAAGCCATCATTAAACGGTGTCATTTAAATTATCATAAAAACTATCATTAATTTAAAAATGTGCGGTAATGAACCGTCAAATATATTAGTCATATTTTTAACATTGATAGACACGTGTCTTCATGTTATTCGATATTTGAAGATATTTAAATGATTTTATCTTATCTCATAAATATTTCCCTCCAAATATTTCGAAATACGACTGTTTACTGTTTGAGTGGGAAAAGTACAAGGACAATGCATAACAAATAAGACAGTTGTCCCACTCGTCTGTTGAAGAGGCGTTTGAAGACGCACGTAGACATATGTTTGTCTATGTTATCTGTATACCTTGTGTTTAAGCTTGGTAAGACGTATATTCAGAAGGCGTCTTCTGGCGCATGGAAACAACTGAGTCAGTAGATGTCTACTTCACATTTAGATGTCTAACCACGCTTAAATTGCACACTACTTAAGCACAGCTCGTCTGATACATGGTTTCTTAAGACGACTGATCTAATTAGTTCGATTTGAGACATCTGTCTTTACACGTCTGTCCAGTCAACTTACCAACAAATTTCCCCCTCAATTTGTGCATACTTAATTAAATTAATTTAGGTCTAAAAGACCCAAAACATTTCTAAAGTAAGAAAACTTTATCTCGAGGAATGGCTTCGTGAAGATGTTTGTCACTTGCTAATTTATTGGAGCACCGAATATGCTTCTAATTGACATGCTCCCGGATGAAATAGTGTCGGATGTCGATATGCTTAGTTCTGGAATGTAACATCGGGTTATACGTTATGGAAATTGCGCTAGTGTTCTCACATAAAATCGGAGACTCGTCTGACTGGATGCCGTAATCCCTCAACTATTGTTGAACCCACAAAAGCTGAGAGTAGCAACTACCTACATCAAGGTATTCAGCCTATGTTGTAGACGTGGCTACAGACATCTGCTTCTTGCTGAACCAAGAGATAAAACGATCACCAAGGAACTGGCAAGTTCCACTGGTTCTCTTCCGATCGATCTTGCAACCTACATAATTTGTATCAGAATAACTAATTAAATTGAAACTAGAATCCTTTGGATACCAAAGTCCCACATTTTGAGTTCCCTTTAAATATTTCAAAATATGCTTAACAAAAATATAAAGAGATTGTTTAGGGTTAACCTGAAATCTTTCGTAGACGTCGACAACAAACATAGTGGTTGGTCGGCTGACAGTTTGATAGAGAAGAAATCTGATGATTCCTCTATTGGTAGTGATATCGACACTCTTGACATATTCATCCTTATCAAGATTGTTGGATGAGTTCATTGGACTTATAGCAGCCGAGCAACTTTCCATATCGATTTTCTTCAACAGCACCCTGGTGTATTTAGCTTGATTGATGAATATGTCATCTTCAAGTTGACAAAGTTGAAGACCAAGGAAGAACGTTAGTTCTCCCATCATACTCATCTCAAACTTGTCATGCATCAACTTAGAAAATTTCTCACATAGTTTGGGGTTAGTTGACCTAAATATGATATCATCAACATAAATTTGAACAAACAATATATGAAATTCTTTAACAAATCTAAACAATGTTTTATCTACTGTGCCAATGATAAAATCGTGTTCAAATAAAATTTAGTTAAGGTATCATACCATGTTCTAGGAGTTTGATTCAGACCATATAAAGCTTTATCAAATTTAAAAACATGATTAAGCAAGGAGTGATCTTGAAATTCAGTCGACTATTCAACATACACATCCTCATTTAGAATTCCATTTAAAAATGCACTTTTCACATCCTTTTGATAAACTTTAAAGTTTTTAAACGATGCATAAGCTAGAAAGATTCGAATAGCTTCAATTCTAGCGAAAGGGGCGAATGAATCCTCAAAGTTAATTCCTTCCTCTACCTATATCCTTGAGCTACCAATCGGGCTTGGTTTTTCACAACCAAGCCATTTTCACTAAGCTTGTTTCAAAAAACCCATCTAATTCTAATATCCGATTGATCATTCGGTCGTGGAATCAGATTTCACACTTTATTTCTTTCAAATTTATTCAACTCTTCTTGCATTGCATTGATCCAATCTGGATCAAGTAGTGCTTCATCGATTTTCTTAGGCCCAATTTGAGAGATGAAGACAGAGTTTGCAAATTCATCCAATAATTGATGTCCGGTCCTAAGAGAAGCATTAGGATTACCAATTATTAATTCAAGTGGATGATTTTTGTTCCATTTGAAGCATGGTCCTAAAGGATCAGACGTCAAGTCAGATGGCCCCGCGACGTCCGGACTATTAGTCGTCTACTGACTTATAGTCTAGTCATCTAGTTGAATATCAACTGGATCAGCCGTCTGATCAGATGTGTTGAACTTGTTGACCGGAACTTTATCATCACTATCAGATTGGAGAGTAAGTGCTTCCAACATGTTAACAACTTCAATGATTTCCATAAAATTGTTTTCAATAGATTCATCAAAGACGATATGGAGGGATTCTTCAACAGTTAGAGTTTGTTTATTATATACTCTATAAGTTTTACTAACTAAAGAATAGCATAACATAATTTCAGCATCTGCCTTAACATCAAAAGCGGCTAAATATTTTTCCCATTGTTATGAATAAAACACTTACATCCAAATATCTAAAAATATGAAACTTTAGGAACTCTTCCATAAAATATTTCGCAAGGTGTCTTATTAAAACGTTTATTAATCATTGACCTGTTTTGAGTATAACATGTTGTGTTTATGGCCTCTGCCCAAAGTCTTTGAGAGACCCCTGATTCAGCTAGCATAGATCTCTCTGCTTCCTTCAATGTCATGTTTCTCCTTTCAGTAACACCATTTTGATGTGGAGTTCTAGAACTAGAAAACTCGTATCGAATACCAGAATCCTCAAGGAAGGAAGACAGAGTTCTGTTGGTGAATTCAGTTCCTCTATCACTTATAATTTTGATAATACTCAAGGATTTTTCATTTTGAAGTCTCCTAAGGATCTTAATCAAGTTTTCAGCTGTCTGACCTTTAGAAACCAAAAATATAACCCAAGTAAATCTAGAATAATCATCAATTATTACAAGGGTATATCTAGTTCCACCTAAACTAGTGATTGGGATTGGATCAAATAGATCTATGTGTAATAACTACAGACACATGTCAGATTGGATATTCCCTTTACTTTTAAAAGTTGATCTCACATGTTTTCCCATCTGACAATAAGGACATACCTTGTCTTTTGAAAACTTTAATTTTGGCATTCCAGAAACTAAATCTTTTGAATAGATGTTGTTAATGATTTTGAAATTAAGATGGTTCAATCTTTTATGCCATAGCCAATTTTGATCATTTTTGGCTATCATGCATACAAGATTGGATATCTTATTTTTCCAATTCATTTTATAAGAATTTCCTACTCTACTTCCGGTCAGCAGCGTAATAGTGTTACCCTGTTGATCCTTAACAAGGAAGACATGTGTTTGAAAATCAACAATATAGTCATTGACACACAACTGGCTTATACTGATCAGGTTATAACACAAATTTTCAACAAGTAACACGTTGTTAATAGTGAGGTTACCATGGATAATCTTACCCTTACCCACGGTTTTACCTTTGTTGTTGTCACCAAAGGTGATTGTTTGGATCGGTGCTACCAATAGAGACTAGGGTCTAACTATTGATAACAACTGATGATAAATTCTTCGATAGTAATCCTATGAGGGATTAGTATCTATTTCTATTCTTCACAAATCCTTCAATCTCTTGAAATAGATTCAAGTGCGGAAGTGTTCGTCGGATTGTAAGATTTGAACAACTGAATGTAAATGGAAGAAAGTAAAGAACACAGGGGTTTTATGGATGTTCATGGATAAAACTCCTACGTCACCCCTTCTTCCACAACCGAAAGTATATCCACTAAATATTTTGAATCGAATACAACTTACTAAGCTAGCTACCTCTCTATTGAACAGAACAACCTCTGTTCAACTTACAATATTCTCACAGCTAGACAGTAATTAATTTTCTCTCTTGATCTTGAAGAATGTAAGAAGTCAGTAAGAGAAAGAGTAAGATTATGAATTAGATCACCGAGAAATAGTATTCTGAAATGCTATGATTTGTCCGTTGTCCTTGAGCATCTATTTGTAGTTGAAGGACACCAATAATCGAATCTTCTTAATGGACACATGGCAAGTGTCCGTTGGAAGACCGCCCATAGTACCAAAATACAGTAGACTCTGAGCAAATGGATTATGGCCGTACCAAACTGGTAGTGCGTCGAATATCCTCTGATATTGTCTTGTATTGGACAGGAAGTTGGAAGGATATTTGCGTATGTGGCGTTTGTTCATTTAATACAATTAGTTGGCTTGTCAGACTGCACAGAAGTGAGTGGAGTAGGAGTAGAAGATAGCTAGTTGATCGTGGTTAGATGTATGCTTTTTTTAGACGACTACTAAAGCAAGGCATTAGACGTACTCCTTTAGACCTCGTCTAAGGGAGTTAGACGTCTTCATCTAAATTCGTATCCCTTTAGACAACGTCTAAAGGAGTTAGACGTCATCATCTAACTACGCATCCCTTTAGACAACGTCTATAGGAGTTAGACGTCCTCGTCTAACTGTGTTTCCCTTTAAACAGTGTCTAAAGGAGTTAAACGACCTCGTCTAACTACGCTTCCCTTTAGACAGCGTCTAAAGGAGTTAGACGACCTCGTCTAACTACGCTTCCCTTTATACAGCGTCTAAAGGAGTTAGACGACCTCGTCTAACTACGCTTCCCTTTAGACAACGTCTAAAGGAGTTAGACGACCTCGTCTAATTACGCTTCCCTTTAGACAACATCTAAAGGAGTTAGACTACCACGTCTAACTACGTTTCCCTTTAGACAGCGTCTAAAGGAGTTAGACTACCACGTCTAACTACGTTTCCCTTTAGACAACGTCTAAGGGAGTTAGACTACCATGTCTAACTATGTTTCCCTTTAGACATCGTCTAAAGGAGTTAGACTATCACGTCTAACTATGTTTCCCTTTAGACAACGTCTAAAGGAGTTAGACTACCTCGTCTAACGTCTAAGATAGCCTACTTTAGACCACATCTAAAGTAGCATAGTCATATATATGCACCTGCATAAACAAATAAACAACTTAGCTTTATTCACAACTAAGTTTTAATCACAAATCAATAAAAGAAAGTTAACATAAAATAAGCTTATTCTTTAATTTATTTTAATCAAAATAATTTGACCCAACAGTGATCTTAGGCCCGGTGCACTTAGTTACTTCAGTCAGCAGACGTTTGTCACCCGTCATATGTTTGGAGCAGTCGTTGTCCACATACCAGACAGACTCCTCCAAGTAGTTGACCTGATGTACCTATAAGTAAACATATTTACAGCTTTTGGTACCCACATTTAATTGGGTCCACGGTTGATCAGTCCTTTGGAAATCCATATTTGAGTTATTTTGATGGATTTCTTATTTTGTGTTCTTAACAATGCATATGATTTAGGCTTGACAGACGTCTTTTTGCCAGTAGTTGTTTCGTAACCTTTAGAGGATGGTTTTTGTCTAAAATTTCTTGACTTTTTGTCAAGTTTTGGTTTTCCATACTTGTTGGCTTTCCTCTTCTTGGGCTTTAGCTATCTTTCAATTGGATTCACATATTTAACCTCATCCTTTGAAGTTAGATCTTCACAGCTTGAATTAGTTCATTTTTCAGTTAAATTACCCCTGATAAAACTTATAGTCTTAATTTTGCCTTTCACCGAATTCAACTTTTTATTGGCCTTATCTGGGTTGTCATAGTCGAATCCTAAACTGAATTTGCATCTGGAAGGCCAAAGCAGACTCATCTGTTGTCTGACTGCATCCCCAGATTTCGTCAAAGAACTGACCACATAAGTTAAACGTTGGTTTTCAAACGAGAGAGTTTGAATCTTTTCTTTGAGCTTCTCATTCTCAGATGAGAGCTCAGCCATTTTGTTTTCAAAATCTTTCGGTTTAGATATTTGAGATGAAGAGGTGTTATTATTATTATTTTTCAAACTCATCTCATTAAAAGAGTCTGACAACTTCTTGTACTCAATGACCATGTCATTGAGTGCAGCAGTTAAGTCATTTGTTGTGAATTCTTTTGAAGAGAAGTCAAATACCTCAGATTCATCATTTTCCATGAAGCATGTGACGACTTCATCATCACTATCGCTTGATGATGAATCGTCCGAATTGCTTTCGGCCCATTTTCCCTTGCTTTCAGCAGCCATAAGAGTCTTCTGCTCCTTGTTCTTCTTATCATTCTTTCTTTTGTCATCCCGCTTCGGCTTTTCTGCATTCAGTCTTGAAGTTTCCTAGTTTATCACATTTAAAACACTTCAAGTTAGCATTGTAATCACTCTCATTATTATTATTATTATTTGAAGATCTTGAGTTAAGATGAGTCTTCTTCATGAATTTTCCGAATTTCTCCACGAAAATAGTCATGGAATCGTTGTTGATCTGCTCAACAGTCTTCACAGCATTGGCGACAGGTGGCTCATAAGCAGGCGCCAGCGCCTTGGTTGAGATGGATGATGTGGATGGCTCCTCTTCGTTCCTAGAGTTTATCTCAAACTCGTAGGCCTTAATATCGGCGAACATATCATGTAGTTTCATCTTTTTGAGGTCTTTGGATTCCCTCATGGTCATCGTCTTTATATCCCATTATTTGGGCAGAGCACGCATAATCTTGATTGCAACCTCTCTATTTCTGTATGTCTTGACCAGATTTGAGTGATCAATGATAATCTTACTGAATCTTTGATCAAATTCAGTCATTTTCTTTCCGGAACGCATCTTGATGCTGTCGAATTGTTGTGTGGAACCATGAGTTTGTTTTCTTTTGTTTGTTCATTACCCTCACACAACTATATCAACCTTTCCTAAATTTCTTTGAAAGTTGTGCAAGTGGTGATCTTGCTAAACATATTATCGTCTAGTGTCTTGTAGAGAATGTATTTTACCATATTGTCGATGTTGTTCTTCCACTTATCTTTAGTGTCCACTCAGACCTCGGTTTCTCCTTCATCATAGGAGTGTCATCGGGGTTAGAGGTGGAGTTGGCCTTCATTATCTTCATTGGGCCATTGGTGATGACATACCACATGTCATCATCTAGGGTAGTGAAATGCGCTTACAATCTTAACTTCTCGTAATCATAGTTTTCCTTGAGAACATTGGGATCTTGTTGATAATGGGCATGATTCAGGAATCTGATGATGCTTGAGAATAGAAAACTTGGCTATAATACCACTTGTTAGGATCGGTGTCAACTATAAAGAGAGGGTTTTGAATATAGTTAACAACTTTCAACTTTCAATTCGATGTTAATTCTGTGAGGGATTAAGATATGTTTCTATTCTTCAAAAATCTTCGCAAGCTCTCTTGAACGGATTCAAGTGTGGAACTGCTTGCTAGATTTGAAGTGTTAGGAAAAACGAATGCAAGGAGCGGAAAGGAAATAACACACAGAGTTTATGGATGTTCGGAGATAAAATTCATATGTCATCCCTTCTTCTGTTTCTAGAAGGTTTTTCACTGAAAGACTTTGATTAGTATAGAACACTACACAAATCCGGTCAGATACACAGGACTTAACAGCCGCCTGTTTTTGAACTCCTAGCTAACTCTCTGTTGAACAGAACAACCTCTGTTCAACTTACAATACTGAGATTTCACACAGAAATGATCACAAAGAAAGTCGGAAATTCGCGCTTGAACTAGAGAGTTAGAGAGTATTGTAGAGCAAGAGAATCGAGAGATTCACCGTTGTCCTTGTATCACCTTTTATACTAAAGACTCAGCAACGGTCGAATCTTCTTCTTTGAGACGTGTCAGTTATCCGTTAGATGTACGCCATGTGTACGAGAAGGTACAGAAGAATATATTCATTAGATCGTGTTGTACCAGATTGTACTAGAGAATATTCTCTATAACGTGATGTACGGGAAGGTACAAAACGGACTGGAAGAATATTGAGTACGTGGAACTTGAGCGATTACAACTTGATAAGCAAACTGGGAAAACAATTTATAGTAGAAGGGCGGACACTTCTTCAGTCGGCTGGTGAAGCAAAGCGTCTGCTAGCGCACTTCTTCAGACTACAAGTCTGATGAAGTCAGACGACGTCTGCTCGCGCACTACTTCAGACTAACAAGTCTGATGTAGTTCAGACGACGTCTGCTCGCGCACTTCTTCAGACCACGTCTGATTAAGTTAGACCATGTATTCTCGCGCACTTTTTCAGACCACGTCTGATGAAGTTAGATGACGTCGGCTCGCGTACTTCTTCAGACCACATCTGATGAAGTTAGATGACGTCTGTTCGCGCACTTCTTCAGACCACAAGTCTGATGAAGTTTGGCGACGTCTGCTCGCGTACTTTTTCAGATCACATCTGATTAAGTTTGATGACGTTTTCTCGCTCACTTCTTCAGACCACGAGTCTGATGAAGTTAGACGAAGTCTACTCGTGCACTTCTTCAGACCACAAGTCTAATGAAGTTAGACGACATCTGCTCGTGTTTGCTTAAGACCACGTCTGAAGGCATATACGTCTTTTGAGTTGTACCTGCACAAATACAATTTTCACAACTTAGTTTTGTTCAGACCACATCATTAAAACTATTCGTATTTATTCTTTTAAGTTTATTAATTAATTATTTCTTTTCTAATTAATTATATATTTTCTTTATTTAACTTAATCTCTTAAGTTAAATGCATAGTTTGAATTTTCATGTTGACTATTGCCAAAACTAAGTCTCTTCTATTGTCGACCTTCAACTCAATCTTTGTTTTGAATCACTTCACTCATGTTAATGATCTTAATCTTTTTAAGAGACAACTACATTTCTTTGATTGGACTTGTCTAAATTCTAAATTTTCAAAAATTTGAAATGAACCCTATGTTTTTCAAAAATAATCTGGAGTTACATGATAGTAAATACTTCTTAAAGCTTTTAATTAATCTCTTATTGGTTTGACTTTAGCCCTAATTGTTGGCTTCTTAGTAAAGTTTTATTAAGAGCCAAACCCATTTATTCAAGAAGACAAATCCTATTATACCTTTTACCGCATTATATAATTTTTTTCTAACCTGGAGGTTTAATGAACACATTTTTAATTATATATATTATATTATAGGAGGAATGATAGGGAGAGAGGACGTTGGGACAGCGACCTTCCACCTGGCTGTCAGAGTGGGAAAAAAAGTCACGGTGGATGAGAGAGAAAAAACAGGGTGTGCTTTTCTTTCACTTTGATCAAATCATAACTTTCTCCTATCGAAAAGAGCTCAAAAGTACGCGTTTTAGATTTCTCTAAATGAGAAACCCAAATCGAAGCAGCTGATAACCTAAAAGGCGACTACTAGTACGAAGACCACCGAGAAGAAGACGATTACTGCGAAGAAGACAACCGGGAAGTCTACTACGAAGAAGACGACTACCGTGAACAAGACGACCACGAATTAAAATGTAATGTTTTCTTACTTAAATTTATGATTTTTTTTTATAATATTGGTCTAATGCTCCAGAACATGTCAATGTTGGGTAAGAAATGGTCCAAAACATGGACATGTTCGGGAAGAAATGGTCTAGAACATGGCCATGTTGGGGACGAATTGGTCTATAACATGTCCATGTGCGGGACCAATATTATTGAACATTACCATGTTCGAGACTATTTCTTCTCGAACATGTCCATGTTCGGGACCATTTCTTCTCAAACATGACTATATTTTTCCTGAACATTATTATTTCTTCTCGAACATGACCATATTTTCCTGAAACATGACCATATTTTTCCCAAACATGACCATTTCTTCCCGAACAACTAAAACCCTAAACCCTAAACAATTTCCAAATATTAAATCAAGTTCTAGAAAATGGACATGTTCGAGAAAACTCTAACTACATAATGATTATGTTCGGGAACTTACCTTCTTTTAGTGTTGGAATTGAATGTATTTAAAAAAAAACTAACTAAAAAGTATAAGTAAACAATTTTAGAGTTTTAGTTGTTCTCTAACATTGTTATTCGCCATTGATTTTAGGGTTTACCATTTTTAAAGCTCGAAAAAAAGAAGAAAACACCAAAGTCCGAAATTGTAGAAGAAAAAATCGCCAAAGTCTAAAATCGCGGAAGACAAACAGTTCTGAAACCCATAAATCGAAAATGAAGAGAATGAGAAAGAAAGTGAGGGAATAAAAAAAATTAAAAACAACTTTTTTTTCTCTCATACACGGCGACTGCCAAGTGTAGCAACGCCAAGTGTGGCGTTGCTGCACTTGCGTCGCTCTCCCTATCATTTTTCATATTATATATATATACGGAATATCAAAATCTTCCCAAACTTAAAAGGAGATATTTGTAGGACTTAAAAAATAAAATAAAAATGCATACTTCAAAGATGAAGCAAAGTGGATAGGTTAAAATTAGCATCAGATTAACTAACACATGAACATAAAACTCATGTTACACATGAACATAAAACTCCAAAGATGA
This sequence comes from Impatiens glandulifera, assembly GCF_907164915.1. Lineage (NCBI taxonomy): Eukaryota > Viridiplantae > Streptophyta > Magnoliopsida > Ericales > Balsaminaceae > Impatiens > Impatiens glandulifera. Next base: position 37,176,986 of record NC_061867.1, read on the forward strand.
AGCAGTTGGTATTCAGCAGAATGTTAAAGAAAGAGTGTCATAAATAAACTGCAATTGGTGATCTAATTGAATATAAAAGAAAACTGAAAATGATAACAAAAGATTCAACAAAGATAAGACTAATTTTCATCTCGCGATTTTTTCTCTTTTAGCTAATATATACACGTACAAAAAAACAATTATATGCAAAACACTTATACTCAACAGGTGAAAGGCACGATCTGGAAAGACGTCACGAGTGATGGACCTTCAGCAATGCTTGGTAAAACATGTCAATGAATTGATTGTCCTGTACAAATAATTGCAAATCAAAATGGATCAAGCATTTTCTTTTAAGACAGTGCATTGATATAGTATCTAGCTTTATATAGACATTCTGATTATTCCTGAATGCAAAATCTACTGACAGAGAGAAGATTAAACATATATGCAGACACTGCTAAATACAAAATCATTTAATAATTGTCACTTAAATTACTAAATTATTAAGATTCATTTCAAATGAAGCTCCAGCTTAATCTGGTAATTTATGAATGTAACTCAGTTATTAGTAAAAACATTTAAAAGATCATTTTAACACAGAAATTAATCAGCATTAGTTTCACTTCACATTAGTATACAATAAACTTTAAATACTAGAAACTAACACAGAGAAATTATAAGTATAAAATAATCTTAAAATACTTTCACAACATTAGTTTCACAATTCATCAAACCAACTACATAATAAGTACATAAAATTTAAAATACTTTCATTTGTTTATTAAGCAATACTTAACTCATTCCACACTAAAAATTCATTATTTAACATTCATCACTTACTTTTCAGTTTTATCAAAAGCAACTTACAACACAAGAAATGCACACAATTTGGTCATAAAAATACTCAATAATTAATTTCTAGTTTTATAAAACACAACTTAAAACACAAACTGTGCAGACACTACTTGGTCATAAAGAGACTCGATTAATTTTCAGTTTTATTAAATGCAACTTAAAACACGAGTTATGCAGACACTACTTGGTCAAACAGAGATCAATTTGGATCGTATAGCATGAACAAGTCTCAATAAGGAAAAAAGTTCATAAATATCAGATGACTAGGAATACCTGAACAAGTTCGAGAAGTGCGTTACGGACTGTGTCTCTGCTGATATCTGCATGATTTAAAGAGGTAGAACCAGGTGTAAGTGATAGTGATGGTGTTGGTGGGGGAAAAGGTTGGAGCAATGGAGTTCCATGTGGCCGATCCAGATTTGGAACAAGATGCAACGTGATAGGCAATGGAGAAGGCACGGGTAGAGGAGCAGACGAGGTATAAGGCGGTGCAACAAAAGAAGAGGGTTTCACAAGATTGGCAATTCTATTACTGTTGATTAGACCTTGATTTTCATTGAAGGGCATTGGAGGAGCAGATGACATTGGAAGAGATGGAACTTGCATGGCTTGTGAAGGAGGGGGAATCGAAACAGCTGCATTTGAAGATAAGGGGGGAGCTGGAACATAATACGGCTGTCCAGAGCTAGCTACAGCAGGAGTATTTTGTCCGATATTAACAGCTCTCTGCAATAATTTTTATGCAAGAAAATAAGTAAACAAAACAAAACAAACCGTAAATAAGGAGGCATTTAACTAGCTTTTGTGGAAACCAATATTTCAATCACGAAACTATTGAAAAATTACAAAAAGTTAATAAGATTTTTTGTGGATCATGATTTTAATATTTTTTTCTTTTATGATTTTTTTTTTTGTTTCATTTGGTATATAAATTATTTTCTATATCATGATCCAAGTTTTAGTGTAATTTTTGTGATTCATTTTGTATATAATTTTTTTACTCGATCATGATAAGAAATACAATTTAGATTATTCTCATGTTTTTCAAACATATCGCATGTAGATATTTTTGCATCAACACAACAAAAGTTGAAAAGAAAACAGCCCAACATGTCCAATCTAGAGTAACGAGTACAAACAACCATCCATGTTTTTGCACAAGAGCTGCCCCTCCCGTATACAAAGCATACTAGTAGTTTCTAAACTCTAAAGAACCACTAAATGCTCAATGTTCATTCAGTCATCAGTTAGAATGAATTGGAGAAGAGATAATGTCAAAGAGAAGTTTATGATGTGTTTCAATATATGCACTAGATGTTATTTATACAAGAGATATGTTACTACTTGTACTACAATCATTTATGTAGGGAAATGAAAAATAGAATAATTCAAATCCCTTACTCTGTGCTTAATCTTTCTCAGTCAATCAATCTGCCCATTATTAGCTTAATTAACGTCTGCATATCAATTTTCCTTGATTTTGCTTAGACATTTCTATACTCCCCTCAAGTTGGTTTGTACATGTTGTATAAACTCAACTTGCTTTTTAATCCCTCGAATGTGGTTCGCGGAACCGCCTTCATGAGTATGTCAGCTACTTGGAGTCTTAATGAAAAGTATGATAGTTCCATGTTTCTGCTTGCAACTTGTCATGTATAAAACTATAAAGTGTTTCGTTTTCAATGTGCTTGGTTCTATCATGATATAGTGGATTTTTTAGGATGGCGGCTTGGTTGTCACCTAGCAGTTTCAATGGCTGATTAGGAAAAAGTTGGAACTCACTGAGAATCTTTTTAATCCATATTCCTTCACAGGATGCCAGTTCTATATTTTTCTCAATGCTACTTTTTGGTACCACAAACTGTTTTCTTCTACACCATGTTAAAAGATTTTCATCACATATGTGCAATCGAACCAAAATGGAATCCCTCCCATTTGCGTTTCTATAATGCAACATTTTCATTCTTGGTTTCTATTGGAGAAAACAGAGTAGCGCGACTATAAAAAGTCAAAACTAGTCTAAAAAGAAAAGACATTGGCAATATCGTTTTCATCTCATTTGTTTAAGTCGAAATGACCTCCGAGGAGCGTCCTATCGACTTTAACTCTTTTTTACGAGATTCAAGTCAAAGGTAAGCCACGATAGAAAAATCAGGTCTTCGATTAATATGCTGTTTTTCACACTTTTTAGGCATTACGCTTCTAAATACATAAACGATTGTAACATCATGTATTCAATCGATTATCCGTTAATCTTTCTCTTCAAAACTCAATCAAATAGTTCTTATTTGTTTTTACACTATCAATTCTAAAATCAAACAATATATGATACAAATCTAAGAGAGAGAAAAGATCATGGAGTAACCAAAAGCATCTTGTAATGGACGTAAATAAGAACAATTGAGTCACTGAATAAAGCTACCCATTCTTTTAAAACAAAGAAAACAAATAATCATAAACTTTTTTCCTTTGTTTAATCAATTGCAAACATTTCAAATAAAATATTCCCAAATACATCAAACACCAAAATAATCTTGTTGCTAATCTTCATCTACTATTGTGCAGCTTCATTTTCCAGAAAAATAAAGGTAAAGATTGATGTCAGTATTAACTAACTAGTCAACCATGGAACAAATTAGTATTAACATTAAAGATTGATATTAGCACTAATTATTAACTAGTTCAATTCAAATGAGGCGATCATTAAAGTAAGTTGATCAGATTGACGGATACTAAAATTGTTGTAATAAAGTTGCAATTTGATTTTAAGGATCAATATCCACAGCTCTCTAGGTTAAGAAAACTGTCAATTCATTTTGATTTGTTGAAAGTTAAATATACCTCTCAATATCCAATACTCATTGAAGAAAACCAGGAAAATCTTACTCATTGAAGACTATTTATTGAGAAGAACTTGAACAATGACCTATGCAAACGGATAGAGTCATATATGTTCTCACTAAGGGAAGGTATACACCAGAATAAGATTCCAATATTGAAAAAAGTAAATCAAATTTGTGAAATATTAATATGAATCCAGATTTAAGATTATCCATTAATACTGTAGAATACGTACGCTAAAGAAGTTCATAAACGATGAATCTTCTGATGCATCAGCAGTAGAGGGATGTGCCAAGGATAGTTCAGGTGGTCCTTCAATCAATGCTGTGGTGGGGACTGCTTCTAGCTCCTCAAACTCCCTGGATAACATATATAAGAACGACTATTTCTTGTCTAAAAAAAGGTTTCAATTTAAAGAAACTGAACATCTTAGGCAGTGTAATTCCAGACACTCTTTATAACAATCTATTACTACTTATAGAAAACAGAATTTGAACAATATCTACAGATGAAAATATACAACAAGACATAATAACTCTTCCAATTAAGAATCGGAATTTCACTTTTGAAGCTTCTATTACCTTTTGGTGGAGAATACATTTGCTTTTGGAGGCACCTTAGAGTATGCACTCAAAATCCTGAACAAGGAGAAGCAAAAAAAAAACGTGTGTCATAAGCAACTCTAGTTCCAAAAGAATATGTTCATCATCAAGCATGAAAATATACTAAATATTAATACTTTAATGTTATTTCATTATATTAGTCTTATCTTATATCAAGTTAACTTGAAGTATAATTAGATCAAATTTAAAAGGCAACTATGTTCTACCTTGCCTACTGTACATGAATTGAAAAATTTTAGACAGTGAAAAGAGTCATCTCAAGTTAATGGATGAAGTATTACTTGAATTCTTGATTTGTCCAAAAAAAAAATAAAGAACCTAGCTCAATATGGGGTTTTGAAGTATTATTGAGTCAAATGTGTTTCATAGTCTCAATTGGTTTCCTATGTAGTAGATTTTTCTTTTGATGTTTTTGATAAAATGATCTGGAGAAAAGTGGATATGATTTATTGTGAATGGAAATGTGGAGCACTATCCTTGGAAGGAGCTTTGGAAGCCAAAGATACCCACCAAAATTTCTCAATAATAAAAATTATCTTTTGTTTTCTACAATTTGAAATATACTTAATCAATGGCTATCCACAATTCAAAAAAAATTGAACATATAGTTTACGATCCTCAAGAATTATGTTGATAGTGAACCATGAATAACATCTGTATTGATAGATTTCCTCTAGTAACGAACCCAAAAACAACATTTCTCCAAATTGTTTTCATACTAAGAACATGAAGAAGAAACAATACCTATTGAAAAGACTAGCAATTTCTTCACATTCACGTGAGTTATAGAACCATATTCCATTAACCTCTTCAGCTGCATTGCGATACAATAAATAGGGAACTTGAACTTCATATTCAAAATCTCCAAGAAGATCCTCAATCAGATTTTCTGTTCACGGGAAACAACCAATTCAATCATTAACTTAACAAAAGTTGTTATCAATATATAGGGTCGTTCATATGAATTATGTTTTATCATGATGCTCCACTCTTTTGCATGTGTAAATGAAACTATCATGTTATTATAAAGCTCCTAACAACCTCTAAACATGTTAATGTCAATATCTTTCTACATGCAAACCATCATTTTATCTCAATGGAGTTGTTTGAGGTCTTGTTTCTGCATGACCAAGTCAACCCACTTTATTTTCCCTCATTAGTGTTAACTACCTTTTTTTATTATGTTCAGTATATGCACATTTTTGTTTCTTATTGTTTATATAGTTTTCAAACTATCATTTCCACACTTCAATTCTTCAAAAAGTCGTAGATTTGAATTCTAGCATCACAACACTATAATTTAGGGATGTTCGCAGTTCGGTTTTTAAGTAAAGCAATTATGAAATCATTAATAGGTTATACAATTGTAATATCATATCGGCCATATATCAACGAGAATAGCGGTAGAAGTGGATATATGGTATATTCATCAGTTTTTTTGATATCCAACCCAATATGTTACCTTTTTTTTACAAATTTGTAATTTCATATATCAAACACTGCACATTGTCTAGTGCATAGAAAATACACATGCCTTAGTAACAAAACATTACTAAAATAATTAGACTAATAGTAAAGTTGTAATTACATATTGACGTAAATAATTAGTTTAAACTGACTTAAATTAGTAAATACCTTATAAAGAAGTGTAGGCGAGAACTGTATATAACTCTTATATATTAAGCTTTCAAGAAGATAAATCAATTAATCAGTTCCACGTGATTCAGTTACTTGAGCAAAAGAATCCAAAAAAAAAGTTTAAAAAGATTATATGAAATCAATATTCATATCCGACTCTATATCCAAACAGATCACATACATTGAATAAAGGTAGGTAGATTTTGGGGGTGGGATTCTCACTCCTACTCTAACCCATAATGCATACATGTTAAGTCACAAAGTAACACTTAAATCACCCCCTCTAAAATTGAGTAATTCAGTCGTCCTTGTTTATTAAAACGATATGCTAAGCCACGTATACTATTTTACTATTAAATCTAAACTAAGAAAATGTTAATTAGTTTGATTTTGACTTTTAGAAAGGGTTATCAACGGTTAACAAATTGCTGATACGGGAGGGGAATCAGTTAGCGGTTAATTTCTTTAGTAAGAAGTTGATCAGCAGTTTACGAAAATAAGGCATCAAGTTGCAAAAGTTAGATGTGGAATGTTTAGTGGAAAATTCTCTTTCCTCAAGGATTCTCTCCTCACCTAGGGAATCTCTTTCTCATCTCTAGAGTCCTAGAGTGCTCTCAGTGCATTAAGATATCAGTTCTCTTCTCATTTCAAATTCTAGCATCTTCACAGTGTAATATGTAATTCAATGTTATAGGCCTAATTCTAGTTCAAGGTCTATCACTGGTATCCAAGCATTTGTTCCATGTGCATGAAGAAGATCGATTGCTAGTTTGAAGCAGTTTCGTGAGGAAAAGTTTCACATATCTGTAGCGGAACCCTAAGGAAAATTTTCAGATTGATGCAGCAGAACCTCAAGGAAAAATTTCTGATTGCTTCTGCGGAATCATAAGGAGAAGTTTTAAGTTTCATAACAAGTTTCGTGAAGAAATTCAGAAGAAAACACTATTGAAAATAGCATCTGTAATTGTTCCTGCGGAATCACATAGCAAACAAATTTACGAAAACGCGATTCTCAATCGCGGACAGATTTAGGATTGCGGCAACCTGTGATTCTTGTTGCGATAGAACTGCGGCTAGATTGCGACGACATCTGAGAAGGTCAACACAAAAAGACGATGCGAATTCTGGTGGAATCACGAACAACAAGAACATGTCAACTCAGACAAACAACGTGGATTTTGGCTGAACCGACATGGAATGAGAAGAAAGTAACAAATTATATATCACCATTCTATCACAGTCATTCCTGTTGATTTTGAGTAGAACGGAATCACGACTAGAAGTGCAATAGAACGATTGAACTCTAAGATTATTATATGTGAAAATTGTTGATTTGAATTCAATATGAGAGCTCCAGCTTACTAATTGGATATTAAAAATAGAACTCCTATATTGTTGAAGTTAGTTTCCTAACGGAATTTGGAGATTAGGTATATTGTTGTTAAGCAGGCAGTCGATTTAGACACATTTAGATTGATCAATTGGTGGAACCGAGAATGGAAAGTGAGATGAAAGAGTTGCGCTTAAAATTTCAGGAATATGATAGCATTTTTCAAAATTGGAGTTGATGGTGGCTTTGATAGATGATGTGATAACTCGCTCATGATTGTGGTAAGGAAAAATTGATCAATAAGAGAAGTGAAACACTAAATGTAAATGTACATCCGAAATATTGTACAAGATGTACTTCCCGAAATTTGACGAAGACGATGTAGATGGATGGATATATGAGGTACATATGTTCTTTAAGATCGACAATACGGTGGGAGAGGGCAATAGATTCCTTTTTCCACAACTAATTTGGAGGGTGTTGCTTGCCGATGGTTCAGTTCACAGTTACTTACGAGAAATCAGGGTACAGTTCTGTCCTAGAGGGAGTTGAAGCAGTTGGTTCTTCAAGAGTTTGGGTCGAGTGCATTTGATGATCCATTAAATGAGTGGAATGATCTGAAACAGGTAAGGGCCACGATGCAAGAGTATGTTATGTTATATTAAGATATTGTATAAACTTTCAGATTTAAGAGTATAGGATTAAGAGATACCTTAATGGATTGAAGGAATATATAGCAAATCCGATTTGAATTCAAAAACCAACTAATGTTGTAGATGCGAATGGGAATGGCCGAACTTCAAGAAAGAACAAATCTCAAGCTTCAAGTGGTATGTGAGGCAATAGAGAAACAAGGTTATTCGACAAATAAAGCGGCTCACATATTACATAAACCAAGAGTGGAACTATAAAGGGGCTCACATATACAAGGAAAAGGCGAAAACAATGAGGGATTTCAGATAAAGAAAAACACCCAAGGGAACACAAGGAAATATTTGGACTAGATGACGATAAAAGACGTAACAACCTATGTTTCAACTGCAACACGGGTGCACACATGATGTGTATGGAATTGGTTGAGCCCGACCTCCTCGAGGAGCCACCATATGTTAATTAACTAGATGGAGGCTTACTTCCCCGCTTACCTCAATCCTTGGCGGTTGAATCTTGTTTGAGGTCGAACAAGTGGTGTAGGAGGGCCTTTTGATATGAGAGGGTTTCGATTAATGTTTAATTTAGTTAATAAGAAGTTGATTAGCATTTTATTTTTATTTTAGAATTAAAGGAGAACTAGTATGACACAATCTATGGTTCTCGCGAAAAATGGGACAACAGATTAAGCTAAATGGAACAAATCTCAAGCTTCAAGTGGTATGTGAGGCAATAGAGAAACAAGGTTATTCGACAAATAAAGCGGCTCACATATTACATAAACCAAGAGTGGAACTATAAAGGGGCTCACATATACAAGGAAAAGGCGAAAACAATGAGGGATTTCAGATAAAGAAAAACACCCAAGGGAACACAAGGAAATATTTGGACTAGATGACGATAAAAGACGTAACAACCTATGTTTCAACTGCAACACGGGTGCACACATGATGTGTATGGAATTGGTTGAGCCCGACCTCCTCGAGGAGCCACCATATGTTAATTAACTAGATGGAGGCTTACTTCCCCGCTTACCTCAATCCTTGGCGGTTGAATCTTGTTTGAGGTCGAACAAGTGGTGTAGGAGGGCCTTTTGATATGAGAGGGTTTCGATTAATGTTTAATTTAGTTAATAAGAAGTTGATTAGCATTTTATTTTTATTTTAGAATTAAAGGAGAACTAGTATGACACAATCTATGGTTCTCGCGAAAAATGGGACAACAGATTAAGCATGTAGCCCACAAACATTATTAGCATTTTATTATAAATAAGGCACAAAGTTAGGTGTGGAATGTTTAGTTGAAAATTATATCTCTCCTCAAGGATCCTCTCTACCCATCTAGTTGGATTCTCACCTAGGTATTCTCTTTCTCATCTACATTCATAGTTGTTAATAGCGTATAGCGATAAATAGCGCCAAAGCTTTTCATGGCTATAGCGTAAAGCGAATAGCGTAGCGAGGGCTATTTGAAAATATAGCGTAAAAAACATGTAAATATCAAAAATAAAAAACATCACAAACCATCAATTCTTAAATTAGAAAAAGTTCAAAGCATAATCTAAAATTTATTGTCATCATTTTCTTGTAGAGGAAAGAATAGACTAGAAAAGGTTAGAGAAAAGAAGAGAAGATAAGAAAAGTATAAATATGATTACAGGGAAGAAGAGAAAAGAATTGAAAAAGGCTTCAAAGAAAAAAAGTAATAAGAAAATAAAAGAAGGAAAAAGAAGATTGAGAAGAGGAAGAGTCAAAATAATTTTTTGAAATTTTGGGGATATGAAGAGTCAAATCATTAATATTATATTTTTTTTTAAAAGCGTCGGTATAAGGGCAATAGCTTTGGCACTATATGGGTTATAGCGATAAAAACGGTGCTATTTGAAAGTGTGTAGCCTATAGCCCCTTATAGCTACAAGTAGGCGCTACGCTACGCTATTCGCTATAGCTACGGGCGCTATTGACAACTATGTCTACATTCAGAGCTCATTTCTCTTCTCTTCTCATCTCAAATTCTAGCGTCTTCATTTATTATTGAATATGTATTACAAGGTTTTAGACCTAATTCTAATTCAAGGTCTACCAGACGCATGATTCATGATGAAACCAACAAAAGTCAAGTACAAGAAATATGAATATTAGCAACCAAAACCTGTGTTTCTCCTGTTCATAACAATAAATTGGAATCGTGGTTGAGTGTTCCTGCAACGCCAATGGGATAAACTTAAATACTATGACATGAGTAACATAACAACAATAAAATAGTAACGTTAAACAAATAGAATTCCAAAATACCAACTTGCAAAAAAGCAAAAAATAAATGTGCATGATGGAAATAGTGTGGTAGGATAGAGGAATCTCAGTCGAAACAATTAAAGGCTTCAAGAAATATGCTAAACTGGGTGATAAGCTCTATTGTGTCAACCGTTTGTTGTGTTAATTGTTTGCAGAAAATAAATTAAGACTTAAAGAAGGATTTGTGTTGTTCTTTATATAGATTGAGTGAACAATGTTGTGTTTGTGCTACTTTTTACAACATCAAGCTCCATAAAAATAGGAACCTTTACACCGAAAATTTATCGCTACCAATTGTCAAACGAGAGTTTCCTTAGTAGGTTTGGTCACTTAGTAGACACGTGGCACTATCTAGGTATGACTGAGTTACACTTAAGCCCCTTCTTTAACATCCTTCTACAAGCGAAATGGGGAGAAACACTGTAAGCTTGTCATGAAGGAATGCAAAAGGATTAGGGGATGAGACCTACGTGAGAATATGATCAATTTAAATCTTGGGTGGAAATACAATGAATAAGAAGGGTCTCAGTGTCATCTGCTCATGGACAAATTGAAGATCTCGGGTGAGAATTTCACACTAAGAAATACAACACCAATATTCTAGAACCACAACATTGGGGTAGTCATCATGTGAACATGAATTTCACCAGATAGAAATCGCAAAAGTGGCTTGAGCTAGTATCTGATACTATGATTCAATGTTGGAGAGCACAACCACTTGTTATGTCGTGGAGTTTATTATCGTCAAGAAAAATATAATAACCATTGGTACTTAACGTTAGAAAAAAAAGTCAGTGTAAGTGACGATATTGGGCAAAGTAGTAATCCAAGAAGCGAAATGTGCTGGAGATAGCGTGGAATGAGTTTGGTTGTTGCTCCAATGAGAATTTTAAGGTGACTTAATAATCTAACAATCATGTTTGGAATCAAAAGATAGTTTGGTGGAGTAAGTACGAGAACTGTAAGGCACTAACAATGCTCTTATATGTAAGTGGATCACAAAGAGGGACACTTGGCAAGAGAGAGACAACCAGTTGTAATCAAATTGTGTAAGGATTTAGCTTGGAACAATAAAGTAAGACTTGGAGAAGAATCTATGCCCTTTTTGTATAGATTGATTGAATAATTACAATGTTGAGTTATACAACATTATTAGCACATGATAAGCATCAAGTTCCTTAACAATAGCAACCTTTAGATGGAAAATTATCTATAATAAGCTAAATGCCTAACATAGGCTGCCTTACAGGAGTTGGTGATTTAGTCACCATGTGGCACTGACTAGGTACAGCTGAGTCAACTTCAGTTCCTTATTTAACAAAACATAATCTTTCAAATGTTGTCTAATTAGGGCTAAGACAATTAATAACTTTAAACTGTTTCTTGATAGTAGGTACAGCAAAGCACAGTTAATGGCCTTGGTTTTTTTTTTTCGGGTTAATGTAAGGAAAAACAGTAAGTTTGCTGTTTAATTGAAATCCTACAAGCGTGTTCATAATTTAGTTTGACAGAATTTAGATGACAAAGCTAAAGATGTACCTCTTTACAACAAATAGAGACCCTTCGACATCTTTGCGACTCTGCACAAGAATAAAGATATGGGATTCTAACGATTAATAAAACTTAGAAAGTGCCAACAGAAAATATGAGAAGCAATTTTTGTAATGAATATACAGTTGTGATTTTTTTTTATGGTAGAATCAATCATCCCAAGTTTGTAACAAATGAACAATATTTAGGCAGCCAACAATAGTTATTTTTTCCAAGTTTTTCTTATTTGCGACTTTGGTTTTAAAGTTTTGAAAAATATAATCTGTTTTCACGAATTCACCCTAAACTAAACATAACATGTCCAAATTTACAAAAGGAACAGATCCAGAAAAGGAAAAGGAACAAAAAACATGTTTACAAATAGTCCTAATGTTAACTTAAGCATCCAAGAACCTATCGTACACATAGCAAGGATACAGAAAAATGTTATCCGTATCACTAATTGAGAACAGCGGAAGGGGAAGAAGAAAGTGAGAACTAACCCATTGGTTAAGGTCTACGTTGAATTCGTAAAATGTAACATGGGCGGAAGTAATTAAGATCTCTTCGATGTGGGGATCCATCCTCTGAAGGACAGTGAGGTTGAGGAGCTTTGTGCTGTTCTGGTCCAGATTCGGCATCAATTTGCCTGTCTGAATAGACATTTTCGACCTTCGAAGGTTTGTGCCCTAGTCGGAGTAAAGATCTTCAGATTCTGAATTGTGAACTTAGAAGGGTTCTACAGAAAATTACAGTGCGGGCCAGCAAAAGAATGCTTAGGTGCAGCTGATTCGAGAAATTTGATGAAATAACCCTCTAAATAGGGCAAATTCCAAAAATAACCTACCCTAAATAGTTAGTTTTTGCAAAAATAATTTTTTACTCTTGGAAAAACACCAAATTGTTTTTAATATATTTTTCTTCTTCCCTTCTTCTTTTCTTTCTCTCTCCTTCTCCCCCCATCAATGACGCTACTCTGACTCTCCAAGCAAAGCAACGCGGACGATTCCCCTCCCGACGACGTCTTCAGCACCGACGTCTGCATCTTATGCAGAACTGTAGTAAGGCTCTCCCCGAGGACCCCGACGACTCCATCAATTCAAAGCTCTCAAGCGTGACCTCAATTCAACAGAATCATGGAAGCCTCCGTCACATTATACGCACCTCTCATCTTCTTCATTACGGTTGCTATAGTTTGCGTCAACGCAAAGTACAGTTTGCGTCAACGCAATCCTAGTCATTTGTATGATAGACTACAATTAATTTGCTACATATTTTAATTTATCATTTTATTTCTATCATAATTTCCGTTGACGCAAATTATGAGAACCGCATTAAAAAAGATGATAGGTGTGTGGAGGCTGTCATGGCCTATTGAATTGAGGTCGCGCTTAAGAGCTTTGAACGGATGATTGCTACTGCGTTTAGGAGATTGAAAGAGAATTATGACTAGGATCTTGAATCGGAAAAGCTAAAAATGTCGACGAAGAAATGGAAGAAGATGATTGCTGCTGCATTGAGAATTTATTGCATTTACACATTTTATATATATAAACAAAATATTATTTATAATAATATTATTCGAATATTTGAATTTGTTTTAATTTGTAAAATTAAATTCAATCAAAATTTAATGTTTATTCATATTTTTAAATTTAGACTATATAAAGTTTGAAAAAACTCTAAAAAAAAAAGATATAATGCACACGAATCAATCATATAAATCGACGATATTTATTAGCGGAGAAGAAAAGTAATTTAAAAAAATAAATTATTAAACATTTAATTTTGGATCAAATTATTTAAAATTTTACTTGTTATAATATTCTTTATTTTTATATATAGTTATTTGAAAAAATAAAAAATATTTAAAAATTATCTAACTAATTCACTTAAGTTTTTTATATTTTTATATTTATAATAATTTTGATTATTTAATAACTAAATTTAGTAAGAATTAATATTTATCAAAAATAAAAAAAATAAATAAATAAATTGAATAAAACAAATATGTGGTAATAAAACATCAAGTATCATAATTTGTTTTTTTTATTGTCTTAAATACATTTTTCAATAAATTTAAAGCTTAACATAGTTAAATATATTTTTAATATTTTTAATTTAAATATTTTTATTAATTTGTTTAACTATTTTTATTTTTAGCAAACATTTTTTTATATTTTTTATTTCAGTCTCTTTTGTTTAATAATATTATATATATATATATATATATATATTAATATTTATTTTGTTTTCGTCAATTCTAAAATGTTTTTTCTTATTTTGTTTTTTATAATAATAAATAAATTAAAAAGAATTTTCAATTACTTTAAAAACTTAACATATTTTTAATTTTTTTTCTAATTTATATATATATTTTTTAAATATACATAGGATAATTATAAATTAAAATATCAAATATTTATTATATTTTATGGATTATATATATATAAATAATTAATAATTTTAATAAAAAAAAATGCATTATTAAAATCTTTTAAGCCTATATATATTATCTAAATTATCTTTTAATGATACATTATTAACCCAAATCATTCTTCAAGAATTCAGCTATGCATTTTGGCTTTGGCTCACCTCTGTGGAAGAATTTTGGGGTCTTCAGGGATGTATTTTTAAGCATTCGATTACACCTTTTGACATGATCTTAGACCTTGAATCAATCTCCGTTGACGAACCTTTATGTTTTCTCACTAATGTTTATTTTACTTAACCCTCTGTGGACGAAGGCTTATAGTTTTTCACCAATATTTATTTTACTTAAACCGACATTCCCAATATTCGATTACACTTTTTGACATGAATTTATGCTTTAAACACACTCTGTGGACGAACCTTTAAGTTTTCTCACTAATGTTTGTTTTACCCTCCGTGGACGAAGGCTTAGATTTTATCACCAATGTTTGCATTACTCAAGTCGACATTCTCGATTCTTCTTTATTGACCAATGTTCGCGCACCCACAAATAATAATTACTTTTAGGGGATTCGAACACTGGTCTTAAGTATGAAATGTTAATAGTTTAACTGCTAGACTAGTTATGATTGTTGAAATAATTTTATAATTTGGGGTATGTATACATATTTGTAAGTTACATTTTGAATAAATATATATTATATAAAATTTTCATGCTCAAACCAAAAATATAATAAAATAATTATATCTCTTATCCTAACATTAAAAAAAATATTTGCGTTAATAATGATATATATATATATATATATAATATTATATATAATTATAAAGATGAAAATTTGACATACTCCAATTTATAATAATATTTTGAATTTTTATATTTAAAATAATCCAAATGAGGGATTAAGAATCAAATTATGATTAATTATTACGATAATTAAACTCCAATTAGGAAAATTAAATAAAAATTCAAAATAATTTGAAGTTAAAATATTGTATTTATTTTACCCAAATTAAACCCAGGAAGGGTTGAAATTATTTAATTACGATTTTAAATATAAATTATGTATAATTTATGGCTTAACACAATTAAATAAATACCCCAAAATAACCAAAAATATCCAAAAAGAAAAATAATGAACATAATTTATTATGTTTCTAAATTTTTTTTTGTGGAATTTATGGTGAAAAAAACGCAAGAAAGAGATTAAAATTCAATTTCAAATAACTCTTTTACTAAAAATATAAACTGATAATTCTGTGTAGCCGAAATTATGTTTAATTATTTCAGCAGGATTCTAGACCATCAGATTTAGTGTCCTGGAAGACACCATGCACCCCGCTGTAACGGAGGCACGCGCGCGCCCATCCACGCGAAATCAACTAACGGGATGTCAACTCGTTAGCCAAAAATGCCCAAATGCGACGTGATGGAACGCTGAAACGCCTCGTTTCGGTTAAACAAAACATTGTCATTTTGACCCGTCTTCTTTTCCGATATAGGGGATCGCTAGAAATGCGATCGATGACTGTCATTTCTTTCGGAAGCCTTATCTCCGTCTACATTTGTCCTTATCCTCTGAAAATTCATCCACGTACACGCCTTATCCTCTCCATCATTACCCATAAGCCTAGAATTCCTATATTATCCTAAAATTAGACTATTGAAGATAAGAACATAATTAGGGATAAGGTTTGAAATGCAAAATTGAAGTTGAATTCGACATCCTCAACCGACCTAGCTGAGTATAAATACTCCCTAGGGTTTAAGCTTCTATCAAACAATCATCACATATTACAACTTATATCAATGATTCAAGATTCCGACAAGAACTAATTTTTGTAAAAATCTTCTTCAGCGATCAAAGCTTTGATATAGGCTTTGGAAAAACTTTTAACACTTCATTGGAGTGTTCTCCAACTGTTGGTAAGCTTCCAAATCCATTGTAATTCAATTTGTGATTGAAATTAGATTTTCCCAAGTTTGATCTGTTCTAGGGTTCAATTGTGTGATTTCTTTGTTTAGAATCACTTCATAGATGATGTAGGAATTTTCAGTTGAAAGAGTTTTGATCAAATCAACCTTAAGCAAAAAAAAATGAAAAATTGGTTTGAAAATCTGGATTTTTTGAAATTGATGTTTTTGAGCTTTTAAGATTGGATTTTGATTCAAATAGTTGTCTAACATGTTTGTAAACATGTTAGGATGATTTTCAAATCATTATAACATCATTCCGATCATGTTTGATCCAAGTGAAATTTTGAAAAACAATGAATTTGAATTTTGATTTTAAAAGTTGTTACAGAGCTGCTATGATGTTCTTGTTTTGGTTGTGTTCAACTATGTTCATCATTTCAAAGTTAATAGAACAAGAATTAGGCCATGAGATGACTTAATTAAAAAGATGCCAAATTTTGACCTAAAAACGATTTTGAAAAATTGATTTTTATAGAGATCGATTGATCGTGATTAAGGTTAGGGCTTTTAATCCCTACAATCATATGAGTTGATTGCAACTTACAGATTATAATTTCATTATCTGTGTTAAAAGATATATGACTTGTAATTTTTGACCAAATTAAGAACACTCGGCCCTTTTGGACCAAGGCAAATGACCGAGGTTCCAAGAGCAAAGACCGAGAAAACTAACCTAGCTCGAAGGCGAAGGACTGAGGATCTTAGCCTAGGACCAATTTTTTTAACCTGGAATCGTGGAACCCGATCGAGTTTTCTAGCCTAGGACTGAGCCCTCCTTTAGCCTAGGACCGATTTTTCGAACCTATGACCGTGGAACCCGAACGATTTTTCTATCCTAGGACCGATCTCTCCTTTTAGCCTAGGACTGATTTTTCTAACCTAGGAGACCAAGCCCTTTTCTAAACTAGGTTTGAGCCCTCTTCTAACCTAGGATCGAGCCCTCACCTATGACCAAAGACCGAGCAACCCGAGTCCGGAGCCGAGCCACCCGAACCCCAACCCAAACCCTTTGGTCTTTTAACCAAGGGTCCCGAGCCCCGGTCCAGACCACTTGGTCTAGTCCGAGTCCAACCGAGTCTAGGTTGGTATAAACGGACCCAAGCCCCAGGACTCTGGTCCTAAGACCTATTTGGTTCCACTTTTCAAAATCTAAAATTATTTTGGTAATTTTGGAACCCCAATCTATTTTCAAATAATCTCGAAAGGTTAGAAAATGATTTCTAAATATTTCATGGATGTCTCCTAAATAAATATTTAGGCTAAGGCCTCGTTTGGAATTTATATTTAAATTATAATACTTTTTTTTATATTTTTCAGGTTTTGTTTAATCTATTATCAACGCAGTCGCATGTACACCTTCTAAATAATTTTGTGTAATTATTTACGTAATCTAAACTCATCCTTGTTTAGGACTCCCGAACTAATAATTGAATAAAAAATGTTATAAATAAATCTTTTAATAACCAGAATTTTATAAAAAAATAAAACCGTCATTTGACGGGCGTAGAGGACATAGCGCGAAAGCTCCTTTTCGAGCGTAACCAAACAACGAACCCCTTATAGAAACTCTAGTAAAAATGTGTTTATACACATATATTTTACTGATTTTTCTAAAATCATTTGGCGACTCTGTTTTCAAATAAATAATCTCTTAAATTAATTATGTTTGATTAATTTAAACTAAATTTCAAATCAAATTGTTGTTTGATTATAACCAAATCCCCAAGTTATTAAAATTTGAATAAAATTAATAATTTTTAATTAATTAATTTGTAAAGCAACAAGGTATTATCAAAATCTTTTAAAAATAAATGTTTCATTTTAAAAGATGATTGGAACGCAAACCAAGGTTGAACGCTTCGAACCACAAGCAAACCCTACGTTCTCTCCTTGTATTGCCATGTGTCTACCTAACACGTGCTAAGCTGCGGGGAACTAAGGAAACATCCCACGGGGGTTACAACTTTCTTGAAGACTCTACTTGGGACTAGTTTAATTTAATAAAAAATTAAAATTTTGGCTATATAATTTTTTATTTATAACATTTACAATAGTTCACCTTGCAAGGGTCCATCACCCGAAAAGGTACATATGCTCTACCCTAATAATTGCCAAAATCTTAGACAGGTATATCACCCAGAATTATGTGAAGAAGTACCAGATCAAAATTTTGTACTTTTACAAATTAAGTGAAGACCGATCATACTAGTTTGTGACTGAGAGATGTTGTGTGAAAAAAAATAAGGAACCTGGAATGGATCCCCCATTTCGACTTTGATACATCTATCAGGATGCGATCTTAGCGATGGTGGGGAGAGATTTCAACCCAAACCTTTACTAAATCTTAGCACACAAAACCTGTTTACTCTGTCCAAACCATTGTTTGACATGCCCAAACAACAAAGCCTTCACAAATCAAACATGTACGTGCTTATTTATTATACATGCATACATCTATAATAGATATAATAAACATATTTAAGCATATTTGCTTTATCAAAAGCAAATGACATGTGTTATGAAGTTGATTATGCACTTGTAGAATGTCTCTCTTAGAGAACGAAGATGTATTCCTTTAGAGCCACCATTTCCATAAAACGAAATGGTACTACCGAGGCTAAGGTCTAAATACCACTCTCAAATACAATCACTTTCGAATCCATCATAACGTCATGATGGAGATGCAGCGAAGATGGGATCCAATATAGGCTTTCATGTTAGGAGATCACCATATTTGCCTTACCATTGAAGATTTCAAGATCATTATGATGATCGATAATAAGAACATCATACAACTCAAGCCTTACACGAAGTCTACGTCCTTCCAACGCTTAATCCATGAAGAATTTGGATATACCAAGACCACGATAGATAAAATCATAGCGAGAAAATACCTAAATCTGCCACGTTGGGTAAACCTAGCCACTTAGAGTAGAGATATTCCACTAAACTTTGGCACCTCCCTATTTACCATGATAATCATGATGACCCACTTTCTTATCCCCCAATAGGCAACCACCTGCCATCTTCCAAAATACTAGAAGTGGATTATCATCTCAGAGAAGCGAATAAGGATCCTAACTGAAACATTTCTAGGTTTAAACGAGTCTTATTTCACATACTCTCTCAACAAAATAGGAACTCCAATCATCATATACATATGGCTTTTGGAAAAGATGGAGCGTATACCTTCTCCACTTTCTGGCAATGAAATGAGTGACTCTCTCTAAATTTGACGCATTAGGAGTGGTGGCAATGAAATGAGTGTCTCCCTCTAAATCTGACGCATTATGAGTGCCAAGCCAGAAACACCCATCTATAATAATGACTCTATTCGTGAACTTCTACCGAGATACGGTATTAAGAAGATGATTTATCTAATGAATGACCAACCCATAATCATGTTTATGGGTCTTGAGTGGATCACTTCCTACTACAAAAGTGAGCTATTTAAGAAATTCGGGCGAGACTACATGCCTCTATATCATGACTACGCGGTCGCCATAGACAGGACACTCGAGCATAATGATTTTGCAAACTATCTAGAACTGTGGAACGATACAGTCATGATGGGAATCCCTAAAGACATGAGGGATTATCTCGACTAGATCATGGATGAGTTTTGACATCAGCAAGCGGAAGACGAGAGTGAAGGATCCATCACCTCCATCCGTTGTAGCAGAACTCGTTCCCCCTAAAGAGGAGCTCTACTTTTACCCTTTTTGTATAACAGGAAAATTTAGAAATGAGATAGTGTAATTAATTACTAAACTAAGAACCCCAAAAAATTTGAACTTTATCAGGATTCTTTTAAAGAAAATATATAAAGCCTTATGAGATATTTACTCTAAGTCATGTTATTTGCATATACATTTTCTTTTGTTTTACAATCGCAATTCTCCCCTCTTCTATGATCGCAGTTTTCAACGATGTCCATGCTGACGGATATCGAGTTGATCCCCTAGATCAATAACTTCCACGCCAATAGATGGAACTATGAAAACTATGGCCTCAACCCCATAATGAGATTGTGTTAAGTGAATTCGATATATGTCCTATATTTAGGCAAGGTTTGAATTCATCTCACATTCCTAACTTTACACCATATAACGTTATATTCATGCGTCTAATGCTGAAAATGAGATATTTTATAGGATTGGGTCTATGACCAATTGATACTAGCATGCCTTCTTCTCCATGATCTTATTTTGACTCAGATAACTTCGGTATCAGATATACTCCGATAGGGTATGAAGGATCTAGGAAAGGTAAAATATATAAACAATATATATTTATCACTCCAACCCTAAATGAATAGTTTATGCGAGAAGGGAAAACTACACTGTGTTTTAATTTTCCCGAGCCATTCTTCAATCAAATTTGCAAACTCTCTCTATAGGTTTCAAAATCTTTCTAGATTGTTATTTTAATCATAATTTATCTGTTAATATAATTAGGAAAATGACTTCTTATTGGCATGAAACCCTGGAAAAACTGGTCAGAGATGATCCCTTTGTGAAGGAAGTGGGTTCAGATGATGAAGGTTCTTGTAAGATAAACTCCACAAACCTACCAACAGCTGATAAAACTCCTATGATCAAATTACGAGTTGATAGTGTGATCAATTTTTTTATAAAAACATTTTTAAAAATCGACGAGTTTGAAAAATCTGAGACGCTCTTTAAAAGTTTATTTTGAAAATGAGAGGGGAATTAATTTAAGGTTTGAAAAAATTTAATTTATAAAACGAGCTTTGTAGACAACTTCATATCATATTGTCTTGTCGAATCTGGAGAGATTAAGAGTTTTTTAATGGGATGTATGACATAGGCATACTTTAACTTTTTCAATATTAATTAACCTCACGACTAGAGAGTCGCCACATAATTTTAAAAATTAGGAAATTAAGAGAGTGAGTTCCGCGTTTAGTTACGTGTGTGAAAGAGTTTTTTAGACGTTATGTCTCACAACGCCCGTAAAGTCTCTACTAATTAATTTTGACTTTTCTTTAAAAATTCTTACGCTTTACAATTTAGATCTTTCCATTTAACATTTAAAGGTTGTCATTAGACAAAAAAAAGATAGAATTTGAAAACAAGAACATATAATTCACACATAAAGTTATCCTAAAACAAAAACTTAGCAAATTATTAATCAAAATTTAATTGGCATAAGTCTAGATTGATTTTTAAGAACTTTAGTAAATTATTTAAAGGTTCTAAAATTTTATTATTTTGGGGGTTTTAATATAAAAAATTATAACTCAAAAGAAAGTCCTAAGTTTAAGAAAAAAAAATCATAAGTCTAAGTTAGGGCTAGGTTCAATTTTAGTTAGGGTTTAATTTTAAAATTTATCGTAACCTAGGATCAAGGAAGTCACAAACTCTTAACTAAGCAAATAAAAAATTCAAACAAATAAACCCTAAGTCTAAAGAAAACAGAAAAAAAAAATGGATTGTGGCTAAGCCTCAATGGTTGAGAACTTAGCCCTCGGTCAAGAATTGGACACGGCTTGGTCGAATGCAGCAAACGTCAGTCGCCAAGTGCATCAAGCGTCAGTCTTCAGTCAGTAGCAGCAATCCTCGATCGCCAAGTGCAATAAGTGTCGGTCTTCAATTAGCGGCAGCAAACAACAACGGTCCTCACTCACCAGGTGCAACAAACGTCGGTCTTCGGCCAGTAGTAGCAATCTTCGGTCTCCAAGTGCAGCAAACGTCGGTCTTCGGTCGCAAAGTGCAGCAAATCAACCTTGTCTGCAATCATCAATGATGTGTTGAAATTTTCAAATCATTCGACTCAGTTCAAGGGTAGATGATGTCTCTAAACTAATCGGTTAACTCTCATACATAAGGATGACAATTTGAAACTGCCATGCGAAAACCGAACCAAATTGCCCTATTTGGGACGGTTTTTCCCCGAAACCGAACGGGGATGGGTGGGGATGGTATTTGTGTCCCCCGCCCCGAACTCACCCCGATTATCTCCCGAACACTATAAAACATGAGTAATGATATATATAGCACCCTTATATAGCATCTTAATACAGAACCTACCTCATTTGGAAAGAAAGAGAAAATATATCTTAAAAAAGTACAAAAGAAAGAAAAATATTTTCTCTTTTTGCCAAATGAGATAGGTGTTGTATATATCATTACTCATAAAACATAACTAAATATATTAAATCATCAATATATTTATTTATTCACTATATTTTATAAAAATTGTAAGTTTATTTCTTTATAATAATATACAATTTCAATATATTATAATATATTATATTAAAAATATGTTTATATAATATTATTTTATAATTTTTATTTATTTATTTTTTAAAATATTTTATTAAAACAGTACCCGTGGAATTCCCCAAAATCGTAAAAACTAAACGGGACGAGGATGGTATTAAAAAAATTTCCGAAATAAAAACAGTACAGGAATGATAATTGCATTCCCCGTCCCGAACCGTCCCATTGTCATCCTTACTCATACAGATAACTCATTTTTGTTGTCTTTAAATACATGATTTACTCAATATTATACATTTAGTTAAATGTTAAATTTAAATTATAAACTTTGTTAGTTTAATTCGTTAAAATATTAAATATATATTTGTAGCAATTTCATACATTTATCAAATTCCTTTGAAACTTAGTACACATTTACTCTCACATATATATTCAAATTAATCACCGATCTCAATCCAACGAATTGAAATTAAGCATCATTATCATTATCATTATCATTATAATTATAATTATAAATATAATTATATATATATATATAACAAAATAAAATAACAATGACAAGCAAGATTAAAACCAGATTAAGGGCCATAAGTCTATCTTAGATTGTTGAGTCTCAAATTTTGCTAAATTTCAAGAAACCTATCACTCTACAAATAAGAATGATGTCTCCATCATCCAGTTAGACTTCAATTCAAGAAAAATAAATATTCCCAGAAACTGGACACTGATATGAAAGTGATGATTACTTCTACAAAAGATACTGGAAAAGTGGTGTTAGGTTGATTCCAGAATTAATATCACCCCAATGTAACACTCCTCTTTACATCCTTCATCGGCAGACTCTCAATCTTGAACTTTTGCCCTCAGAATTCTCACATCATGGATGGGCCTGCACAAGGAATTCTCAATTTACCAAACATTACAATGTCAAATAATATCATTTACAGCATGGGTTTTATTCACTTGGGAGGCACTAGCACAGCCACTAGTAGCATGTTTATTATTTATGCTAACCTTGAGATGTCCTAGGATACTGGGCAGTGTAAAAAAACAGGCAAGGATTGATTATGTCTTTCTAATCTGTTTTGCTTTCCTTGGCTTATTTGTCTTTTCTATACTAATAGGTTAAGTTACTTTGATTTCTTGCAGTACTCAGTTTGTTGGGTTTTTTTTATTTAGATTTCATTTATTAAAAAAAAAAGAAAAATGCCTAGATTTACAAGAACCAAATATGTCATTAAGTCATAAGATGAGAAATAAGTTTGAACAGGACAACTTGAAAATAAAGGCAGACTGAAGTTACATACTTGTCATTATTATCAGTTTGAACACTACCAAGCCTCTTTACGATCTCCATTCCTCTGCATACTCTTCCAAATATAGTATGTTTTCCTTGAAAAGTAATATTATACCAAGTGTAAGAAATTTAACAAATTTCAAATAATAAAAGAGATAGAAGCCAATTCTGCATACAATTAATAATAATTTTAGCATGAATATGATAATGCTAGGGATTAGAATAGCGGAAAACTAAAAGAACATAAATGTCTTAAAAAGATACAGGGTAATGCATTTCATATATGTTCTTTATATCACTATGTATAGATAGTAGTCTAGATTGATCAGTATAAGAGATTAATCATTTCTCTTTTACACACTTCACACAACCAAACTGAACAATTAAGTATTAGATTGATTTAGATAAAATTCATTAGCGTGAACACAAGCTTGGATGTCAAGCTTGATTCATTTATAAGTTTATCAGATGGATTAGTTCAGCTAGAATTCTAATCCACAATGCATTTGGATCTCTACTCTTTAGTAATGTGATTCACTAAAGAATTGATGAACTCGATAGTTGATTTAACAACGTTCATGTCACATGTTCAAAAATTGGTATATACACTATTTATATTATTAGAAGTCGTATTTGCAATAACTCTATTAATACAAACTTTAACATGTTGAAACTCCATCAGGCACATAACATGTGGATCAAACATTTTAGTATTCTACCATTCTTGGATTACTTGGCTCGCATTTCATGAGTGTAGAGATGTTACTTGTAGAATCCCCCAAAAAGATGTTCACTTATCTTAATCAAATTATACCCCTTGAAAATGCAATTCATGAGTGTAGAAATGTTAATTGTAACAAATCCCCTTAAAAAGCTGTTCACTTCTCTTAGTCAAATGATACCCCTTGAAAATGCAATGGCCCGTCAGAGGCAATGTCATCCTCAAAAGCTCTTGATGAAAGACAATCTTTTTCACAAAGGCTCCAAATATAATCATAAGAACAAATCCTCTCAATTCTCATCATCTTCATGGTACCCATAAAATGCAATGGCTTTGGAGCATCGAAAACAATTCATGCTTCACAACCCAGCCTTGGATTTGAAAACAGGGCAGAAAAAGGGGCAAAATCTTCAGCACAAAATAAAAATAATAATAATGCTGAACCTAAATCATTCTCCCTAAGGTTTTCTTCCTCTTGACTGAAGGAAAATAAGCTAAAAACCAAATCCAGATTTCAACTTGCCAAAACCATCACATCTTTCATTGTCGTGAAGCATGCACCTCCTTAAAGAAGACACTTTGTAACATTATGTGAGATGAGACTTATAGAGAAGAAGGTGAGACTTGAATATTCAGTATTCAGTTAGTTTATAGCTCGCCTATAGCCTTAAGACTCCCTAACTGTATAGGACTTGATTCAACTGCTGCCACATCATACAAGCTGTTATTTAGTTACATCAGTTGGACAGTTACAACTTCCCACTAGTCTTACTATTGCAGTAGTTAGTCCCTAAGGTTCCTTTCTTCTACTCACTAGCCTGTTTCCCTTATGGTGCCTTCATGATCTACCCTTAACTGATTATTGCTCTTGAATCTGCTGAGAAGCTTCTTTTCCTTGAGCTTCAACACTGAATTTCTACTGTGTTTGAGCAAATAACTTGTTGCTTCTTCATCCTAGGTTGTTTCATCAAGAGACTTCCCCCCTTCATCAACTTGTACTCAATCCTGATTCCTGCAGATATTCATCACCTGGATTTTTAAGACCTGACTCTAGAAGGGCTAAGCTAGAGCACGCAAATTGTTCTGAACATACAGACTTCTTGAACAGGGCAGCAACAAGTTTCTGGACAGTAGGTTAAGATTTGACAAGAAAGAGGTACATACCTTATCAAGACTTTCAGGGCATTCTTGTTGGATCATCTCAAGAGTTTGGGAGCTCAACTGGTCAGCTTTGAAGATTCCACTAGATTCAAAAACTAGGTACAATACATAAGCACTAACTTGCTACTGTTAAGGCAAAATAACTGTATCTGCCTCCAAAAGAGGCTGTTTTCCTTTCTTGTATTGGTTTTCAGCTGGTTTGGCTTGATTCTCTTTGACAACACAACTATTTTGACTACATTGTTCATATTTTCTAGGCCTTCACTTCCCCTCCTCATTTCCCACTAAACTATTTTCATTTGCATTTGAATCTTGGATTGTCGCTGTCTTCTTGGACTTGTTGTAAAAATACCAAGAAACTATTTTGTTGTCATCAGAAAATCGCCCAAGCTCCTTGCTTGGGTGTTAGTCTCTATGAAGATTTAGGATGATTGACATTGGAAGGAGATAATCACCTTGGACAATTACAAGGTTTCCATTACCATTACACCCGTTGTTCTTGAGAAGCATAGCAGAAATTTGACAACCCCTCTGCTCGGTTGTCAGTGGCACCACAGCCTTCTAAAAATAATCACTTCTTAATAGCTTCTTGAATACAATTGAGCATTTTTGGCATGGTAGTTTTTCCAAGTAACAAAAATGCATTTGACAAAAAGACTGATCTACAATTATTTTGTAGCTCACTCAAGAAAGTTGAAAACTTTTCACACGTTATTCAGTAAATGAAGTTCCAATCACAATTTTCAAACCAAATGCCAAACAATCACTTACTTTTTACTTTGGCAATTTCAAATGTGATTATGACAAAATACCACTGTTCAAAGAGGCTCAATGAAGAAGCTAAAGTAGTTGATTTTTATTTTAATGTAGGAATCTAGCATGATCTCTCCACAGTCATGACGCCATTTCAACTTAAGACGTTTTAAGATGGAATCAAACCTAACCCTTGGTCTCTTAGGCATCGACTTTTACCACTTGAGCTACCCTAGTGGCCCAGTGAGTTAAAGAGCCAAAGTCTCTCTAGGAAATAATGTACGTTAATTGTTCAAAACGAGCATTTAAAGTATCCAGTCCAGACAAGGCATTTTTCAACATCAAGAATCAACTCCCCCATTCAACTTCTGTCAAATCTATTAATGAATATACGTTTGCATTTTCTCAGTCTATTTCCATGGATTCTAACTCTCAATCCCAAGGAAACTTCAATCAAAACAAAGATTTTGCTAGAAGAAACACATACCACCTTCCTAGCTTGATACCTTTTTTGATGTTCAAGATCCTTGAACATCCATGAAAATTTAGATTGCATCTCCAACTCCCTTGGTTGAATCCATGACCAAAATCTTTCATTCACTAGAGAGAACTCAAGGAAGAGGGAGTATTTACTCCCTTGTCAAATTTCTTTCATAGAAGACCTAATGTGTAATATGCTAGGCCTTTCAAAAGATATAGAGGCCATATGACAATCTATTTTGGACCAATTATAACATAACGGATCTCCTATTCCAAAGAAAAGATATATTATTTTCCCTTAATTATGCTTAAACATGTAAAGTGAGTTCCTAAATCAATAGATTGCAATGATTTAGTACCTGATTTGGGATAAGAAGAAGAATTGTAGAAAACCCTGGGAAACTATATTTCCATTCAATGTTCAGCATATCCCTATTACAAGAGTTTACTTCTACTTATATGCTTCATCCAGCACTAGTTACAATTATGTCATTCCTATTATTTACTGCTATGTCATTCTTATGTATCATATTCATTACTCTCTATGTTGAAATCCTTGTCCTCAAGGATTGGGTGCAGTTATACAACTTCATGCCGTCTTAACTTACTTTTGTCAAATACAAAACGAAAATTCTAGTTTTGTGTTGTTGATGCAAGCGAAGAGGCATCATGCTTCCATGGTTCTTGCTCGATGATGAAAAAGTTTGCTTATAAATTGTGGTAATGGCAGAGTTCTTGTGATAGGGCTCAAACGCTGTTGTCATTTGAGGGGTGGAAAAAGATGACAGAAATGAAATCCTAAGATGACGTTTCATACATCCAATGAGAGTTTTGTTTCAAAGATAAGGATAAAGATGTTGTTATCCAATAGTTGTATCGACTCAGGTGCTAGAAAAACTGCTCCGATATCATTGTTACATACCAAACCAAAAACTAGGGATAAGAAGAAAATTGGCCCAAGCCCCAACGTGAGAACAAAAGAAACGGTAAGAGGAGAGAAGAAACTGGTTCTCCAATCAACATACCCTATAAGCTTGATTTGTAAAGAGACCATTAGCTTAGGATATACATCTTTTTAGTGGATATCCATAAAACCTTGTATTATAGATAAAATAAAAGAGAGTGCAATAGTACAATCTTTTAAGTCTAAAATCCCATGGCTTACCATCCAATGACGGTGTTGGTGCCAAAGTTATGAAGAATTGGCTTCCGTTGGTATTTGGACCGGCATTGGCCATTGATAAGATGCCAGCTCCTGTATGCTTAAGTTTTGGTGAAATTTCATCCTCAAACTTACCACTGCAACCATGAGAGAAACTTCTAAAACATTCAGTATTACTCCAGAAGAATTACAGTTAAATAAATAAATGAATTATGAAACTAATTCATAAAATGACCCTAGATAAATGGATATACAATATGTTAGCTCCTTGATTCAGCACGACATATTCTATTCTTGAATTACAATTAGATGGATATCATTGCAATGATTACATTAAGATATAGTATGATATTATTGACAGTTACAAACTATAACTTAAATAAATTTCTGAGAGAAATAAACATCTGATATTAGATTATGAGATCCATCTTATCTACAAATTTTCTAACTGTTTATGAAATCCATATTTTCACTTCAACTCAAAATGTGAATTTCAAAACTATAAATATATTATATATCCAAGGAAAATGAAAATGTACTGAAAATATTTGTTTAATCCAGCCCATTAGTTGATAAGTTGAGTATCACAATAAAGAAGAAACCATGTAAGAAATTTCTGCATACCATAGAAAAGAAAAAAGGAAGAGTATATCATTGGGTTTGTCAGTTTATGCAGCAGGTTTATCATTTTGGTTTTATACATATGAGATGTTTATGCTAGAGTTTTAAAAGTTGAATTAGATAATAAAATTGATGCAATAAGAGTACCCGTATATAGATTCTCCACCCCTTCCAGTCCCAGTAGGATCCCCACCTTGCACAATGAATTCCTATAAATAAAATTTGAGTGAAGGGCTATTTCAGTTGAGTTATGGTTCAATAATCAAAGGAAATTGATGAGTGGCAAAATACCTTGATGATTCTATGGAACTTAACGTTATCATAATAACCACGGCGAGAGAGTTCAATGAAGTTTCTGCAAGTTCTCGGAGCGTGCCGTATGTACATCTGCTTTACACATTACATTTCATCGATGAAAAACAAAAGATGGAAGAAATGAAAGGATAGATTGAACATGGAGTTGAAATATTACATCTATAGGAGGATATGAAAAATAAATAATATGATATGTGTAGAGAGCGGGGGAAAGCTAAAACCTCGACGGTGAATGAACCCATGGAGGTTTCCAGAGTAACTTCCGGGGCACCATCGTTTCCACTTGGCCACATCCTTCCTTCGTCGTCGCCTTCAACTGCTGATACTGGCTAAAGATGAGATCCTACAGGAGTGAGTTCTTAGGTCTAATAGAGAGAAAGAGAAGAGAATTATGCAGCCGGCAAGGGTTCACCACGAAAACTCAAATTTGAACTATTTTTTTTTTCTTCTAAACCTTGAATCAATTTAGAAACATTTATTGGTTGTTTGAAAAATGTTAAAACATATTATTATTATTTTTTATATTTTTTTTTTCAAAATTGCACATATTTTATAGCGTTTATAAATACAATTTAGACCGTGTGAAACTAAATTGACTTAAATTAAATCATATTTAAAAGTTTTAAAAAACTACTTTGAGCGTAGACTTTGAGTAGTTCATTGATGACTTCTTTCATTAGTCATCTCACTTCATTTGTCATTGTTCTACTTTCTACACTATTTCGTGGACGGTTAATTGTGTTCAAACTTTGATTTGTTTTATTTTTTTTTTAATTTTTGGATCGTCTGAAGGTCTTAAAAGAGAGTAAGAGTTTAAATATATTAAGATCTTATTCGGTCCACTATTCTAGCAAATTTTTCTCTTTGGGTGTTTTTGCGATCCAATGTGCATTGAGATTTTTGGTTCTAGGAATCCATTTGATTTTGTATTTCTAATTTTGTTGAAGAGATTGATGTATGCCATGACGGATCGATTTGATTTGTCAGTAGGAGAAATTGTTCATAGGATTTATATCATTAACTTCTTGACAATCTGAAAGAATTTGAACATCGGTGAGTCCTAGGTCTTTGGCGGTGTTGGGTCAGCTCATTTGGCAGCTGGGCCTAACAAATTAATAAAGCCCATTAGGGCATATTTAATTAAAGAAAAAAAACACAGTTTTTTTGGGTGGTTTTTTCTCTCTCTCTTCCAGCAGTTCTTCCTCCATTGAAGCAGCAATTCCTCCATTGCAGTAGCAGGTTCTTCTTCTGATTTCCTTTATATCTTCTCTATTTGGTTAGCCATCTTTAGTGATGATGATAATGTATGTGAATGACAAGTTAGGATGAGGTCAATTGATAAATTCTGTTAGATTACTTCTAGGCTTGTATTGAACTACATTGTATACCCATTTGATATAGTGGATGATTTAAGTGGCCGAAGTGTCCCGTGGTTTTTACCTAATTTGGGTTTTCCACGTAAAATCTTGGTGTCCTGCTCTCAGTTTCTTTGATTGTTTGATTGTTTGATGCTCAATTGTTTTGGCTGCCTATTTGATTACACAAAAGGGAAAAATAATTGTTAGGCCTTGTTGTAGCTTGTTTATTTCTGAATTGCTAAACAGGTGTTATTATTCGATTTTTCCAACAAGTGGTATCAGAGCTGAGGTCGTTTGGTGGTGATTCTTGTATAATTCAAATGGAAGAATCGTTGAGTAGTAATGGAACAATGATCAAACTCATAGCTACCAATTACACAATCTGGAAGTCACAGATGGAGGACTTATTGTGTAACTATGATTATGAAGATACTATTTTGGGTGATAAAGGAAACCAGAGGCAATGACAGATGCAGATTGGAAGAAGCTGAACAGAAAGGCAGTTGGTAAAATCAGGCAATGGGTTGACAACAGTGTGTATCAGCATGTGGCTACTGAAGTTAATGCTTATAAGGTGTGGACTATTTTGAGTGAACTGTATGAGAAGAACAACACTCAAAACAGAGCATTTCTATTTAGGAAGTTTTGCTCGTTGAAATATCAAGATGAGTCTTCTATGTCTGAGCATTTAAATGCTTTTCAGGGGATTCTAAATGAGTTGGCTGCGATAGGAATGAAATTTGATGATGAGCTTCATGCTATGTGTTTGATTAATTCTCTGCCTGATAGTTGGGAAACACTTGTGGTTTCAATTACCAATTCTATTCCACAAGGTAAGCTCACTTTGAAAATGATGAAAGAGAGCGTGCTGAATGAAGAGGCTAGAAGAAAAGAACAGGGCTTCTCGACTCCAAGTCAGGTGTTCGTGACTGAGAAAAGGGGTAGAAGTAAAAGTAAATCTCCAAAGAATCGTAGTGGCAGTTCAGACAGGTCACGGGGAACATCTAGCTCGAGAAAAGAGATTACATGTTATCATTGTGGCAAGCCAGGACACATGAAGTATCAGTGCAGATCTTTGAAGCGGGAACAAAAGGAGAATAAACAAGATGGAAGTAGTAAGGTTGCAGATGTGGGTGGTAACGACATCGATATTGTTTACGACAATGAAAGTATCAACCTTGTTTCTCAAGATACACAATGGGTGGTAGACTCAGGTGCTTCTTATCATGTCACCAATCGTTGTGATATATTTGCTTCTTACACTAGTGGACAGTTTGGTTTAGTGACGTTGGGAAACCATGTTACGTGTAAGATTGTTGGAAAAGGAGATGTCTGTTTGGATACTAACACTTCGTGCAAGCTACTTTTGAAAAATGTTCGACATGTTCCTGATATTCGGATGAATTTGATCTCTACTGGTATTCTTGATGATGAGGGCTATCATAGTTACTTTGGTGAAGGAAAATGGAAACTCACTAAGGGATCTTTGGTGATAGCTAAAGGAAAGAAGGTCGGTTCTCTTTATGTGACAGAGACTAAGTCTTACGGTGGAGAAGCAAATGCAGTTAATGATTGTTCAGCACAACTTTGGCATAAGAGACTTGGTCACTTAAGTTAGAATGGCATGCGAGTTCTCTCCAAGACAATCGATCTCCAGGGCTTAAAGTCCACAGATTTGAAGACATGCACAAATTGCTTAGTTGGTAAGCAACATAGAGTTTCCTTCAAAAGTTTCTCTCCATCTAGGAAGCCCAATATCCTAGATATGGTTCACACAGACATATGTTTTATGGATTCCTTGACTTTAGGTGGTGCTCATTATTACATCACTTTTATCGATGATTGCTCAAGGAAGGTGTGGACATATTGCTTGAAGACTAAGGATCAAGCATTAGGTTACTTCAAGTTGTTTCATGCTGAAGTGGAGAGAGAAACTGGGAAGAAGTTGAAATGTGTTCGTTCGGACAATGGTGGCGAATACAGAGGACCATTTGTGGAATACTGTAAAAGTCATGGAATCAAGCTTATGAAGACTGTGCCAAAAACACCTCAACAGAATGGAGTTGCAGAGAGGATGAACAGGTCTATCAATGAGAGAATTTTGTGTATGTTGTCTCATACTAAGTTGCCAAAATCCTTTTGGGGAGAAGCAATGAAGAGAGCGGTTGATCTGATAAACCTTTCACCCTCAACTCCTTTATATGGCGATGTTCCAGAAAGAGTTTGGAGAGGTAAAGACGTCTCTTATGATCACTTGAGAGTTTTGGGTTGTAAAGTGTTTGTTCATGTTCCTCGAGATGAGAGAGCTAAGCTTGATAGCAAGACGAGACAGTGTATCTTTATTGGTTATGGTCACGGAGAATTTAGGTACCGATGTTGGGATCCGGTTAACAAGAAACTCATTAGAAGCAGAGATGTGGTATTCTTTGAAGATCAGACCATTGAAGACTTTGAGAAAAAGGAAAAGCCGAAGTCTACGGAGAATGAATTGCCTGACAATGGTAGGATTCGTACACCACAATCACAACCCAATGATGTGGAGAATGCCCAAGTTAAGGTTGATGAGACTCCTTTAGTTGATGCTGAGCCAACAGAGGAAGCTGAACAAGATGATGATAATTCTCTAGAGCCACCTAATGATCAGCATATTAGAAGATCTAGTAGGCAGAGACAACCTTCTAGTAGGTATCTTCCCAATGAGTATGTGATGTTGACTGACGGGGGAGAACCAGAAACCTATCAAGAAGTATTGTCTCATGAAAACAAGAACAAGTGGTCGGTGGAAATGCAAGAAGAGATAAATTCCTTGCAAGAGAACGAGACTTATGACTTGGTAAAACTTCCAAAAGGAAAGAAGACTTTGAAGAACAAGTGGGTATTCAAGTTGAAGCACCAAGAGAATAGCTCACAACCTCGATACAAAGCAAGACTGGTTGTGAAGGGCTTTGGACAGAAAAAGGGGATTGATTTTGAAGAGATCTTCTCACCGGTTGTGAAGAGGTCATCCATCAGAGTTGTGTTAGCATTGGCTGCTAGTCAAGATTTGGAAATTGAACAACTGGATGTGAAAACTGCATTTCTCCATGGTGACTTAGAGGAAGAGATCTATATGGAACAACCTGAGGGTTTCAAAGTTAAAGGTAAAGAAGACCTTGTCTGCAGGTTGAGGAAAAGCTTGTATGGGCTCAAGCAAGCGCCTAGACAATGGTACAGGAAATTTGACTCTTTCATGGAAGCAAATGGGTACAGTAAGACTACTTCTGATCATTGTGTTTTCATCAAGAGATACGGTGTTGATGATTATGTTATTCTTCTGCTCTATGTTGATGATATGCTGATTGTTGGGCAAGATATTGCAAAAATTGAGAAGCTCAAAAGGGATTTGAACAAATCTTTTACGATGAAGGATTTGGGTTCAGTGAAGCAGATCCTAGCCATGGAAATCACAAGAGACAGAAAGAACATAACACTTTGGCTATCACAGAAGAAGTACATTGAGAAGGTACTTGAGAGGTTTGCAATGAAAAATGCAAAATCGGTTTCAGTTCCACTTGCAGGTCATTTCAAGTTGAGTTCTAAACAATGTCCTACAAGTGAGAAAGAGAAAGATGAAATGAAGAATGTACCTTATGCCTCTGCAGTTGGTAGTCTTATGTATGCTATGGTATGTACAAGACCGGACATAGCACACGCAATTGGTGTTGTTAGTCGGTATCTCTCAAACCCAGGAGAAGAACATTGGCTGGCTGTTAAGTGGATTCTCAGATATCTTCGAGACACTTCGAAAGCACGTTTATGCTTCGGAAGTGATACTCCTATTTTGGAAGGTTTTACAGATTCTGATATGGCAGGTGATGTTGATTCAAGAAAATCTGTATCAGGTTTTTTGGTTACCTTTGCAGGCGGTGCTGTTTCGTGGCAGTCAAGGTTACAAAAGTGTGTTGCTTTGTCTACTACAGAAGCTGAGTATATTGCAGCTACCGAGGCATGTAAAGAGGTATTATGGATGAAGAAGTTCCTACAAGAGTTGGTCCAAAAGCAAAAGAAGTTTACCTTGTTTTGCGACAGTCAAAGTGTCATTCATCTCTCAAAGAATTCAGCTTTTCATTCGAGATCCAAACACATCGACGTGAGATATCATTGGTTACGTGATGTGCTTGAGGCAAAAGAGCTGAACTTGGAGAAGATTCATACAAGTGAGAATGGTGCCGATATGTTTACGAAATCCTTGCCTAATGACAAGTTTGAAGATTGTCGGGAGAGAGCGGGTTTATTGGAGCCCGCGAAGTTGCGCTGACGGGGGAGATTTGTTGGGTCAGCTCATTTGGCAACTGGGCCTAACAAATTAATAAAGCCCATTAGGGCATATTTAATTAAGGAAAAAAACACAGTTTTTTTTTGGGTGGTTTTTTCTCTCTCTCTTCCAACAGTTCTTCCTCCATTGAAGCAGCAATTCCTCCATTGCAGTAGCAGGTTCTTCTTCTGATTTCCTTTATATCTTCTCCATTTGGTTAGCAATCTTTAGTGATGATGATAATGTATGTGAATGACAAGTTAGGATGAGTTCAATTGATAAATTCTGTTAGATTACCTCTAGGCTTATATTGAACTATATTGTATACCCATTTGATATAGTGGATGATTTAAGTGACCGAAGTGTCCCGTGGTTTTTACCTAATTTGAGTTTTTCACGTAAAATCTTGGTGTCCTGCTCTATGTTTCTTTGATTGTTTGATTGTTTGATGCTCAATTGTTTTGGCTGCCTATTTGATTACACAAAAGGGAAAAAGAATTGTTAGGTCTTGTTGTAACTTGTTTATTTCTGAATTGCTAAACAAGTGTTATTATTCGATTTTTCCAACAGGCGGTGATGATCGGAAGTTTGATTGCTTTCATTTTAACGATGGTAACATTTCTTTAATAATTTCTTTTGTCTTGCTATCAAACAATTCTCCTTTATTTGTGCTAATAATGATTGGAATATGATTTGTGTTTGAATCATTGATAATAGTTGTGTCGGTATGTGCAATGAAGGTGTTATTCCCGACCTGAATTTTAACTTTTGTTCGAGGTTCTGCTGTTGTGGATAGTTTAGAGATATTCGCATTTTGAAAGGCAGTGTGTTCTTGTACATCTATGTTCAAAATTATTTCCACGTTCGTTGTCTCTAGAAATAAAGTTAGTCCTTGTTTTCCAAATTTGCCAATAAAGCTGAGCAATGTTCATTTCACTCGTCTCTTTTTTTCAAGTTGTGACTGATTCAATCCTGAAAATTAAAACTAGTTATGTTAGGATTTGTGGTATGCAGATTTGTTTTTTGCTAAATTTCTTTTAAAAAAGTGCACTCGATTAAAGTATGTTAGTTGTTTCATGGTTAGATTGACATTTTATGCATAGTAAATCATTTTGAAAATTTATACTAACGAAATTGACATTCGTTGCAATTGCTTCTTTCATAGCTCTCCACATAATTTTTTATTTATTTTTGAAGCATTTTTTAAATCCCAAATATCTTTCCAAATTTGATTTTGATTTCGACTAAGTTCGATCGAAGGATTTGATGTTTCTATTAAATAACATTTTTTCACTTTATATGTTCCTTTTGTGGTGTCTGGCCAAACCATAATATCTTTGTTACATCCTCACCCAATGAAAATGATAAAATTTTATTGACAATATTAATGTGAAAATGATTATATAATAGTTTTTATCTCATTCTTAGTTCTTTGGATGAAATGATCTTTGATAAATTGTTATGGATAATTACATTAATTGTTGCGGATAAGGATGGCAATGGGTACCCGTATGCCCGATACCCGTGGGCATCCGACAATCGGATTCGGGTATTTTAAATTGGGTATGGGGTCGGGGTCGGGCATGGGGTATGAGAGAAGATACCCGATTATATTAATATAAAAAATAAAATATTTTTTTTGTTATAGTTTATTGTGACATTTCAAATATTTCATCATTACAAATATCATCATAAATATTTTGCTTTTATCCACACTCCACTCAAACATTATTTCTTTATATTCCCCCAAAAAATTATTTCTCTCATCATCTTTAAATTTTCTTTTAATAACGAGATGTATTTCAATCTCAACACTCTTCATATTCTATCTTTAATTTTTTTTTAATATTCATTATTTTTTATTCACTCTAACACAACCAAGTTCTTATTTTTTCAAAATCTTCAACATAAGTACATAGATAAGTAATGTTTTTGTATATTTTTTTAACATTCATTCTAACTTTTCTTCACTTTAGCAACAAAAAAGTTCTTATTTCTTTCAAGATCTTCAACATAAATAGGTAAATAATATTTTTATTTATTTTTTTAACATTTATTCTAACTTTTCTTCACTTTAGCAACAACAAACAACAAAGTTTTTATTATTTTTTTCAAGACCTATAACATAAGTACTTAGGTAAGTAATGTTTTTGTTTATTTTTTTAACATTTTGATATTAATTATTTTAGAATTTATTACAGTTATTATGTTTTTTTTCTTCAACTTCTACAATTTTTAAGTTTTTAATGGGGTTACCCGTCGAGGATCCACTACAACAAAAAAGACCTCTGGCGACCCTTAAAAAGACTTCTGCCAACCCTTAAAAGCGTCGCCAAAAATATCACCGACCCTTATTCTTGCGTCGCCATAAGCAGGGTCGGCGCAAGTTATAACAACGCTTATTTAAGCGTCGGTAAAAGTAATTTAAGCGTCGGTAAAAGTAATTTAAGCGTCGCTAAAAACCCATTTAATTTTTAACAATTTTATTTTATTTTTTATTTTTGCTTTTTAAATTTATATTATCAATTTTCTCTATATTTTTATTTTATATTTAAAAAAAAAAAGGTAAATAATCATTAAAAATGACATTTATAGAATTATTTATTCTCAATTTAAACAATAAAAAAAGAAAGGTAAATTTTCTCCCATAGTATTATTTCACAAAATCATATTACAAATTTCAAAATAATCTATCATATTACAAATTTCAAAATAATCTATCATATTACAAATTTCATAATAATACAAATTTCATAATAATAGATTTCAGCCCAACCATCATCAATGCACCATCATCAATGCTATCATCAGTTTGTGGATTCATAATAAAATCTTTACCTGTAATGCACTTTTAAAATGCTCCAAATTTAAAAACCTTAGATGATTAGATCTTAATCATTATAAAATTTTCCAATAAAGAAATGTAGATAAAACTAAAAACAACTCTATTTTATTTTCTTTTACCTGTTTCCAATTTCTTATTCGAGCAAAATTCGACATATGCGGAGAAAGTTCATGTTCAACCTGAAGAAGAGTAATAATAGGAAAAAGAAAGTTAAGGGAAAGATTCAAATGGAATCAAATGTAACAACCAAACAAAATTGATATACATTGAAGTTAACAACAAAAATACCTTTATCATTTCAAGACACTTCAATAGATCAGCTCTTGTGAAACCCTGTTTATGTTGTTTGCCCCTAAGATAGAGATTTCAAAAAAATAAGAACTAAATGTATTTTTGTAGTAAAATAATAATTGTTCGCATATGAACCTCAAGCTGAAGCTGGGTTATTATTGTTCCACACCATTAGTGATTATTGTTCCACACCATTACTTCACTATTTTATCGCGTCCAAGATACTGTATCCATCGCCTCACCATCCACTACAAAAAAACAAATATAAACGAGAGGAAAAAAATCATTTGAATGAATAATATTATAAATGAGTGTAGTGATGGTTATGAGCGTACAACTAGATGTGAATAAATTGTTGCAAGAGCACACACGACGCACATCTCCTTGTATATTTGGCAATGGAAGTGAGTTCCTTTCCTGCAGAATCACTTACTATACTAAGTTATATTGATCATGCATATTCCTCGCAAGGAATAAAATAAGTTTTTCTTCTTCTTAAAAGTACCTTATGTGAAACTTTCATAGAATAGCATTTACCATGTTACCAGCACCAATCCTAAGAGCAACCTTGACAAGTCTTACATTCTGTTTATAGAAGTGTTAATACAATATATGGTTCATAATGAAGGAAAACATTAAAAAATTTACCTCATCTCCAAAAGCATAGACAAACATATCAATCTTGACAATCTCATTGAAACTAATCCTCAGAATCTAGAATACAAGAAGATAGACATTAATATCTAGAAGGTACTATCTATATGTAATTACTGTAATACTATATAAATCCTGGGAATGGATACATTATTAGGTCATAAAAAGGATGAACTACGTTTCTTGGGATCTAGAGACATTCACAAATGTTCTATCAAACAAAATAAGAGGGATGAACTGGAATGGCTAAAAAGAGAGACCACCACTGTAAGTTCTTACCCATAAAGCTGAAAATCAAATTGAAGTTCTTGTTCCTGTTCACAAATGATAAGTGCCTGTCACAAATTATTAATACAACAAAAACAGAATATCAATTAATCATGCTGCTATCAAGTTATTAACACAACAAAAATAGAATAATCAATTTGTTTCTTTAACACACCTCTATAAACAAAAATTAAAATATTTTTCGCAATTAAAAAGGATGCCATTGATGAACTGAAGATTTCTCTTATCTCTATAATACTTGCAGAAAACAAAAAGAAGAGAAAAAGAACAGTCAATTTTTCATCATTAAAGAAGAGAAGAAGGTTGCTGCCCTACATTCCAACTGAAGATCCCACTAGGAGATTAGAACAAATGGCCTCGCTGGCAACAACTCTTACATCAACCGGAGCTGATTACAGAAACGAGCTCACTTACA
Source organism: Impatiens glandulifera (assembly GCF_907164915.1). Lineage (NCBI taxonomy): Eukaryota > Viridiplantae > Streptophyta > Magnoliopsida > Ericales > Balsaminaceae > Impatiens > Impatiens glandulifera. The sequence continues at coordinate 37,216,041 of NC_061867.1, forward strand.
TGCCCGGAATGGCTCCTAGATTCGCAAATTCTGCTGCTTTGGAGCATAGCGGAGTGCAGGTAAAATGTCTTAACAAAGATCGAGGCTTCCATAATTCAATCGATTGGATAGTAAAAATTCATATATATATTTGAAATTGTGCAGGTTCTGTCAAAATAGGATTGTGAAGCCTTAAATTTGTGCAAAAGCATGATGGAAAGAGGGGAATGCCTCCCCCTAATGGTTGTTTATGACCCAATTGAAGGGTGAGTTAATTGTAGTTTATGCCTTTTCTATAAAGAATAGAATACACATGTACAGAAAAATTGGTTTCAAGATTTTCTTCCTTGTTGTTTTGGATAGATATACTGTTGAAGTGGATAGACAGATAAAGGATCTGACTATAATATCGGAATATGTTGGAGATGTTGATTATTTGAAGAAGCGCGAAAATGATGATGGAGATAGCATAATGACATTGCTTTATGCTTCTGATCCATCAAGAAGTCTCAAGAAGTCTCGTTATCAGCTGATAACAGAAGCAACATTGCCCGTTTTATCAATGGCATCAATAATCATACACTGTAAGTAAACTGTTTTAAGATTTGATCTGATAATTCATATGTTCCGTTGTCTTACTTATGAATAAAATGCAGGGATGGGAAAAAGAAAAGGAATGTCAAATGTGTGAGGTTTGATGTTGATGGTGAATCGCGAGTTTTTAATTTTAAATTTTGAGAAAAGGATGTACTACGTTTCTGAGATATGAAGACATTCGCAAATGTTCTATCAAAGCAAAGAAGAGGAATGAACTGGAATTATTAACCTGTTATGTTTGACTTCTTCCTCAGCCATTGCCTGCAACTGGTATTTGAAAGTTGAGTAACCAAACTAGGTAGAGACGTTTGTTTACTACTGAGTTACCTTCCCCTTCCTGTTGTTCAAAACATTTGTCATCCCCTAAGTCAAATTATGAGAGGAAAACGCAGAGGAGGAGGGTTGGAAGATACCTGTGGCTTCTCAAATCTAAATTAGGTCAACTAAGAGCTTTCGAGATCATCTCCTTTCGAACAACATCCGTTGATTGCAATGACCTTGTAGAAGAGATGATTTATGTCCTTTTCGGCTCTTGCGAATCTCAGCCTTCTTTCCAGATCCGCTGCGGTAACGCAACCTGATTTGAGAGAGTTTGTTGTCGAAACTGTCTGGATCTGATGATGATGATGCATCAGCAGCAGTGGATTTAGTTTCGGCGTCGTCGGAGTCATCGGCGGAAGATCAGAAGTTGAAGGAAAACCTAGAAGGTGAGAAGTTGAGTTTATGTGGAGATTAACAGAGTTGCCATCTGGATTTGAACTTTATCACCCTCTCTCTACTTAACTTCATCTATCTCATCGTGTGGATGTCCTATTTTTAGTTTTCTTTATATTTCACACATTAAAAAGTTGACGATGAAAAATGTATTTATTTTATTTTAGATATTAAATAATTTGACTAGTTTGTAATAAAATTATAACTGATCAAATATTTAAAAATTTTATAATTTTACAATTTTTTTTAAGACTAATTAGTTAAGGATGAGAGTGAAAATAAAAACTGTTTAAATTTTTTTTTTAATATTGTAATTATTATGTATTCATATTTTTATTTATTTATTTATTAAATATTAAAAGTTAAATATATGATATACATTATTAGTCAAAACATTGGATAGTCATTAATGTTGGATATAAATAAATAAAAAATTATAAAGGTTGTCATAGGTAGATAAAAAAAATTATTTTCTGAACTTTTGCTGACGCTTAATAAGCGTGGGCAGTTATGTGTCACTAAATGCATGTTTTGTTGTAGTGATCGGGTACTCGCGATAAATCGGGGATGGGGATAAAATTAGATATACCCGTCAGGGTTGAGTAGTAAAATGAAAATCGCGTTCGGGGATGAGTACTTCACTACCCTGCGGGTAGGGTACCCGTTGCCATCCCTAATTGCGGATAATTCCTTGAATGAGTGTGTTACCTGAAGGTACCACTAATATTCCCAAATTTTGATTATCTGAAATGATTTGTCATTTTGTATAAGAAGTGTTTTGTCCCACATCAAGCTTTTTCATGTCCATGAAAAAATTGTCATGTTACTTAAGTTTCAAAAAGTGTTATTTGGTAATAAATTATTTAAGTGTTTTTGCCCAAATTGATTCAAGTTTGTTTGCCGATCTGCAAGCTTGTTTTGCAGGCAATGCATTGCCTTGTTCATACATTAGATATCCTTCAAACTCATTCCCTTATTATATTTTGTTTTAATCTTATTTTTCCATTTAACTCAATGAATACCATTAATTTTGCTTTTAATTTTCCACCAAAATTGATAAATCAATATTGTAATTCTGTTAGTAATCAAAACTGAGAATTTGTACATATTCATTAAATATTTTTTCATATATTTAACATTCTTAAATCAATATTTAAATACACTCCTCAGTTCTTACTTTCTTACTCTTCCCACCCTATTTTATTCAAATGTCTATCTAATCTTGTCATATTTATCTAATTTTCTCATTCCTTATATTGAACCTAGATATATAAATGAATAAAATTGTTAGCTAGATATTGGAACTTGTTGATTGTGTAATCAATTGTGTGTTATGTTGTTGTATTTATTTCTTTAAATTAAGTTAAAGGTTTATTTTGCCTTAATTTCAAATTAAATTTTTCCGTTGGGATTTTTTTATTAAAACAACGTTAAGTAGTTTTCTAAAAAAAAACCCATTATTTGTGTACTATAGCAACTTATTTTTTCATGATATTTAATGTTGGATAAATATGAATTTATATTTTAATATAATTAGTTTTATTCATAAATTGAGTCAATTAATATTTATAACCCCGAAAAAACCTTTGTCTCATGGAAAGTTGAGGTTTGAGACATTTCAACATCGGTTTGCGTGTTAGGAATCTTTTTAAAATAAAACATTATTTTAAAAATTTAAATAATTCCTGACAGCTTTTGAAATTATTTATGAAAATAATTAATTTGGGTTCAAGTTTAAATAATCTTTAGATTTGTCATTATCAAATTATAATTTGATTTTTGAAAATCTAAGTTTAAATTAATTAAAAATAATTAATTTAAAAGATTATTTATTTGAAATAGAGTCGCCAATTGATTTTTTTAAATTAATAAAAAAAATATACATGTACAAATGTATATTTAGCTAGAGTTTTTTTTAGTTCGTAGTTTGGTGATACTCGAAAAAAAGAGCTTTCGCGCTTCATCCTTCGTACCCGTTTTAAAAATGGTATCTACTTATAAATTTGACTTTTGAAAATCGGTTGTATAACATTTTATTTTAACCAATTATTCTTCCGGTCCTAGACATGCACAAATTTGTGTGTATTTAAATAATTGTAACAACAGTTATTTAAATGTCGATATATGTTGTTGTTGATGACTAGGGAGGAAAATACTTGAAGAATATCAGTATTCAAAGTCATTAGGATTTAAACATAAATCTCAAACATGCCTTTATCAAAATATTTTTTTGTGTAGAAATATCCTAAAAATATTATGAAATTATTTTCTAATTTTTTGGGATTTTTAGAAAATGGTTTGAGATTTCAAAATTCTAAAAATAATTTTAGAATCTTAAAAGAGGAACCAAACAGGCCTTAAGACTAAGGTTCTAGGTCATAGGTTCGTTTTAATAGTCGGGGCTAAAAAGCCTTGGTCATCAACATAAATTTGAACAAGCATAATATGAGAATCTTGAACTAATCTAAACAAAGTTTTATCTACTGTGTCAATGATAAAATCATGATCAAATAAAATTTTGTTAAAGTGTAATACCAAGCTCTAGGATCTTGTTTAAGACCATATAAAGCTTTGTCGAGTTTAAAAACATGATTAGGCAAGGAGTGATATTGAAATCTAGGAGGTTGTTCAACATACACATCCTCATTTAAAATTTCATTTAAGAATGCATTTTTTACATCAATTTGATAAACTTTAAAATTCTTAAAGGATGCATAAGGTAGGAAGATTTTAATTGCTTCAAGTCTAGCGATAGGGGCGAATGACTCCTCAAAGTCAATTTCTTTCTTCGGCCTATAGGCTTGAGCTACCAATCGGACTTTGTTTCTCACAACCAAACCATCTTCACTAAGCTTGTTTCGAAAAAACCCATCTGGTTCTAATAACCGATTGATTAGTTGGTCTTGGAGTCAGGTGCTACACTTTATTTCTTTCAAATTGATTCAACTTTTCTTGCATGACATTGATCCAATCTGGATCAAGTAGTGCTTCATCGATTTTCTTAGGCTCAATTTGAGATATAAAGGCGGAGTTTACAATTTTATGCAATAATTGGTGTCTTGTCCTAAGAGGAGCATTAGAATTACCAATTATTAATTCGGGTGGATGATTTCTGTTCTATTTGAAGTTTGGTCCTAAAGGATCAGATGTCTAGTCAGATGACCCCACGACGTTCGGACTGTTAGTCGTCTGTTGACTTATAGTTTAGTCGTCTGGTTGAGTATCAACTGGTTCAGCCGTCTGATCAGCCGTGTTGATCCTGTTAACTGGAGCTTTATCATCACTATCAGATTGGAGTGTAGTTACTTCCAACCTGTTAACAACTTCAATGATTTCATCAGAATTGCTTTCAACGAATTCATCAAAGACGAAATGATAAAATTCTTCAACAGTTAGAGTTCGATTATTATACACTCTATAAGCTTTATTAACTAAAGAATATCATAACATAATTCCAGTATCTGCCTTAACATCTCCTAAATGATTTCCATATCCTTTGCTCTCATAGTTTGCGATACCTAACTTGGCATTGTGTTTACAACTGATATATTCTAGATATAGTTGTAAACAAGGTTGGTTCTTCACCCAATGCATGAATGATCCGAATTTAAGGTTATAACTTGACTCACGATAATCAATTATCTATTCATCTAATTAATGGTACAATATAATGACAGGGACCTATGAACATTTTACGGATGTTCATCAAGAAAGATAATTGCTCTGAGTGAAAACATGTTAAAATCCCTTCTAGGTAAATGGAATCTTAAGAAAACAAATCATATATCTACATGAAAGCTTATTGAATCAGTCCAATTTAAACCACTTTATTAAGGTAAGGTAATTATGATATTGATGTCTTAATTTGTCATATATATGAAATGATTATTTGTCTTTCAAATTAAACCCACTTAAAAAAATCTCTCTATTTGAAAATTTTAATTATAGATTTTTTTGTTTCTTAGTGATAATATAGAACCTATGATATACTAAATCAAACATAAAGACCATTTCATAGAACTCAAAGTATTATCAATATGCTTGAAAATAGTTTCATAAATTAGTTGTGTCGTTGATAAAAGCACATATTGATTGCTTCTAAATTCTAATTGTTGTAAATGAGCAGAGAAAGATGAATTCCACTTAAAATCTTGTTACAGAAACGATATGGGCAAATTTTGCTTCTTCTCTCTCAAGTCCCAATTGCTTATCATCAACTCCCCTTTCCCTCTTTGATTATCGTTTGTTAGTACTTCTAATTAACAATATCTTATCTTTATGTTCTGTTGGTGATGAATGTTGATTGGATTCAAATCTACTATAGTAAACGACAACCATCTATCCATGTTTGTGTATATACATACTCGTTGTAATGTTTGAAAGTTGAAAATTGAAGATTGAAGATGGTTATGATAATATGTGTGTTTATAGGTTGCATTTCTTGTTTGGGAAAAACCTAGAGAGAGTTACTAGGATAGTGGATCTAGGAGGCGTTAAGAAGATATGTGGCGAACCTAGTGGGAGATTAATTTTCAGGTTACTAGGATAAAATATTTTGGCTGAATACATTATATCATTATACAATTCAATAAACATTCATTGTATAAATACATTGATTGGCATACTACATATGTTACTTAAAATGTTAAGCTACTTTTTAGGCTCGTTTATTGTAGTTCTATTTTCATCACATATTTTGTGTTCTTTGTATATTTTATACTTCACAAGAAATCTGATTTCAACATGCTATAGGTTTCGACACATTTCAACAGCGTGTTAAATGTATAAACTCTTCAAGCCAATAAAGTGGTTGTTATTGTGATTTCTTTGTAATGAATTCTTCAGGTGGCATTGCAATCTCTCGACCAAATTCCCACTGATGAACATTGCTTTCGTTCCACCTTATGTTAATGGGCACACCTTCTTATCCTTCCAGCCTTTGACGCATCCATTGGCCCATTTGTCACAAGAAAGAGCAGACAACAAATAGACAACAAATAGAGATCAATGCATTACATTGTGCTCTGAAATATTTTGGCATGTTTTACAATATTTTGGGAACTTTTACTACTTAATGGATTTCATTTGTAAATTTGTAATGAACTATGTTAGTTTACAATAAATTTATCATATAATTATTTATTTTGGTTATATATATATATTAAATAAATAATCATTTAAAAAAGATTTAATTGAATTAATAATATTAGTTTTTGAAATAATACGTAGAATGTTGCAAATTTAATACAAAATTTGAAAATATATTATATACAATTATGTAAATCATGTATTGTAAAGAGTATTACATTTCGTAATTTAATAAGGTATTGTAGTTTATGTTGAATGTATTTTTAATGTAGATAGTATAAATATGGTTACATAAAAATGTACAAATTTTACTACTTGATGTATTTCATTTGCAAATTTATAATGAACTATGTTAGTTTATAATAAATTTATCATATAATTGTTTGTTTTGGTTATTATATATATATATATATATATATATATATATATATATATATATATATATATATATATATATATATATATATATATATTAAATAGGGAATCATTTTAAAAAAAGATTAATTGAATTAGTAATATTAGTTTTTAAAATAATGCCCAGAATGTTATAAATTTAATATAATTTGAAAATATATTATGTATAATTATGCAAATCGTGTATTTAAAATAATGCAAATAAAGTTGTAAAAATTATTGTTAATATTATTGTAAAATTATGCATAAGGTAATTGCAGTAATTGTAGACATAGCTGTAGAATTAAGCGTTGAATATAATGCAGTATTATCAATAAAATAATTTATCTATAACATTGCGAAAAAATGATAATGATGTAATACACGAAAATATATTGAATATTTTAAATAAAATTTCAAATCAAATATTGCAAATAAAACATCAAGATATATTTACAAATAAAAAAAATATAGGTATTGTAAAGAGTATTACATTATGTAATTTAATAAAGTATTTCAGTTTATGTTGAATATATTTTTAATGTAAATAGTGTAGATATGGTTGCATAAAAATGTGTAAATTTTATTGTTTCATTTTCATATATTTGTTATATTGATTATTGCAAAACATATTATAATTCATAATTTTATAGGTTATTGCATTTTATGTTGAATATATTTTTATTGTTAAATAAATTCATTTTATTAGAATTTCTATTACAAAATATTAGATTTATTAATAAAACATATATTACAAAATCTATGACAATCATATATTAATCATGGTTAATTACAATTTCAGAAAAAATAAATTTTTTACTTTACATCTATAAATTTTTTGTTGAAACAGTTAGTGTAAACACTAATTCAAATTTACAACCAGGTATTTACAATTTTTAACGGTACTGGCAAATGTAGTTGCGAAGTTCAAACTAATGTTAAAACAGTTGCTAAAGACCATTTTTAATGTAAAGATAATTGCGAAACACTGGTTGCAAATCAATTATTTTTAGATTCCCATACAATCTATTAGGGACATTATTAATAAATAATTTTCATTTAATTATTAATTTATATGATGAAATTAATTTTTATATATAATATAATATATTAAAAATTTATATTTTTAGTTAAAAATAAAATTTAAAACTTTATAAAATATAAAAACAAAATTAAATAAATATATTAATAATATTATATATTTATTTTAATTTAATTGATTAGTATTCAGATATCCATCATTCGATAAAACAGAAATATTTAATAAGATGATAACAAATGGAAGAGCCTAGTTTTTCCTCTTCACTTGAAACGTCTCTTCCATTTCCCATTCCTAAGAAAGAATAAAAAACCCTTTCCAATTCCACAAACCCTGTTTCTCTAGCATATTTAAAGTACACCAATGGTAACCAAATTTAGGGGTGGGTCGGTACGGTATATCTTAATATTTTATTCATACCTTATACCTTACCTAAAATTTCGGTATGCAAAAAATGCATACATTTACCTTACCTTGATTTCGGTATACCTTGTTTCGATATACCTTAATTTCGATATACAAAAAATTCATACATTTACTTTACCTTAATTTTGGTATACCTTATTTTCGGTACGGTATCGGTATTATACCTTTGATACCTAAAAAATATATTAATTTAAAAAAAATCAATCCCATCGGTAAGGTAGAGATTATATATATTGAATAATATTTCAATATAATTATATTTTGATATTATTCAAAAAAAATATATTTCTATAATTAAATTAATTTCAAATCTATTTAATTATTTCTTTATAAGTAATATATATATATATATATATATATATATATATATATATTAACTTATAAATAATATTTCGGTATTTCGGTATATCTCGATATACCAAAATTTTAAAAATCCCATACCTTTACCGTACCAATAATTACGGTATCGGTATCATACCTTAACTTTTTTTCGGTATATCTTAAAAGTCGATATTTTCGATATATTACGGTACGGTATTTTCAATATACCTTTAATATCGGTAATTTTCCTCACCCTAGCTAGATTCACGAACATTTATTCTATCTACAATGGTGGAAAATGGGTCCTCCAGCGTTTCAGCGTTTCCGATATCCTTAAACCCCTCGTTCAAATTGTTGACTCTCTCTCTCTCTCTCTTAGGGTGAGCAAACGGGTAAACTCAACCCGTATTATCTAACCCATATTCAGCTCAAATTAAATTTACCCAACCCGTAACCGAACCCATATTATTTACTAATATGGCTTGGGTATGGGTTGGATAACCCAAATTATTTTTTTTTATTTTTTCATTTAACATGTATTTGACTCATTTAACACATTTTTATCTGTTCAACACGTTTTTGACATGTTTAACACGTTTTCACATTTTCACATTTTTGGCACGTTTTGAAACGTTTTTCACGTTTTTGACACGTTTAACACGTTTTCCACATTTTTACACGTTTAATACGTTTTTCACACGTTTAACACGTTTTTGACACGTTTAATACGTTCTTAAGACGTTGAACACATTTTTGGCACGTTTAACACATTTTTGACACGTTGAACACATTTTTCTTGTTTTTGGCATGTTTAACACGTTTAACACGTTTTTAACACGTTTGACACGTCTTTTACGACTATGACACAATTAACACATTTTGACATATTTTTGGCACGTTTAACACGTTTTTCACATTTTTGACACGTTTAGTACGTTCTTCACACGTTTAACACGTTTTCACACGTTGAATGCATTTTGACACATTTAACACGTTTTTGGCACGTTTAACACATTTTTGACACATTGAACACGTTTTTCATATTTTTGGCATGTTTAACACGTTTTTGGCACGTTTAACACATTTTTGACACGTTGAACATGTTTTTCATGTTTTTGGCATGTTTAACACGTTTAACACGTTTTTGACACGTTTAACATGTTTTTCATGATTATGACAAATTTAACACATTTTGATGCATTTTTTTACGTCTTTGGCACATTTAACACGTTTTGACACATTTAACATGTTTTTACGTTTTTCACGTTCTTGACACGCTTAACAAGATTTTAACATGCTTAACACATTTTCACACATTTTTCACGTTTTGGCACGTTTTGACACGTTTTTGACACTTTTAACATGTTTCTCATATTTTGACACGTTTAATATGTTTTCACACATTTAACGTGCCAAAACGTGAAAAAATGAACGTGTTAAAACGTGAAAACGTGTTAAACATGCATAAAATGTATTAAACATGCCAAAAACGTGTTAAAACTTATTAAAGCGTGTTAATGTGCAAAAAGCAGGTTAAACATGTCAAAATATGTTAATTATGTAAAAATGTGTTAATGTGTGAAAAACGTGTCAAATATGTCAAAAATGTGTTAAAATGCCAAAGACGTGAAAAACATGTTAAACATGTAAAAAAACGTGTTAAACGTGTGAAAAACGTGTTAAACATATAAAAATGTGTTAAACGTGTTAAAATGTCAAAAACGTGTTAAACGTGCCAAAAATATGAAAACCGTGTTAAACTTATAAAAACATGTTAACGTGTTAAACATGCCAAAAACGTGTTAAACATGCCAAAAACGTGTTAAACTTGTCAAAAACGTGTTAAGCGTTTTAAAACGTGAAAAACGTGACAAAAACATGAAAATCGTGTTAAACATGTCAAAAACGTGTTAAATGTGCCAAAAACGTGAAAACGTGTTCAACATATGAAAAACGTGTTATAAGTGTGAAAACGTGTTAAAAATATTAAAAACGTGTTAAAAACGTGTTAAAAACGTGTTAAACGTGTTCAAAACGTGTTAAACATGTTAAAAACGTGTTCGATTTAAAGTTGGAAGATTATTAGTTTATATTTGATTAATAATAGAGAATTAAATTAAATTTATATAATTTGGATAACCCTAACCCAACCCAAATTAAACTCAACCCAACCCAAATTAATATTTTGGGTTTGGGTGAACCCAAATTATGCTCACCCCTACTCTCTCCTCAAATCAAAAGCTTCTCTTCAATCTTCGAGAACTCAACCCTTGTGTCCGAATTGAACAAGTTGCGCGCTGTTATTGCTTGTTTGGAAATAGAAAGTTATTTTGTTGGGACTCGGTCGAGTGAACAGGGAGATTTGGAAGAGGAGAAGAAGACAGTTGATCGGAAAAGAGGAATTGAAACGAGATTTTGATGATCAAATAGAGGTGACCAATGGGTAGAAATTGAAGCTATCTAACAAGAAAAAGTTGGTTGAAGAGATGGTAGTAAAGTTTGACAAGTTTAAGGCTGAGAATAATCATTTATTGGAGACTAAAATGGAGGAGAAACAAGTCCACATTGATCACTTGTTGAAGAAAAATAATTATCATAAACTTTGCATGAAAGGCTAAGATTTATAAACTATGATTTTATTTAACTAGAAACAACAAACATACAGTTTCATTGGTAATTTTTTTTAATCAAATTTATGAATGGAAATAGTAACAATTTAATAAATGATTAAATAATTAGTATTGTAATCGTTAAGATGATAGATGAAAATAATTTGATTTTGGTGGAAAAAATAAATAATTTCACTTTTATATATCTTTTACTTTGTTCTGTAACGTCATTCTTTCTTCATCTATCCTTCCATTTTTTTAGATTCACAAATGATGAGAGAGAGATTTTAAAACTTCTGTCTGATAAAATTAACTTAATAGATTCATTTAATTATAAACTTAACCAAAGTTAAATGTATATTGTATAAATTATACAAAATATCTTTTATTTTTTATTTTTTATTTTTTTATTTAATAAAAACTAAAAAGTATTTAAAAAATAAAGAATGTGTATATAATTAATTATCAAACTTCATCTAGATGTTAAAATGGGTTTTTTCTCTTTTAATTCTACATCAATAAATATTTGTATTTATAATTATTTTATAATTTATATAATTATATATTAAATATATATAATAATATATTTAAAATTAATTCTTGATATATTTAAATAAAAATAAATTAATCTGATTTAATTATTTATTTTCATTTTATATTAATATATATTTCTCCCTCCATATTTTTTAAATAATTTTTTATTTTGATTAAAATATTTTTTTATATATTTATTAGATACAATATTATTTTAATTTTTTTTCTTAATTTAATATTTTTAAATCTTATATTTTTTCTAATTTATATATACATAAAAAAAACTTTTTTTTATTAATTATTTTATAATTTATAATTATATATTAAAATTAAAAAATATTTTCACCTCAATCTCTAATTAAAAATTTTAATTAATTTATTAAAAAATAATAATTTGTATATCTTCTCTTTCCATCTTTATTATTTATATAATTTATTTATTTTATTTTTTATTTGTTTATTCATTAACAAATATTAAATATATATATATATATATATAATTATAAATTTAATTCAACAATCACATTTATTAAATGTAATTAAATGAAATTAGGAGTGTGAGATGTTGTCGATATTGAGAATATGTGGTTGAGTTTAGGGTTATATTAATATATCATATATTGAGAATAATGATTTGGGGCCGAGGGTGGGGCTTAGATCATAAAGCGAATCTATGTGGCATTGCCACGCTGGATTTTTTGAATTAAAAAAAAAATTAAAAAAATTAAATAGCTTTAATCTGTGACTCTTCGCCTGCCCTTCTCTCTTATTACTCTCTCTTCTCGCTCCCTGTTGTGTAAACCCTAGTCGAGCCGTCAGTCTAAGCATTGATTCTCTCTCATTATTATCTCTTTTCGCTCCCTCATGTGTAAACCCTAGTCGAGCCGTGATGCATTTTCTGTCTCGCCGTGGAAGCGCTCAACCATTTCCATCAATCTCTTCTTGCCGCCACTTGTTATCCGTCTCGATGTGGAAGCCCCTCGCCTCCTCTTATATTCTCGCCGTACGTATTCTCCAATATCCAATCGCTTCTTGCTATCTATTCTCTAAGATCAATGGATTCTGCTACCGATATCAACATCCCATCTACCGTCCCCCTAATTCCGACATTGTAACGACTCCGAATGCACGAAAGAGGAAGACCATCCCGAAGACACGAAAGAGGAAGACCAACGATGTTGACAACCAAGATTTTAGAAGGTAAGTTATCTTTTGCGTGTTATATTTCGTAATAACTAGTTATATTGAGCGTAAAATATAGTTATATGAAGCGTACTAAGTAGTTATATGAAGCGTAATTAGTAGTTATATGAAGCGTTATAAGTGGTTGTATGGAGTATAATATGTAGTTATATGGAGCATAATAGGTAGATATATGGATCGTAATAAATAGTTATATGGAGCGTTCACCTTTGTCATTTTTTCAGTTCGAAATTGTCAAAAAAAAGAAGATTGCCGAAAACAACGATTCCAAACATCCGCACTTCTCCTCAAGGCAGCCACGTAGGATTCGCTGTATGGTCGGAGGCCCATCATCGGCATCCCTATCACGGCCCCATATATTGATATGTGAAAGGTTATGATTAGAGTATAGCTCATTGATTTGATTTATATGCTTTAGAATGGTATCAAAAGAATAGTAGTTGAGGTCGATCGACATGACATTGTGTCGTAATATAATCATGCAATTAAAATTGTGCAATGGTCTTTGAATAAATCTTGAAAAATTTAAAATTTAAAATAAATAATATATTATGAATTTGGGATAAAAATGTGTGTCTAGATTATAAATTGTGTTTAACTTAATTTTTTTCTTTATTTATAAAATTTAGTTTTATTATTTTTTTAAATTTAAATATATTCATTATCATTAAAAAAGATTAGAAAGAGAAAGAGAAAATAAAAAATAAAACTAATTATATTGGGATGTAAATTTTAATATTTATTTAGATGAAAAATTAAACTAAAAAACTGTTTCAAGTAATTAATTTTTTTTATTAGGTTTAATTTAATTTTTTTGACATATTAAGATAACTTAAGTAACAAAATTAATTTATAAAAAACTTCTAACTAGAACATCTTAATCTTAAGTTAAAGTGATGTCATAACTATGTATGACTATTAATTTACGTTTTGTTTAGTTTCATACATCGTTCAATTGCAAATTTGAAAACAATTTATTTTTTACAACTATTTTAATATATGAAACTTATTCAATTTCAACAATATTCTTATTAGAAAACTAACATATTTCTTTTAATGGGAAATATCTTATATTTGTTAAAGAAATAAATAATTTATTAATACAAAAAATCTTATATTTGTTAAAAAATAATTAATTTATTAATAGTAAATAACTTTCATACTTTGTTCAATACAAATTTGGAACTATTTATTTTTTATAATTTTTTTGATATAACAAGCTTGGTTAAATTGCAACTAATATTCCTCTAAGAAAATAACCTATTTCTCTTATTGGGACATATCTTATTACTTATATATATATTAAAGAAATAAACAATTTATTAATAGAGAATAACATATATATATATATATATATATATATATATATATTTATTAAAGAAATAATTAATTTATTAATAAAATAACTTATATTTATTAAAGAAATGATTAATTTAAACTAAATAAAAAAATATGATGGATTATCCATTTGGAAACAATAATCTAGCTACTATATAAAGAATTAAATAACATTATCACCATATTGAAATTTTTTCTTAAATTAATTTTTCTTCTTCTTAAATATAAATATAAATATATATATATATATATATATATATATATATATATATATATATATATATATATATATATATATATATATATATATATATATCCAGTTTTAACTGTTAAAAGAAATCAATGATTATAGTTAATATTATGTTAATATGAATAACGTTTAATGAAAAAACTCGAGATTTTAACACAAAATATTACTACAGTGCATTTTTTTCTCAACTCTTAATTTTTAAGTTTTTTTTCAAATGAACTCAATAGGTTATTAATTAATTTATTCTTTTTTTTCCAAAGAAAATAATTTATTCTTCTTAATAATATTTTTATTCTTATGAGTTATTTGAAATTATTTGTAAATAATTTATTATATAATCAATCATTATTATTTATAATAAGATTTTTAAAATCACCCATTAAAATAATAAGATATTAATCCAAAAAAAAGATTTTGATAATTTTATTTAATAATATATAATAAAAATCATTAAATTTTAAATTAAAAATAATAAAAAAATGTTCAAATAAGGCCTAAATTTATCATGTTTGACTTCTTTTTTGAAAAGAAAATCATCATATGTAACTTTCTTTATTTTTATCTAAATAGATAATTACATATTAATTTTTTTGAAAAGAAAAGATTATATATATATATTTTAAATAACAAGTAACAAATTGACTGAAAATCTAAACATTTTCAAAAATAGAAAATAACTCAAGGTAATTCTATTATATTATTACTTTCAAAGATATCTAACTATATTAGCTTACAAATTTGTTTCTTGCTCAATTATGGTTCTTGTATACTATTTTTACCTAAGAGATAAATTCAAATTTATTTTTATATATGTATAAGGTTTTCTAATTTGTATTAAAAGTCGATTCTATTGAGGAACACAATTACATTACAACATCTTGAACCCTGCTACTTGTTATGCTCTAATGTAAGAAAACTTTCATTGTCTAGTGTAAAACATTTAGTAGTTTAAACAAACATAATTATTGATTATTGAGTAATTTTACAGGGGATGAATACTGTTATGAGACCTCAGCCTGATTCAACATTTACAGTTTATCATCTACACAACAAAAACATAATATTGTCTGGAATACAAGAAAGGCATATCTATGTTTACAATGTTAGGATGGACGCGGTAATGAAATAGTGGCGAATTTTCGTGTTTGACATTTTTTTAAATAAAAAGATTAAAAATGGTTGATATATATCATGATGTGTTGTTATTGTGGATAGGTACAAATGACAAGTAATTTGACTTAATGTTTGTTTTGTTTCTTAATTAAAAAAATGCATTTGTAGTTAATTATAAATATTATGATATTGGCAGTTTTGTTTCTGGAGTTTAGATACTTGGGATAAGAATAATTCCCTCATTTTACAACTCCCGGTTGGTGAGGAGGCTCCTCAAATTGGGGAAAAGAGTGTCGAGTTCCACACTGACAAAATCCACATTCGCATGTCATATGATATGCATCTCGCAATATTTGACATCTTAATGATGACTCGTTTACCTCAGGTATTTAAAAACAAAATAAATAAATAATTTATGAAAGATTAATTATAAGCTTTTCTTATATGATTTGTTGTGTTTAGTGGTTTCCCATAGGGATTCTCCCGTCGCCGATATCGGGTGAGGTCAAGTACTCGTCGGATTGCATGATGATTTACACATCCTTTCGAGGTGGGAACATTGGAATATTCGACTCCAACTTAAGAATAATATGTCGTATTGCACCCAATGTTTACCTGCACAAGACTCTATTGGAATGGTAAACTTTTTAATTTTTTCATATAACAATAATAACTAGACATTATTACTTGTGATAAGAATATTTTATTAATTCTTAATTTGTAACTATGTAGAGATGAACATGAATCAATTGTAATGACCGTTAATTGCCATCAATTTGCGATTGGACTGAGTGATGGCTCGATCAAAATCATAGAGCCTAAACCAACGAGAAAACATGGGAGGAGTATCTTACAGATGATTCGAACCGTATAGCTTCAATCAAGATCATGCATTTTCAATCAATAATTTAAACAAAGCTTTTGTTTCTCATTTTATTATCTTTGGTTATCACATTTTTTCAAATTTTTGGTATTTATTTACCTTAATTTGGAGAAATTAATTTGCTTGCATGTTCAAAACATTGGATTTTGGTATTGTTGAATTTGATTATTGAAAATTTCAATTTTTGGTATTTATTTACTTTAATTTGGGGAATTAATTTGCATGTTCAAATCATTATAGTTTTCTTAGTTGTTTATGTACTTTGATCATTTCCAAATGTTATGCAAGTTAGTTGGGTCATTTTGGTCACAACTATTTTTGGAGATAAATCATTGGCATCACCCATTGTTGTATTTAAACAGTTAGAATCCTTGTTACGGCCCACATTGAAAGGACAAAAGAGTCATATTTTAAAAAATAAATTAAAATATTTGACTATTTTGTCTCTCACTAAATCCCGTAACAAGGATTCTAATTGGTATTGAAGGATCCAAAGCCTTCCATTCCACATAGAAGAGTTAAAAATGCCTTCTTGTGAAAATATTTTTTTCTTTAGATTTTTCATTTAAATGCTTATTAAATTCACATTTAAAAGCTTATTTTAGTCTTACAAAAATTCAAAAATATAATGTTATAGCTTACATGTTTAAAGTATTTTGGGAGTTTTACCATGTTAGAAAATCTTTAAACGAGATGGAGCTTGGGTATTTATATTCGATTGAAATTTTGTTTTTTTTAGAATTATTTATTCTTGGGATTAACCTTCCATTTTTTCCTTTGATTGAATTCTAGATGGTTATCAATCAATTTCAAAAAGAAAACCAATAGGAAAAAAAACTTAGCAAAAATAAGCTGTGACATAAATATTTTTTAAATTTGAATTTTGAACACATTTTTTATATGTCCAATTTGGGTATGTGTTGCTCTTGTGTGTTGGATAGGTCATAAGACTTGTGCGTTTTCATCCTTTCTTTTTTTATATTTTTCATAGAACTCTGTTAGGAATTTGTTTTTTAATAACTTTTTCGTTTAAACTCCAATTGAAACCCTTCTTAAATCATTCCGTATTTATTAATTAAATGATCAAATTCAATTAAATAAATGAAATATTTATAAAATGAAAATAACAATTGAATTCATATAATGGTCTACACCCTCCATTTAAATATTTATAATTTCTCTTAAATTGTATCTTTTGAGGATTCAAACTATGATTTTAATGGTTGTAAAAGTAATGTTATCCAAAAGTACCCACTATAGTGGCTCAGAAGTTGACTTAAGAAACAAAAATATCATGGATTCAATTCACACACTAGAAGCGCTTTAAATGATAGCGATAGCATATATGTGGGATGTCATACTAGTTTGATCTATGCATTAATTTTAAATTGTTTAATTGAGTTTCAATCATTCTAATTAGTTAGAATAGATTGTAAAAATCTTTAGTATCTATTAGTTTACTATATAACGATTTGGATCTTGGTGTGAAATAAATGGGTATAACCCATATCAGTTCGTGTGGGTCAACCGTTGATCGATTTAAATAAAAAATTGAATACGACATTTTGTATTCTTATTATCATTTCTCTCCTTAACTATATTTTGTTAGTAGTGTATTTAATTATTAATGAATGAAATTCTTTTTCTTAAATTAATTTTTTTTATTTAAATAATAAATATAAATAAATAAAATTAAGAATTCAAAATTTATTTACAATTGATAAATTATCTTCCAATTAATTATTGAAATATAATGTTATTACAAAGAAGTTTTTAGTGATGGAACATAAAAGAAAAACGATAGCGAAAATTAAAATTATAGGCAGTAGCAAAACACTGAATTTGTGGGTTCATTAGCATTACGAGTGATGTTGGTGGTGAATAGGGGTGAGCAAATTAGTTAACCCAATTCATATTACTTATCTCATATTCAACCCAAATTAAATTTATCCAACCCATAATATGGATTGAACTATGGGTTGGATAAATTTAATTTGGGTTGAATATGAGATAAGTAATATGAATTGGGTTAACTAATTTGCTCACCCCTATTCACCACCAACATCACTCGTAATGCTAATGAACCCACAAATTCAGTGTTTAATGTTTAACTCAAAATTGACATTGTGTCATGATTGTCCACATCACTTGACGAATTGCATTGGTATTGACCACATCAGAGTTAAGGCATCTGAAGTTATGGCCAAAGACTTTGAGAAAATTGCCCATATGATCCCGAATAATGATTCTGAAACGCTTTGGATCTATTTTCAAGAAAACATGCATTATAGTTGATCTTTATTCGTCCAATGTTCGACGATGTTCAACACATAACAACTCTTGAGAAAGTCTCAGTTTAATAAATACCATCATTATTCTTGTAATTCAAATAGTCTCAAACATCACTTAGACCAAGTTGATACATTGAAGTTAAGAATTTTGATTTATCAAACAAAGAATGATTTATGTTTCTTTCATTGATTTCAACATAAAATGGTATTGTTAAAAAAACATTTGAGATAATGACAGTTTCTATTAAAAAGTCTCAAGTAAACCATGTGTCAAATTTATTAATGAAATATTCAGAATGAGATAAACTAGATAGTGAATGTAACAAGATTTTCTTGGCGTAGTAACAATGAGTGTTCAACCGTTTCTATATTGAAAGAAAACCTAGGACATATAGGGGATGACGAGATTTGTCGTCGAAAACTATTTTCAAGAGTTGGGGGAGCATTATGAAAAGCTTTCCAAAGAAACATTATGTTAGGTATTTTGTTTTTAAATAACAAAATATATGTATAAATACAATGTTACAAAGAACAAAAATCAACTAAAATCTACAAAGAACAAAATCACCGATGTTAAATGTTTATTCGAGTAATGTGTTTAGAATATTTTTCTTAAGACAGTTTCATCGTCTCTATCTTGTGTTGGAGTTTATTAGATGAATGTCTCCTAAGGTACAACGAAATTAGTTGTGATTTAACACTAGAATCACTACGCATTAAATTTTGACAAACGTACATAAATTATCACCGAGATCACAATATATTATCTAAAAAATCATCTCTTGTAACTCTAGAGAGATAGATGATATGGTGTAAGATGATGGGATAGAGAGAAGATGGTTTTATATTGTTGACAAGATAAATCATTAAATAAAACCATCAATCATCCAACAATTAACATTGTTTGCCTCTTTATTTACTTTTACATTTTATTCAAAATAATTAAAGCAATTACAATTACATTTACATAGTTTTTTAATTTATTAATAATAATATTAAATTATCGTAATAATTGAGAATAATAATAATAAACTCATATAATTTACCTTATAAATTAACAACATTTATTAGTTAGGCGTTTAATTGAAATAAATACATGGCTCAAATCAATAACATTACTAGTGAAACAAAAGTATTTTTAACAAAGTTACAAAATGGTCCTTATACTTGTAAAAGTATGACTCTCAAGTCATTCACTTAAATTAGATATTCAAAATTAAACATTTAAAGTGACAACTTTATTTATATATATATATATATATATATATATATATATATATATATATATATATATATATATATATATATATATATATATATATATATATATATATATATATATATATATATATAACAGTAAAAACGTAACACAAAATATCTATATAGAGAAAAAATTAATTTAAAAGTATATATTTATATAAATAGTTCATTTATATATATTAACTATATATTAAAACTTATCTAGATATAACTCACTAATTTAATTTAAATCACTAATTTAGTTTAAATGGTAATAGTGGTTTTTAATATTTTTTAATGTTAAATAAAATAATATAGGTAAAATACAGATTTGTTTAAATTTAATTAATTTGTAAGATACTATATTTTTTTATTACAAATTAAAAATATTATAAATTTATTTTTGATAAAACTAAAAACTAAATAATGCAAATGATCAAAATACAAAACCCATCAAATAAATTATAAAAATGGAAAATAAGTAATTCATACTTTATAAATGGGTGCCGATTCGTCCCTTTAATTCGAATAAACACTAAATACATAGATTTCTTTATTTCTCAAATTCAAACTCTCACATATATCATTATTATTGACATTCGAACCAACATTCATTCATACATCTAATTTAAATATACATATTTCATCATATTTTATCCTTTAAAATTTCATAATTAATATCACCATTCATTTTAACATTTATAATACACTTTTTAAATTTTGCACCAAATGAAACTTGAACATTGGTCTCAAATTTAAAATGTTAATCATTTAACTATTAAACAAATTTTGATGGTTGAATTCAATTTATAAATATATATTTAATTATTGTTAATAAATAACAAATAAAAAATAGAATGAATAAAAAAATGAATTATATAAATAATAGATATATAGAAAATATATAAAAATTAATTTTATTAAATAAATTCTAGATTTAATTATTTATATTTTATATATTTAAATTATTATTATTTTATAATAATACAATAAATGTTATCATCAATTAATATTTTTATAAATATTACTGCATACTAATTAATTTAAAATATTTTAAAAATTATAATACAATAACTTAACAAAAATATAACAATTATCTTATTTTATAATTTATTGATATGTTAATGAATATATAATTGATAAAATCTCTCCAATGACATGACATAATTGACCATCACCTACTCTTACATTGAACATTAAGCACAAACCGACAAGACATATCGATCATCTTATATCCTCACTTTTAATATTTTTCTTCATTCGCACTCGTCATATTATCGAAAATTTTCCTTCTTATTGTCGATTATCTCACATCCTCAATTTTAATATTTTTCTTCATCCGCGACTCGTCTTTTTATCAATGTTTTTCCTTTTTCTTGTTACTGGATATCTTATTCGTACACATCTTCTCTTTGTTTATCAGCCCTATAGTGAGTCACAGACAGAGTTCAAAAATGTTATAAATATTACTAAATTATTTTAAATCAAGAACAATACAATGCTTAGACCCTAAATCAATTTAAATCAAATATTTGAAAACATTTTAAAGATATCTTAAATGAATGATCACATTATTAAATATTGCTGAGTTTTTTTTTTATAGTTATGAACTTTAGTCACTATTTCATATAAAAAATATATAAAAAATAAAGTAATAAAATGTAATTACTAAATTCTACTTTAAAAAAATATAAAGTATTTTAAATTGTGTAAATATATATATATATATATATATATATATATATATATATATATATATAAATAAATGTATATATTCAATCTAAATTACATTTAGACAAAACAAAAATTACAAAAACATTAAAACTAAACCAATTTAATAATTAACTTTCTATTATAAATTCAATATATTTAATGGATGTCATTTGTAAGACTCTTGGTTTTATATTCCACTATTATGAAGATTTTTTATTTATATGTATCTAATCCTATAAATAGGACACATAGAAATATTGTAAAGGTATCCTTTTGATAAACAATAATATATTCTCTCGTTATTATCTCTCTTGTTCCTTATCTTGTATGTTCATAACATGTTATCAGCACGATAACTCTCAATCCTGAAGCAAAGGTCGAAGACTCCCTCCTCGATTGTGGTAGCCAATTTTTTGCACCTCATTTGTGAAAACCAAATCGATCAAGATTGACAACGGTATTCTCTTATACTTTAAATCTTAACTATTTCATCTAACAATTTCATGTCGAACCTTACGAAATTAGAGTTCTCGGCTCTTGACATCACCGTAAAGAATTACCTTTCATGGATTTTAGATGCTGAAATTCATCTTGCCGCTAATGGTCTTGGAAATACCATCAAAGATGAAAACACTTCGTCTGACCAAGATAAGGCCAAAGCAATGATTTTCCTTCATCGTCATATTCACGAAGGTTTAAAAATTGAGTATCTCACTATGAAAGATCCATTGGTCATATGGAACAATTTGAATGAAAGGTACGATCATTAAAAACTATCATCCTTCCAAAAACTTAGTTTGAATGGCTGCATTTGCGCCTACTAGACTTTAAATCAGTGAGTGAATATAATTATGCTTTATTTCGGATTACTTCTCAACTCAAACTATGTGGAGAAACTATTACTAACGGAGACATGTTAGAGAAAACATTCTCCACATTTCATGCATCGAATGTGCTCCTACAACATCAATATCGTGCAAAAGATTTTGAAAAATATTCATAATTAATATCATGTCTATTATTGGCCGAATAAAATAATGAGCTTTTGATGAAAATCATGAGGCCCGTCCAACTGGATCGAACCCATTCCCTGAAGTGAATGTGGCATCATATAATTATAAAGGACGACATCGTAGTCGTGGTCGTGGTCATTTTTCAGGCCATGCCTGTGGAAATGGTCGTGGACGTGGTGGTGGTGGTCGACACAATATCCGCAACGATGATAAAAAAAGATCACATTAATAAGATCGTGGAAAACAAATGCTCAAATTTTTCTTGCTTTTCAAAATGCTATCGTTGCGGCATATAAGGTCATTAGTCATGTACCTGTCATACGCCGAAACATTTTATCAATCTTTATCAAGTATCGCTAAAAGGAAAAGGGACCATCGAGTCAAACTCAACTCTGACTCCCGGTGATGATAAAATATCTTTTGGACTTGATGGTCCCTTTTCTTTTTAGCAATGCTTGATAAAGATTGATAAAATGCTTCGGCGTACGACAAGTACAGGACGACATCGTAGTCGTGGCCGTAGTCATTTATCAGGCCGTGCTCGCGGAAAAGGTCATGGACGTGGTGGTGGTCGACAAAATATCCGCAACGATGATAAAAAGGATCAAATTAATAAGACCGTGGAAAAAATGCTCAATTTTTTCTTGCTTTTCAAAATGCTATCGTTGCGACATGAAAGGTCATTGGTCACGTACCGGTCGCACGCCGAAACATTTTATCAATCTTTATCAAACATCGCTAAAAGGAAAAGGGACCATCGATTTTTCCGGGTTTGACGTAGCCGAATTTCTTGTAGAGCGTGAAAATAGGAATTAGGTCATTTGATATGTTTTGTTTTGTTTATAATATTTAATAATGTTTTGAAAAAAAAAAATATAAATAAAAGTAGTATTAATTATTTCCTTACATATATATTTAGTTTGATGATGCCTTTTGTATTATTATTATTATTATTTGTGTGTTATTAATTATTAATATTATATTTTATTTAATGAAGAAAATGAAGGTTCTTGGAAGCGAACACGTGATAAATGCAAAATGTAGTTGTCTCGTAGATAGTGCCTCAACACATACAATTTGAAAAGCAATTTTTTTTTATTTCTTTGGTGATGAAAGAGACATATGTGAATACAATATCAGGTAGTTCAAAAATTATTGAAGGCTTTGAAAGAGAAAATATTATATTACCTAAAGGAACAAACATTTGTATTGATAATGCATTGTATTCGTCCAAATCTTGAAGAAATTTGTTGAATTTTAAAGATATCCGCGGAAATGGATATCACATCGAGACTACAAATAAAAGCAATGAAGACTATTTATTTATCACAAGTATCATCTCGGGTACCCAATCAATTTGGCTTCACATATATATGGATAATATAATCCCATGTCCATAGTTACTTGAAGGTATCGGAAAATATGCTTAACTCCATTCCGATGTCTCCTTGTAGGTGAAGAACTATATCTCGCTAATAAATTTACTACAAATGATATATCAGGTCTAGTAAGAGTATCCAGATACATTAGTGCTCTAATAACACTAATATATGGTACTTTAGAACCAATTAGTCCTTCATCACACATACGAGGTCGAAATGGATCTTTATTTACATCAAGTGATCTCACGATCATTAGAGTACTCAGGGGATGCGCTTTATCCATAAATGTTTTTTATTCCTCTTGATATATAATCAGATTGATGGACAAGAATTTCATTATCTAAATGCTCAACTTGCAAGCCAAGACATAACTTTGTTTTTCCCAGATCTTTCATCTCAAATTCCCTCTTAAGATAATTGACTGTTTCAGATAGTTCGTTAGTAGTTCCAATAATATTCAAATCGTCCACATAAATTGCAATTATTACAAATTGTGATCCAGATCTCTTAATAAACACACATGAACATATTATATCATTTTGAAATTCATTTTTTTAATAAATATTTAGTAAGATGTTTATACCATATATGTCCAGATTGTTTCAATTCATATAGAGATCTGTATAATTTAACAAAGTAAAAGTCTCGACGATTTGAATTAAATGTTTCAGGAATTTTAAATCCTTTAGGGAGTTTCATGTATATGTTGTTATCAAGGGAGCCATAAAAATATGCTGTAACAACATCCATTAATCTCATCTGCAATTTCTCGTGTATTGATAAACTTATCAAATATCTAAATGTTGTTGCATCCACCACAGGAAAATATGTTTCCTCATAAACAATATCAGGTCTCTACGAGAATCCTTGGGCAACAAGTTCTGCCTTAATCTGAAAATTTAAATTTTCTCAATTTTTTTCTCTTATAAATACCCATTTATAAACGATCAGTTTAATACCTTCAGGGGTACGGACGATAGGTCCAAAAACATTATGATTTGCGAGTAATTTTAATTCAGCTTCAATCGCATCTTTCCAGTTTGGCCAATTATTTCTTCGTATGCATTCTTCTATAGACTTTGGTTCATGATCCTCATCTTCTTTAACAATTTCGCATGTTATAGCATATGCAAAATTTTCATCGATGTCGATTTCATCTCGATTCCATATTTTTCAATCAAAACATAGTTTATAGAGATCTCTTCATTTTCAGGTACCTATAATTCCTCTGAAATCATTTTTTCAATGATTGGATACTCTTTTAGAGTAATTGTTTACTCAGTTTAAGCCATTACTACTTTTCTTTTTTGAGGACTTTT
The DNA here is from genome assembly GCF_907164915.1 of Impatiens glandulifera. Taxonomy (NCBI): domain Eukaryota; kingdom Viridiplantae; phylum Streptophyta; class Magnoliopsida; order Ericales; family Balsaminaceae; genus Impatiens; species Impatiens glandulifera. Next base: position 37,241,485 of record NC_061867.1, read on the forward strand.
ATCTTTGGAACCGACTTGTCTACCACGCTTCACTTTCATTTTAGGCTCGTTAGTAGTAGTGGGTTGTCCTTTAAGGACATTAAACCAAATTAGAGCATTTGCAGCTGGAATATAAGATTTTGTAACCTTTTTAGGATCAATAAACGCATCTAGCAATTAATTTGCTAAATTTTGCAAGTGAATGATTTTCTGAACTTAAAAGTTTAGATTACTTTGTACGAGGATCGTAGTGAGCTAATGATAACTCACGCCAGATTATTTCCTTTTCCTACTTCTTATTTTCCCCTTTCAATGTTGGAAATATCATTTCATTAAAATGACAGTTGGAAAACCGTGTCGTGAATGAGTCACCCATCAATGGTTCAAGATATTTAATTATATATGGTGATTCAAATCCAACATATATCCCTAATCTCCTTTGAGGTCCCATCTTTGTGCGTTGTGGTGGAGCATCTGACACATATACTTCACATCCGAAAATTCTTAGATGGGAAATATTTAGTTCATGACCATAAACCATTTCTAAAGAGGAGACCTCATTATAATGTGTAGGTTTGATACGAATTAATGGTGCTGCATGTAAAATAGCATATCCCCAAGCTTGTATCGGAAATTTCGTTTTCATAAGCAACGGTCTTGCAATTAGTTGAAGACGTTTTATCAATGACTCTTCAATGCCATTTTGTGTGTGAACATGTGCTACTGGATATTCAACACTTATCCCAATTGACATACAATAACTATTAAAAGCTTGGTTCCAGCATTATCAAGACGAATAGATTTAATTAAATAGTCCAGGAAGTGAGTTCGTAATTTGATAATTTGAGCAAGCAATCTTGCAAATGCTTGATTAAAAGTTGATAATAAACATATATGTGACTATCTTGTTGATGCGTCAATTAATACCATAAAATATTTGAATGGTCCACATGGTGGATGAATAGGCCCACATATGTCACCTTGTATTCTTTCAAGAAATTTCAAGGGTTCAGTCCTAATTTTAGATGGCGATGCCCTTATTATTAACTTCCCTTGTGAATAAGAAGTACAAGAAAATTCATTGGGTAGAAAAATCTTTTGGATTTTCATTGAATTCACATATGAATGATTAATTATTCTTCGTATCATAATAGCTCTAGGGTGTCCCAATCTATCATGCCATGTAATAAAATTATTTTGATCGACAAACTTCTGGTTTGTAACTACATGTACTTCGCAAACACTTATGTTTATGAGATATAATTCAGAGGAAACTGTGGGTAATTTTTATAAATAACATTTTTTTACTAGAGATGATACTTGTAATAGATAAATATTATTTATTACTTTCATTTGTAGTCTCAATGTGCTATCCATTTCTGCGGATATGTTTAAAACTCAAAAAGTTTTTTCGGGACTTGGACGAATACAATGCATTATCAATAAAAATGTTTGTTCCTTTAGGTAATATATTATTTTCTCTTTTAGAGCCTTCAATAATTTTTGAACTACTCGATGTTGTATTTATATATGTCTTTTTCTTCACTAAAGAAATAATAAATTTCTTGCTTTTCAAAATGTTATGTGTTGAGGCACTGTCTACGAGACAACTTTATTTTTCATTCATCACGTGTTCGCTTTCAGGAACTTTCATTTTCTTCATTAAATAAATTATAATATTAATAATTAATAACGAAGAAATAATAATAATAATACAAAAGCATAATCAAACTATATATATAAGGCATTAATTAATACTGCTTTTGTTTATTTTTTATTTTTTTATTTTTTATTTTTTATCATATATTATAAAGAAAACACAAAAGAGTTTTGGTGATATGTGTTTCGTTCTTGTTTACAGATAAGTCACATGACTCTCGAATATGATGAATGATTGATCTCAATCATACATATTCTCGACTTGCCTCATGAATAACGATGATCTCGGAATGGTTTTAAGATGTGGTGGTAATTGATTGTTTCATAGATCTCCAAGATATAGATGTACCACCATATGTGAATACATAACCCGTTTGAGACCTACCATTATGAGGATCAGATAAATACATTACATCTACGTACCCAATCAATTCGGCCTAACATATATATGGATAATATAATCACATGTCTATAGTTCCTTGAAGGTACCAGAAAATATGCTTAACTACATTCCAATGTCCCTTGTCGGTGAAGAACTTTATCTCGCTAATAAATTTACTACAAATGATATATCAGGTTTAATATGAGTAGCCAGATACATTAGTGCTCCAATAGCACTAAGATATAATACTTCAGGACCACTTAGCTCTTCATCTCACATACGGGGTCAAAATGGATCTTTATTTAAATCAAGCGATCTCACGATCATTGGACTACTCAGGGAATGCACTTTTCCATAAAAAACCTTTTTAGTACTCTTGATGTATAAGCATATTGATGGACAAGAATTTCATTATCTAAATTCTCAACTTATAAGCCAAGACATAATTTTTTTCCCCTAAATCTTTCATCTCAAATTCTGTCTTAAGATAACTAACTGTTTCAGATAATTCATCAGTAGTTCCAATAATATTCAAATCGTCCACATAAATTGCAATTATTACAAATTATGATATAGATCTCTTAATAAACACACATGAACATATTGGATCATTTTGAAATCCATTCTTTAATAAATATTCACTAAGATGTTTATACCACATACGTCTAGATTGTTTCAATTCATATAGAGATCTTCATAATTTAACCGAGTAAAGGTCTTGACGATCTGAATTAAATGCTTCTAGAATTTTAAATCCTTTAGGGAGTTTCATGTATATGTTGTTATCATGAGAGCCATATAATTATGCCGTAATAACATCCATTAATCCCATCTGTAATTTCTCGTGTATTGATAAACTTATGAGATATCTAAATGTTGTTACATCCACCACAGGAGAATATGTTTCCTAATAATCAATACCAGGTCTCTACGAGAATCCCTAGGCAATAAGTCGTTCCTTATATCTGACAATTTAATTTTTCTCATTACTTTTTCTTATAAATACCCATTTATAACCGATCAATTTAATACCTTCAGGGGTACGGACGATAGGTCCGATAACTTTATGATTTGCGAGTGATTTTAATTCAGCATCAATCACATCTTTCCAGTTTGGCCAATTATTTCTCCGTCTACATTCTTCTACAGACTTTGGTTCATGATCCTAATCTTCTTTAACAATATCGTATTCTATAGCATATGCAAAATTTTCATCGATATCGATTTCATCTCGAATCCATCTTTTTCTAGTCAAAACATAGTTTTTAAAGATCTTTTCATTTTCAGGTACAGGTACATGTGATTCCTCTAGAATCATTTTTTCAATGTCTAGATACTCTTCTAGAGTAATTATTTCCTCCGTTTGAGCCATTACTTCTTTTCTTTTTCGAGGATTTTTATCTTTGAAACCGACTGGTCTACCACACTTCACTTGCTCATTAGCAGTAGTGAGTTGTCCTTCAAGGACATGAATCCTAATTGGAGTATTTACCGGTGGAATATAAGATTTCGTAACCTTTTTAGGATCAGTAAATGCATCTTCCAATATCATTTTATTAAAATGACAGTCGGTAAACTTTGTCGTGAATGAGTCACCCGTCAATGGCTCAAGATATTTAATTATTGACGGTGATTCATATCCAACATATATCCCCAATCTCCTTTGAGGTCCCATCTTTGTGCGTTGTGGTGGAGCAACTGACACATATACCGCACATACAAAAATTCTTAGATGGGAAATATTTGGTTCCTAACAATAAACTATTTCTAAAGGGGATACATCATTATAATGTATAGGTCTAATACGAATTAATGATGTTGCATGTAAAATAGCATGTCCCCAAGCTTGTATCAGAAGTTTCGTTTTCATAAGCAACGGTCTTGCAAATAGTTGAAGACGTTTTATCAATGACTCTGCAAGACCATTTTGTGTGTGAACATGTTCTACTGGATGTTCAACATTTATCCCAATTGATATACAATAACTATTAAAAGCTTGGGAAGTAAAATTTCCAGCATTATCAAAATGAATAGATTTAATTAAATAGTTCGGGAAGTGAGCTCGTAATTTGATAATTTGAGCAAAAAATCTTGCAAATGCTTGATTACGAGTTGATCATAAACACACATGTGACCATCTTATAAATGCTTCAATTAATATCATAAAATATCTTAATGGTCCACATGGTGGATGAATAGGCCCACATATGTCACCTTGTATTCTTTCAAGAAATTTTAAGGGTTCAGTCCAAATTTTAGATGGGGACGACCATTTTATTAACTTCCCTTGTGAACAAGCAGAACAAGAAAATTCATTGGGTAGAAAAATCTTTTGGTTTTTTAGTGAATTCCCATATGAATGATTAATTATTCTTCGTATCATAATATCTCTAGGGTGTCCCAATCTATCATGCCATGTGATAAAATTATTTTGATTGACAAACTTTTGGTTTGTAACTACATGTACTTCGCCAACACTTATATTTGTAAGATATAATCCAGAGGAAACTGCGGGTAATTTTTCTAAATAACATTTTTTTTTTATCAGAGATGATACTTGTGATAAATAATTATTCTTTATTGCTTTCATTTGTAGTCTCGATGTGATATCCAATTTCGCGGATATCTTTAAAACTCAACAAGTTTCTTCGAGATTTAGACGAATACAATGCATTATCAATACAAATGTTTGTTCCTTTAGGTAATAAAATATTTGCTCTTCCAGAGCCTTCAATAAATTTTGAACTACCCGATATTGTATTCACATATGTGTCTTTCATCACCAAAGAAAAAAAAATCTTGCTTTTTAAAATGGTATGTGTTGAGGCATTTTTCATTCATCACGTGTTCGCTTACAGGAACCTCCATTTTCTTCATTAAATAAAATATAATATTTATAATTAATAATAAACAAATAATAATAATACAAAAAGCATCATTAAACTATATATAAGGCATTAATTAATACTGTTTTATTTATATTTTTTTTCGAAATTTTATTAAATATTATAAAAGAAACACAAATATCCAATATTCCATTATAATTTTCTTGCTCGACAAGAAAGTCGGCTACATAAAACTGGGAGAAATCATTGAGACCAAAAGTTATTTTATCATCACCGGAAGCCGAAGCCAATTTGGTCTCCATTATAATTTTTTCATCATTGAAAACAAAGTTAGTCTCTATAGACCCTTTTCCTTTTAGTGATGCTTGATAAAGATCAATAAAATGTTTTGGCGTACGACAGGTACGCGATCAATGATATTCATACCGCAACGATAGCATTTGTTTTCCACAATCATATTAATTTGATCCTTTTTATTATCATGTATTTCTTTATTGTTCTTCCCTTTTATCATATGATCACCACCACATTCACGACTATTTCTGTGGGAATGACCTGAAAAATGACCGCGGCCACGACCACGATGTTGTCCTCTATAATTATATTATGTCACATTCACTTCAGGGAATGGAGTCGATCCAGTTGGACGGTCCTCATGATTATTCATCAAAATGTCATTATTCTGTTCGGACAATAATAGACATGATATAATTTCATAATAGTTCTCAAATCCTTTTGCACGATATTGCTGTTGTAGGAGCACATTCGATGCATGGAAAGTGGATAAAGTTTTCTCTAACATATCTCCATCAAAAATAACTTCTCCACATAGTTTGAGATTTGTCATGAAAATTGAGATAAAATATATTAGATTGAAATGTTTTCGAAGATACCTTTTGTAAACCTTGACCGATTTGGCTTTCGCAAATGAGGTGCGAAATTTGGTTACCAAAGAAGAGGAGGGAGCCTTGACCTTTTGTTTCGGAAATGAGAGACTCATGCTGATAACGTGTTATGAACATATAAGATAAAGAAAAAAAGAGATAACAACAAAAGAATGTATAATTGTTTATCAAAGGGATACATTTACAATATTCCAATGTGTCCTATTTATAGGACTAGATACATAGAAACCAAAGGTCTACGTAATGGTGGAATGTGAAAAGCAAGAGTCTTGAATTCTTGTTTACAGATAAGTCACATGACTCTCGAATATGATGAATGATTGATCTCAACCATACACATTCTCGACTTGCATCATGAATAGTTATGATCTCAGAATGGTTTAAAGATGTGGCGGTAATTGATTGTTTCAAATATCTCCATGATATAGTTGTACCACCATATATGAATACGTAACCCATTTGAGACCTATCATTATGAGGATCAGATAAATACTCTACATCTGCGTACCCAATCAATTAGGCTTCACATATATATGGATAATATAATCTCATGTTCATAGTTCCTTGAAGGTACCAAAAAATATACTTAACTCTATTCCAATGTCTCTTTGTCGGTGAAGAACTATATCTCATTAATAAATTTACTACAAATGATATATCAGGTCTAGTATGAGTAGCCAGATACATTAGGGCACTAATAACACTAAGATACGGTACTTCAGGACCAATTAGTTCTTCATCACACAAACGACGTGGAAATGGATCTTTACTTACATCAAGTGATCTCACAATCATTGGACTACTAAGGGGATGCACTTTATCCATAGAAAAATCTTTTTAATACTCTTGATGTGTAAGCAGATTGATGGACAAGAATTCTATTATCTAAATGCTCAACTTGCAAACCAAGACATAACTTTGTTTTTCTTAGATCTTTCATCTCAAATTTTTTCTTATAAACCAATTCCTTCCTCCTGCCTATAGTCTTGAGCTACCAATCGGGATTTGTTTCTCACAACAATCCATCTTCACTAAGCTTGTTTCAAAAAAACCCATCTGGTTCCAATAACCGTTTGATCAGTCGGTCTTAGAGTTAGGTACCACACTTTATTTTTTCAAATTGATTCAGCTCCTCTTGCATGGCATTGATCCAATCTGGATTAAGAAGTGCTTCATGGATTTTCTTAGGCTCAATTTAAGAGATAAAAGTGGAGTTTGTAATTTCATCCTATAATTGGTGTCTTGTCCTAAGAGGAGCATTATGATTACCAATTATTAATTCGGGTGGATGATTTTTGTTCTATTTGAAGCTTGATCCTAAAGGATCAGATGTCTGGTCAGATGGACCCGTAACGTCCGGACTGTCAGCCATCTGCTGATTTATAGTCTGGTCGTCTGGTTGAGTATCAACTGATCCAGTCGTCTGATCAGACGTGTTAATCCCGTTGACCGGAGCTTCATCATCACTATCAGATTGGAGTGTAGCTGCTTCCAAACTGTTAGAAACTTCAATGATTTCATCATAATTGCTTTCAATATATTCAACAAAGATGATATGATAAAATTCTTCAATAGTTAGAGTTCGATTATTATACACTCTATAAGCTTTACTAATTGAAGAATATCATAACATAATTCCAGCATCTGCCTTAGCATCTCCCAAATGATTTCCATATCCTTTGCTCTTATAGTTTGCAATACTGGCATTGTGTTTACAACTGATATATTCTAGATATAGCTGTAAACAATGTTGGTTCTTCACTCAATGCATGAATGATCTGAATTTAAGGTTATAACTTGACTCACGATAATCAATTATCTCTTCTTCATTTAATTAATGGTACAATATAATTATAGGGGACCTATGAATATTTTACGGATGTTCATCAAGAAAGATTTCCAAACTGTTAGCAACTTTAATGATTTCATTAGAATTGCTTTCAATAGATTCATCAAAGACGATATGATAAAATTCTTCAACAGTTAGAGTTCTATTATTATACACTATATAAGCTTTACTAACTGAAGAATATCCTAACATAATTCCAGCATCTGCCTTAACATCTCCCAAATGATTTCCATATCCTTTGCTCTCATAGTTTGCAATATTGGCATTGTGTTTACAACTGATATATTCTAGATATAGTTGTAAACAAGGTTGGTTCTTCACCCAATGCATGAATGGTCCGAATTTAAGGTTATAACTTGACTCCCGATAATCAATTATCTCTTCTTCATTTAATTAATGGTACAATATAATTACAGGGGACCTATGAACATTTTACGGATGTTCATCAAGAAAGACAATTGCTCTAAGTGGAAACATGAGGTAAATGGATTCTTAAGAAAATAAATTATATATCTACATGAAAGCTTATTGAATCAGTCCAATTTAAACCACTTTATTAAGGTAAGGTAATTATGATATTGATATTGATGTCTTAATTTGTCGGATATAGGAAATGATTATTTGTCTTTCAAATTAAACCCACTTAAGAAAAATCTCTCTATTTGAAAATTTTAATTATATAACTTTTTTTTGTTTCTTAGCGATAATATAGAACCTATGATATATTAAATCAAACATAGAGACTGATAGGATTAGTGTTTCCAATAGAGATTAGGGTTTGACTATTGTTAATAGTTTATGATAAACGATTCGATATTAATCATGTTAGAGATTAATATCTGTTTCTATTCTTCACAAATCCTTCGAACTCTTAAAACAGATTCTAGGGCGGAAGTGTTCATCGGATTTGAAGCTTGAAGCATTGAAAGAAGAAAGACAGAAAGTAAAGAACACGGCATGTTATTTATGGATGTTCGGAGCAAACCCTTCTACGTCACCCCTTTTTCCACAACTATAAGGATTTCACTAAACTCTTTGAATCAAATAAAGTTTACTGAACTAGCTAACACTTTGTTGAATAAAACAACCTCTATTCAACTTACAATATTAAGAACAATATTATCTCAGCTAGACAGTGTTTTGATTATTTCTCTCTTGAACTTGGAAGATGATAGAAATCAATAAGTGCAAGAGTAATTCGGTATGACAGTAATGTGAGCAAGATAATCATTGATTCTTCCGTTGTCCTTGAGCATCTATTTGTAGTAGAAGGACACCAACGGTTGAATCTTCTTCATGGACATGTGACAAGCATCCATTGGAAGGTCTCCCATAGGACAAGAGTACATCAGACTCTGAGCAAATGGATCGTGGGCGTACCGAACTGGTAGTGTGCTGAATATCCTCTCTGATATTATCTTGTACTGGACAAATCGTTGGAAGGACATTTGCGTACGAGGCGTTCATTCATTTGATGCAATTAGCTGGATTGTTAGACTACACAAGAGAGTGTGGAGTAGAGTAGTAGATAGTCAGTTGAACGTGGGTAGACGTATGCTAATTTTAAACGGCTGCTGAAGCAAGACATTAGACGTACTCCATTAGACTGCCTAGTCTAAGGGAGTTAGACATTAACGTCTAATCGTGTGTTCCATTAGACTACCAAGTCTTATGGAGTTAGACTTCAGTGTCTAACTACGCATCCCTTCTGACTTGTTTGAAGGAGTTGGACGCCAACGTCTAACTACGTTTCCTATTAGACTACCACGTCTAATGGAGTTAGACCTCAACGTCTAATGGAGTTATTTATCAAAATCAAATGAGTTTATTTAACCCCAAATTTTTTTCCTTTATGATGATGTTAAAACTATGCAATCTTAATAAAACAATGTAATCACCCATCAAATATGATAGAAATCAAAGTAGTTCACAAAACTATTCCAACATAGGTTTTTAAAATATGAAAAGCAAAAAAGAGTTTTATGGTCCTTTCCTTTTCACATTTAGATCAACTTCTTCTCACAGCAGAGAGTTGCCCATTAGTAGTTCATGGAATCGAGTGATAGCACATCGGCCGCCTCCACTTCCACCACCTCTATCGCCTCCACGACCTGGACCTTTCTTTGTTGGTCTACAACGTTCTTCGTTCCCTTCTTCGTTCTCTTCAGAAGCTTTGTGTTTTGATTTCGATCGGATTCCTCTAATAGCTCACCCTCTTGAGCCACCACCTCTAGAGCTACCTTCCCCCTTTTTAACATTATCAGCTTCAATAAGAGCTTTTTCTTTAGCAGCAACCGCCTCAACTTCTTCAGCAACTTGAATGGACCTTGAAAAAGAGTCTTCTTTCTCCATTCTCTCGGCTTCAGCTCTATTCATTGCATTGGACATCTCCATTATTTGGGTTTTAAGGAGATCCATTACTGATATAACATCTTGATTAAGCTTTAGGGTGAAAGTCTTTGATTCAGCATACTGCTCCAATTGTCTATTAAAGAAATTCTTCTCAAACTTTTTGTACGTAGTATTCATGATGTTTACTTCGTATGTATTTCTATGCATAGTCTTCTCCAATTCTTTTTGAGTAACAAGAATATAAGACACATCTTTCTTTCTTGAAATTGAATCCTTCTCAAAATTAGTTAATCTGGACTGCAGGTCCAGCATATTCTGTTGTAAGGAGTTCATTGCATCCAACATTGAATTACAGAAGTTTTCTCCACCAGGAGAGGCCTCTTGTGAAGAATGAGCAGCAGAGAACACAACCTAAGAACAAGTTGGAGCAATGTGAATGAGACTTATGTACGTATTTACTTATAAAGAACGCTTTGGTTCTTTATCTTTGGAATGAGAAGAGTGAGCCTTGGACGCATCCTTAGACTGTTCTTGATCATTGAGAATGTCTGCGCATACTTGATGAATCTGTTCAGAAATACCTTCAAAATGAAGGGGTAATTCAACAACTTTATCAATAATGTCTGCCATTGTTCTAATGGGAGATGATCGTGGAACTGGTGAACAAGGCACGCAACATTCTTCCAAAGGTAATCCTTATGAGGATGAAGAACCGTATTTATTAGCTTGTTCTCTCTCAGTAGAGGGAATCTTCTCGAAATCTGCCTCCTTCAAGGGTTCCCCCTTTGCTTTTGAATCTAGAGACTAATCAGCAACCTTTGCTGATTCTTCTTCCAACACTAGAATTTCTTCTTGTGTAACAAGATTATGAGGAGCCACCTCAGATGTCTCCTTCTGTTGAATAGGAGTTTGAAGAGCTTAAACAAAAACCTCCTTTATTGCCAAATTTATTTCAGGTTGATCCAAGACCGGGGTCTGTTCAACAATCTACTGTGCCATTAACCGTTTCTCCTCAAACGATATGTTAGCCAGCTCAATAAGATGGGCAGCGATCTGCTCATCTTCTTTTACAACCGATTGATCAACATCAAATATCTCCATTGGCTCGTCTTCACTAGACAAGTCATGAAACAGACTTAACCTGGAAGAGTCTGTTCCGTGGACCTGTTGAAGGAATTTTGAACAATAGCCATTCATAATGAGGTCCAATCTCTTTAAAGCATTCTGCTCTGCAGGAGCATGCCTATCGAGCGAATTGAAATTGGCCTTTCTCTTCTCAATCATGGGAAACCGAATTCCTTCCATGATATTAGCTACCACTAGATCTTTTCTTTTGAGGGCTTCAGATACCTCATCAGTTTTAGTCCACTTAAGGACTCTCCTCTCTATCTTTATAAGATTCTTCCATTCTTTCACAATTTCCTTTTTCGAGAGCATCTCTTCAAACTGAGTGGCTAACCTGTAGTTCACACAAGTGTCAAAGATATCGATCTTCTCAGTGACTTTCATTTCTACTTCCTCCATCACAAGATTGACAGTACAACTGGCTTCAGAAATTTTCTCCGGAGATTCTGAAGGAATCCCCTTTCCCTTTCCAGGAACCACAATCGGTTTAGGAGTTGGTAAATGTTCACCGATAACAATAATGTGAACTCCCCTTGTTGTTCTCATAATTTCGAAAGGGGACAAAGGCTTCGAAAAGGCCCCTTTTGGGAGTTATAATACAACACCCTTTCTCGTAACATCGAGTTTGATCACAATCGGCTCAATATTCGGTGGAATAGGAGCCTATTTAGATGGTAAAACAACAGTAAGAGTTGGAGCAATAGTCTGCTCTGTTTCAATAGTAATCACAAAATTACTAGTAGCCTCAACCACTACAAATTCTTCGGGGAGGATAGGCGACACAACCCTGTCAATAATTTCACTATTCGGACCAACTGGCTCAACAATTGGCCCTTAAGATTGTTCCATCATAGGAATATTAATAATAGGCACTACAGCCAAAGATAAAAAGTCTCGCACGTTCGCTCGAAGAATGAAAATCAATATTTTAGGTTTTTCGTAGATTGTTTAGGGAAAATTGCAAATTACGGAGAGGAAGAAGCGACCTTAGTAGACTTCTTGGATTCCTTAGATGGCTTAGACGCCTTGGACACATTTGACACCTTAGACGCATTTGACACCTTAGACGCCTTCGACTGATCAACGGTAGGATCAAATGATTTAGCTGGCTTCTTCAACGGGCTGGGGGATGGCGGAAGGGATGAAATGGGAATGGCGGTAATAGGAGGAAGTCCTTGTCTTTCCCTGGAGTCAACTACTCCAGAATCCTTCTTCATAGAGCTCTTTTGGCTATTCGTGCTAGCCGCAGACTCCATTACGGATTTAGTTCTTTTTGCCCCCGTAGATTGAAAGGAAGCAATTTGTCGCTTAGATCGAGTGACCGACTGGCCACCTATTTGTTGGCTGGATGATCAAGAAGCCAAGTCCGTCAAGAGCTTTGATCTTGCAAGAGTTCTCTTCACAGAAAATTTGGTGAATATGCGACTCAAGTTAATAGCCTCACCCTCGCCCATAAGAACACCCAAGTGCTTCATAAACCATCCGAGTTGGGTTCAGAAGCCCACACTCTCCTTGTTCCTCGAGTAAACCAACTAGAAAAAAATTAAAAAATAACGTAGATTCCCAGGTGATTTGCATACCTTTCGAAATGACAGTCATGTAGTCGAAGCGGTCCTAACTGTACAGGTCGAATGAACCTGCTTTGCCTTGGAGAGCCTTCGCCACAATATCGTTCAAAATGATGAAATGCGGCTTTAGGGCCTTCTTCTTCCCGTTTAGCCTGATTGAAGAGTCATCATTGGAGAAAGCAATCTGCATTTATAAGATGGTTTTCGCTGGAAGTGGTAGATTGAAGGTGTGACCATCCGATGAAAGTTCCAGAAACTCAGTATAGGCAGATTCATTGAAAGAGATTGACGTTTCGTTGACAGTCGCCGTAATGGAATCTCCGACCATGTTCGCCGTCTTGAAGAACTCTCATACTTCCTTCTCGTAGAAGACGAACGGTCCGTCAAGGTACTTTAGAAGACCAGAATACTCTAAGGAATGGAACATATCAACAATATCTTGTTGATCAATGGTGTCAACCGATGCGAAATCCACCTACAAGGTGTTGTGACCAAGAGTGATAGGTTTCTTGTTAGCCATTTTAGAATAGATGATGAAGATGAACACGATTTCTTAGAGAGAAGTTAGAGAAAAGATAGGGTTCTTAAGAAACTTGTGAGAGAAAAATCTTCAAACACATGCACAATGTCTTTAAATAGAATCCGAAAAGTCACATGTCTTAACTGTCAGTTTTGACAAAGATGGACCACCAATTAATGTTAGACGCCTTTTCCCAAAGGTAGTCATCATTAACTGGGTTTAAACCAATAATAATTTAATATTAAAGGGTATATTAGTCATTTTCCTTGACATTGAAAGACATGCGTCTTCAAATCATTAATAAATGACTGCTTTAATGTTTATGCGGGAAAGTTAGATGACCGCGCATAAGAACAGTTGTCCTTAAATTGTCCGAAGATGAAACGTCTAACTGCACGCATAGTTAGACGTGTCATTTGCTTTTACTTTCTGGTATCTAAGTTGGATAGACATCTATTAGACGCAGACGTCTAATCACGCTTGTCTTATAGATGTCTAAGCGTCTATTAGACATAGACGTCTAATTATGCATAGATGTCACGTATTAGACGTGTGTCTAGTTAGACGTTAGCGTTTAACTACGCTAGTTTTATAAACGTCTAAACGTCTATTAGACTTCGTCGTCTAACCGCATAAGTTTTAAACCAAGACAATCCACCTCTGAAGCACATTTTATGTAAGCATATGTATGTCTAAGTACTTGCTTCTCTTTTAGATGTCCTCGTCTAATGGACCAATTAAAGCTTTTGTTTGCGTGCATCTGTTTTAAAACATTTTAAAACATTAAATTTCCCCCTCAATTTATGCATATTTACAGAATAAATAAATGAATGTTTTGAGGTCCTCAAGACCAAAAATATTTTTAGGTAAGAAACACTTAGTCTGTGGAAGTGGCGTGTGCCACTGTGCATCTTCTTGAGCATGATCTCAAAAGAGTGTGTTCCATGTTTCCTCCATGTAGTTACCCTATATCACCTACACAAAAATTCATTTACAACTTTTGGTACCCACATTCACTTGGGTTCTGGGTCAATCAGTCCCTTAGGATCCATATTTGAGTTATCTTGATGGATTTCTCATTTTGTGTTTTGATTAATGCGTATGATTTAGGCTTAGCAGACGTCTTCATGCTAGCAGTTGATCCCTTAACCTTAGAGGATGATTTTTGTTTAAAACTCCTTGACTTCCTGTCAGTTTTGATATGCTAGATTTGCTGGCTACTTCTAACTTAGGTTTTAGTCAGCTAACAGTTGGCGGAACATAAATAATCTCATCCTTTAATGTTAGATCTTCACAGCTTGATTCAATTCCACTATCAGTTAAACTCCATATGATAAAGCTTATTGGCTTAAGCTTGTCATTTGCTGAGTTTAACTTCTTATAGGACTTGTCTGAGTCATCGCAGTCAAATCCTAGACCGGATTTGCATCCAGCTGGCCTCAAAAGACTAATCTAATACTTGAAATCTTCTCCAAACCTTGTCCAAGAATTGACAATATAGTTTAAACGTTTGTTTTTAGAAGAAAAAGTTTGAATCTTTTCCTTGAGCGTCTCATTCTCTGATGAGAGCTCATCCATGTTTTCAAAAACTTTTAGCTCAGAGATTTGAGAAAAAGTATATTCATCTTTTTCAGATTTTGAACTTATTTCAATTTGAGATTTTGATAGTTTTTTATACTCTGAGACCATGTCATTTAGTGCATCCACTAATTCATCTCGTGAAAAATTTTCAAAAGAGAAATCTAATACCTCAAATTCCTCATAATCTTCCTCTTCTCTTGCCATGAAGCAAACAGCCTCTTCATCATCACTGTCACTGGATGATGAGTAGTCTGAGTCGCTTTGCATCCACTTGGTCTTGCTGTAAGCCGCCATAAGGGTCTTCAACTCATTTTCCTTGTCTTTCTTCTTCTCATCACGCTTCGGTTTTCTGCACTCCGATTTGTAATGACATAAAATACCACAGTTAAAACATTTAACGTTAACTTTAGATTTAGCTTTATCATCATTGGTATTATTAGAGGAGCTTGAGTTAGAATTGCTCTTCTTCTTCATGAATTTGCCGAATTTCTTCACGAGAAGAGCCATAGTATCGTTGATGAGCTACTGAGCATCTGTCTTTACTTTAGTGGAAAATGGTGACTCCTCAGTAGTCACCAAAGCCTTGGTTATGATGGCGGATGTGGGGTGCTCCTCTTCATTTCTAGAGTTCAACTCGAACTCATAAGCTTACAGATCAGAAAGCAAGTCGAAAAGCTCCATCTTATTTAGGTCTTTGGACTCCCTCATCGCCATAATCTTGATGTCCTACTCCCTTGGTAAAGCACACATGACCTTTATAGAAATCTCTTTGTTGTTGTGGGTCTTTCCCATAATAGATAGGGTGGTAACAATCTGACTGAATCTCTCTGATGTTTTCTTTGGTTTGCGTATTGCCTTTATAGAGTTGAGTGAGTCTGTCCCAAATTTCTTTGGCTGATTTGCAAGATATGATGTAGTTGAACATGCTGTCGTCAAGAGATTTGTACAAGATATCCATGGCCAAGTTGTCGAGGTTGTTCTTCCTTTTGTCTTCATGTGTCCACTCTGATTTTTCCTTCTCTATCTTGATAGGACCTTATGTGGCCACACTCCATATGTCATCGTTTAAGGAGGCAAGATGGGAACGAACTCTTTTATTCCACACCATGTAGTTTTCTTTTGAGAACATTGGGATCTTGGAGGAGCTAACATCTTTCGACATGATTCAGGTTCTTTTAGAAGCTTGAGAATATAAAACAAGGCTCTAATACCACTTGATTGGATCAGTGTTTCCAATAGAGACTAGGGTCTGACTATTGTTAACAGCTTATGACAAACGGTTCAATATTAATCATGTTAGAGATTAATATTTGTTTCTATTCTTCACAAATCCTTCGAACTCTTGAAACAGATTTAAGGGCAGAAGTATTCGTCGGATTTGAAGCTTGAACCAATGACAGATGAAAGACAGAAAGTAAAGAATACAACAAGTTGTTTATGGATGTTCGGAGCAAATCCTCCTACGTCACTCCTTCTTCTATAACCGGAAGAATTTCACTAAACTCTTTGAATCAAATATAGTTTACTTAACTAGCTATCACTTTGTTGAACAAAACCGTCTCTGTTCAACTTAATTAAGAACAATATTATCTCAGCTAGACAATGTTTTGATTCTTTCTCTCTTGAACTTGGAAGATGATAAAAATTAGTAAGTGCAAGAATAATTCGGCAAGACAGTAATGTGAGCAAGATAACCAGTGATTCGTCTGTTGTCCTTGAACATCTATTTATAGTAGAAGGACACCAACTGTCGAATCTTCTTCATGGGCACATGGCAAGCATCCATTGGAAGGCCGCCCATAGGACAAGAGTACAACAGACTATGAGCAAATGGATCGTGGCCCTACCGAACTAGTAGTGTGTCGAATATCCTCTCTGATATTATCTTGTACTGGACAAACCATTGGAAGATCATATGTGTAAAGGCGTTCATTCATTTGATACAATTAGTTGGCTTGTCAGATTACACAGGAGTAAATGGAGCAAAGTAGCAGACAACTAGTTGATTGTGGGTAGACGTATACTTACTTCAAACAGTTGGTGAAGCGAGGCATTAGACGTGCTCCATTAGACTGCCTAATCTAAGGAAGTTAGACGTCAACGTATAATCGCGTGTTCCATTAGACTACCAAGTATAATTGAGTTAGACTTCAATGTCTAACTACGCATCTCTTCAGACTTGTCTGAAGGAGTTAGACGCCAACGTCTAACTACATTTCCCATTAGACTACCATGTCTAATGGAGTTAGACCTCAACGTCTAACTACGTATCTGTTAGACTGCAACGTCTAACTACGTATCTGTTAGACTTCAATGTCTAACTACGTATCATTTCAGACATGTCTAAAGGAGTTAGACGTCAACGTCTAATTCAGTATCTGTTAGACTATAACGTCTAACTACGTATCTGTTAGACTTTAACGTCTAACTACGTATCACTTCAGACTTGTCTGAAAGAGTTAGACACTAAAGATTAACTACTTACTTGTTAAACTGCAACGTCTAACTACGTATCTGTTAGACTGCAACATCTAACTACGTATCTGTTAGACTGCAATGTCTAACTACGTATCTATTAGACTCTAACGTCTAACTACGTATCTGTTAGACTTCAACGTCGAACTACGTTACCCATTATACGATCATATCTAATGGATTTAGACCTCAACGTCTAACTTCGCAACACGTCTAATTAGCCTGCTTAGAGCTCGTCTAAATTAGCCAAGTCTGACGCACCTGCACACACTTAGTTTTATTCACATTTAAACATTATCAAAACTCAGTTGTTTAATATTTCATAATTTCCGTTTAATTAACTCTTTAATTAGTTTTTTCCAACAATTTCTTCTAAGTTAATTAACTTTTAACTTATTTTTTTCCAACAGAGAGCATTTCATAGAATTCGAAGTATTATCAATATGCTTGAAAATAGTTTCATAAATTAGTTGTGTCGTTGATAAAAGCACATATTGGTTAATTCTAAATTCTAATTGTTGTGAATGAGCAGAGATAGATGAATTCCACTTGTAATCTTGTTACAGAAAAACAATATTGAAATATATTGCTTCTTCTCTCTCAAGTCCCAATTGCTTATCATCAACTCCCCTTTTCCTCTTTGATTATCGTTTGTTAGTATTCTAATTAATAATATCTTATCTTTATGTTCTGTTGGTGATGAGTGTTGATTGGATTCAAATCTACTATAGTAAACGACGACCATCTATCCATGTTTGTGTATATACATACTCGTTGTAATGTTTGAAAGTTGAAAATTGAAGATGGTTCTGATAATGTGTGTTTATAGGTTGCATTTCTTGTTTGGAAAAAACCTAGAGAGTTACTAGGATAGTGGATCAAAAAGGCGTTAAGAAAATATGTGGCGAACCTAGTGGGCGATCAATTTTCAGGTTGGTTGTTATTGTAACTCTGCTTTATTCATGATAGAAATCCTTAGGTATTAATTTGGTGTGTATGTAGTTGATGGGAGAGTTTAAGAGGAAGGATTAATACTTTGTTTCCTAGAACATTATTGTAAATTCTTACTATTCTTACTTTTATGACGTGGTTAATAGAGGAGAACAACTATGTGTAAATTAAACATATAATCCCATTTCGAAACAGCTGGAATTGAATTTGGACACGAAAATGTCAACCAATTTATGGATTTTCAAGGAAATTATCAGTACCAGCTCTAGGATGTGTTTTCAAATGGGATTTGAAATAAAATGATGATGTTATTTTTGTGTGGGCAATGTATGCATCAACTGACTGCAAGACTTGTGGAGGCTCTTGGGAGTTGTGTTGAAGTTAAGGTTCCTTATAAGGAACTTGCTATAATGTTTTCTTCATTCTAATTATAAGGTATGTATCATTCATAGTTCGTTTAAAATAGATTCATTGCTTGTCTTTGGTGTCTTTTCATACTTAATTTGCAGACATTAGCCAATGATAGATAATTTATATTTTACTATGTCTTCAAACTGGATTTATTATTCACTAACATGTATCCCGTGCATTTGCACGAGTAATAATATAAAAAACCGTGAAAAAAATATTACGGTAAAAATTTTATAGGCGGGTCAACCCACAATCCGACCCAAGTATTCATTTACTCTCACATATATCCAAATTAACCACAGCTCTCGACCCGGCAATCCGGATACTTTAAAAATTAAGCATCATTATATATATATATATATAGATTAGCCAAAGCTTGCAACAAGTGTTGGATACAATATATATATATATATATAAAGTTCTTAATTTTAATTCATTTCTTTAAAACTGAAACCAATTGGAGAAGATTAAATCTCTTCTTTCTCCTTTCTATGGAACATGAGGTTTCAACAACATTTATAACTGCTCTATTTTGCAATGCAACATTAAAGACAACAATTATGGTTAAAAATCTAATATTGAAAATCTTCTCAAAGAATAAAACTTGTAAATTCACATTAATCATAACTAAAAACTATACACCGGCAAAACAGGGATAACTGAAGTTGGTTTAGGAAATGCAAGGAAATTATAAGACATGTTGAGTTAGGTTCTTTTGAGAATCAATGTTTCAATACTGATGGTGTATTTTGATTAAATTTTAGAACTCATAATAATTTGGTATGTTTTTCCTTAAGAAATGTGTGACTTTCATGTTCTTTTGTGATGAACGCATATACAATATTTTAGCTGAAAACATTATATCATTATACAATTCAATACATATTCTGACTAAATACATTGTTTGGCATACTACATATGTTACTTAAAATGTTAAAGCTACTTTTTAGGCTCGTTTATTGTAGTTCTATTTTCATCACATATTTTGTGTTCTTTTTATATTTTATACTTCAGAAGAAATCTGATTTCAACATGCTATAGGTTTCGACACATTTTAACATGATGTTAAATGTATAAACTCTTTGAGCCAATAAAGTGGTTGTTATTGTGATTTCTTTGTAATGAATTCTTCAGGTGGCATTGCAGTCTCTCGACCAAATTCCCACTGATGAACATTGCTTTCATTCCACCTTATGTTAATGGGCACACCTTGTTATCCTTCCAGTCTTTGACAACAAATAGAGATCAATGCATTGCATTGTGCTCTGAAATATTTTGGCATGTTTAACAATATTTTGGGAACTTTTACTACTTAATGGATTTCATTTGTAAATTTGTAATGAACTATGTTAGTTTACAATAAATTTATCATATAATTATTTGTTTTGGTTATATATATATATATATATATATATATATATATATATATATATATATATATATATATATATATATATATATATATATATATATATATATTAAATAAATAATCATTTAAAAAAGATTCAATTGAATTAATAATATTAGTTTTTGAAATAATGCGCAGAATATTGCAAATTTAATACAAAATTTGAAAATATATTATATACAATTATGTAAATCGTGTATTGTAAAGAGTATTACATTACGTAATTTAATAAGGTATTGCAGTTTATGTTGAATATATTTTTAATGTAGATAGTATAGATATGGTTACATAAAAATGTGCAAATTTTACTACTTGATGTATATCATTTGCAAATTTGTAATGAACTAGGTTAGTTTATAATAAATTTATCATATAATTGTTTGTTTTGGTTATTATATATATATATATATATATATATATATATATATATATATATATATATATATATATATATATATATATATATATATATTAAATAGGGAATCATTTAAAAAAAAGATTAATTGAATTAGTAATAGTAGTTTTTAAAATAATGCCCAGAATGTTACAAATTTAATACAAAATTTGAAAATATATTATGTACAATTATGCAAATCGTGTATTTAAAATAACGCAAATAAAGTTGTAAAAATTATTGTTAATATTATTGTAAAATTATGCCTAAAGTAATTGCAATAACTGCAGACATAGCTGTAGAATTAAGTGTTAATATAATGCAGTATTATCAATAAAATAATTTATCTATAACATTGCTAAAAAATGATAATGATGTAATACACGAAAATATATTGAATATTTTAAATAAAATTTCAAACCAAATATTGCAAATAAAACATCAGATATATTTACAAATAAAAATAAATATAGGTATTGCAAAGAGTATTAAATTATGTAATTTAATAAAGTATTTCAGTTTATGTTGAATATATTTTTAATGTAAATAGTGTAGATATGATTGCATAAAAATGTGCAAATTTTATTGTTTTATTTTTATATATTTGTTATATTGAATATTGCAAAATATATTATAATTCATAATTTTATAAGTTATTGTATTTTATGTTGAATATATTTTTATTGTTAAATAAATTCATTTTATTAGAATTTCTATTACAAAATATTAGATTTATTAATAAAAAATATATTACAAAATCTATGACAATTATATATTAATCATGGTTAATTACAATTTCAGAAAAAATGGATTTTTACCTTACATTTATAAATTTTTTATTTCACAGTGTAAACACTAATTCAAATTTGCAACCAGGTATTTACAATTTTTAACGGTACTTGCAAATGTAGTTGCGAAGTTCAAACTAATGTTAAAACAATAGCTAAAGACCATTTTTAATGTAAAGATAATTGCGGAACACTAGATGCAAATCAATTATTTTTAGATTCCCATACAATCTAATTTGAGAAAATCATATAGGGACATTATTAATAAATAATTTTCATTTAATTATTAATTTATATGATGAAATTAATTTTTATATATAGTATGATATATTAAAAATTTATATTTTTAATTAAAAATAAAATTTAAAACTTTTATAAAATATAAAAACAAAATTAAATAAATATATTAATAATATTATATATTTATTTTAATTGATTAGTATTCAGATATATAAAGTCTTAAACAATACAGTTTAGACTAATTAAAATTAACATATTTAATAAGATGATAACAGATAGAAGAGCCTAGTTTTTCCTCTAGACTTGAAAGGTCTTTTCCATTTCCCATTCCCAAGAAAGAATAAAAAACCCTTTCCAATTCCATAAACCCTGTTTTTCTAGCATTTAAAGTGCACAAATGTATGTATCCAGATTTAGAAGTGGGTTGGTATAGTATACTTTAATATTTTATCCATACCTTATACCTTACCTAAAATTTTAGTATGCAAAAAATGTATACTTTTACCTTACATTGATTTTGGTATACCTTGTTTCGATATACGTTAATTTCGATATACAAAAAATTCATACCTTTAACTTACCTTAATTTCGGTATACCTTATTTTCAGTACGGTATCGGTATTATACCTTTAATACCTAAAAAATATATTAATTTTAAAAAAAAATCAATCTCATCGGTAAAGTATAGATTGCATATATTGAATAATATTTCAATATAATTATATTTTGATATTATTAAAAAATTATATTTCTATAATTAAATTAATTTCAAATCTATTTAATTATTTTCTTATAAGTAATATATATATATTTATATATATATATATTAACTTATAAATATTATTTCGGTATTTTGGTATATCTCGATATACCAAAATTTTAAAAATCTCATACATTTACCGTACCAAATAACTACGGTATCGATATCATATCTTACATTTTTTTCGGTATATCTTAAAAGTCGATATTTTTGATATATTACAGTATGGTATTTTCGATATACCTTTAATATCGGTAATTTTCTCCACCCCTAGCCAGATTCACGAACATTTATTCTATCTACAATGGTGGAAGATGGGTCCTCCAGCGTTTCAGCGTTTCCGATATCCTTAAACCCCTTGGTCAAACTGTTGACTCTCTCTCTCAGGGTGAGCAAACAGGTAAACTCAATCCGTATTATCCAACCCAAATTAAATTTACCCAACCCGTAACTCAACCCATATTATTTACTAATATGGCTTGGATATGAGTTGGGTAACCCAATTTTTTTTTATTTTTTCATTTAACATGTATTTGACTCATTTAACACATTTTTATCCGTTTAACACGTTTTTCACATTTTTCATATTTTTGGTACGTTTTGACACGTTTTTAACACGTTTTCCACATTTTTACACGTTTAATACGTTTTCACACGTTTAACACGTTTTGACACTTTTAATACGTTCTTAAGATGTTGAACACGTTTTTGGCACGTATAACACATTTTTGACACATTGAACACGTTTTTCATGTTTTTGACATGTTTAACACGTTTTTGACACGTTTGACATGTTTTTCACGACTATGACACATTTAACACATTTTGACATGTTTTATGGCACGTTTAACACGTTTTCCACATTTTTGACACGTTTAGTACGTTTTTCACACATTGAACGCATTTTGACACATTTAACACGTTTTGACACGTTTAACATATTTTGACACGTTGAACATATTTTTCATGTTTTTTGGCATGTTTAACACGTTTTTGACACGTTTAACACATTTTTGACACGTTGAACATGGTTTCATGTTTTTGACATGTTTAACATGTTTAACACGTTTTTCACGATTATGACAAATTTAACATATTTTGATACATTTTTTTACGTTTTTGGCACATTTAACACGTTTTGACACATTGAACATGTTTTTACGTTTTTCACGTTCATGACATGCTTAACACGTTTTTACCACACTTAACACATTTTCACACGTTTTTCACGGTTATGACAAATTTAACATATTTTGATACATTTTTTTACGTTTTTGGCACATTTAACACGTTTTGACACATTGAACATGTTTTTACGTTTTTCACGTTCTTGACATGCTTAACACGTTTTTACCATACTTAACACATTTTCACACGTTTTTCACGTTTTGGCACGTTTTGACACGTTTAACACGTTTTCCACGTTTCCACATTTTTGGCACGTTTTGACACGTTTTTGACACTTGTAACATGTTTCTCATATTTTGACATGTTTAATACGTTTTCACACATTTAACGTGCCAAAACGTGAAAAAATAAACGTGTTAAAAATGTGAAAACGTGTTAAACATGCATAAAATGTGTTAAACGTACCAAAAACGTGTTAAAACTTATTAAAGCGTGTTAATGTGCAAAAAATATGTTAAACATGTCAAAATATGTTAATTATGCAAAAACGTGTTAATGTGTGAAAAACGTGTCAAATATGTCAAAAACATGTTAAAATGCCAAAAACGTGAAAAACATGTTAAACGTGTGAAAAACGTGTTAAACATATAAAAAATGTGTTAAAATGTCAAAAACGTGTTAAACGTGCCAAAAATATGAAAATCGTGTTAAGCTTATCAAAAATGTGTTAACGTGTTATATATGTCAAAAACGTATTAAACATGCCAAAAATGTGTTAAACTTGTCAAAAACGTGTTAAGCATTTTAAACACGTGAAAAACGTGACAAAAACATGAAAAACGTGTTATTAGTGTGAAAACGTGTTAAACATGTCAAAAACGTGTTAAATGTGCCAAAAACATGAAAACGTGTTCAACATATGAAAAACGTGTTATAAGTGTGAAAACGTGTTAAAAATGTTAAAAACGTGTTAAACATGTTAAAAACGTGTTCGATATAAAGTTGGAAGATGATTAGTTTATATTTGATTAATAATAGATAATTAAATTAAATTTATATAATTTGGGTAACCCTAATCCAACCCAAATTAAACTCAACCCAACCCAAATTAACCAACCCAAATTAATATTTTGGGTTTGGTTTTGGGTTTGGGTGAACCCAAATTATGCTCACCCCTACTCTCTCCTCAAATCAAAAGCTTCTCTTCAATCGGAGAACTCAACCCTTGTGTCCGAATTGAACAAGTTGAGCGCTGTTATTGCTTGTTTGGAAATAGAAAGTTATTTTGTTGGGACTCGGTCGAGTGAACAGGGAGATTTGGAAGAGGAGAAGAAGACAGTTGATCGGAAAATATAGGAATTGAAACGAGATTTTGATGATCAAATAGAGGTGACCAATGGGTAGAAATTGAAGCTATCTAACAAGAAAAAGTTGGTTGAAGAGATGGTAGTTAAGTTTGACAAGTTTAAGGCTGAGAATAATCATTTATTGGAGACTAAAATGGAGGAGAAACAAGACCACATTGATCACTTGTTGAAGGAAAATAATTATCATAAACTTTGCATGAAAGGCTAAGATTTATAAACTATGATTTTATTTAACTAGAAACAACAAACATAACAGTTTCATTGGTAATTTTTTTTAATCAAATTTATGAATGGAAATAGTAACAATTTAATAAATGGTTAAATAATTAGTATTATAATTGTTAAAATGATAGATGAAAATAATTTGATTAAATATATATATATATATATATATATATATATATATATAATTATAAATTTTATTCAACAATCACATTTATTAAATGTAATTAAATGAAATTGAGAGTGTGAGATGTTGTCTGGATATTGAGAATATGTGGTTGAGTTTAGGGTTATATTCATATGATATATTGATATGTGAAAGGTTATGATTCAAGTATAGCTCATTGATTTGATTTATATGCTTTAGAATGGTATCAAAAGAATAGTAGTTGAGGTTGATCGACATGACATTGTATCTAATTATGCAATTAAAATTCGTGCAATGGTCTTTAGATAAATCTTGAAAAATAAAAATTTTAAAATAAATAATATATTATAAATTTGGGATAAAAATGTGTGTTTAGATTATAAATTGTGTTTAACTTAATTTTTTTCTTTATTTATAAAATTCAGTTTTATTATTATTTTTTTAATTTAAATATATTCACTATCAATAAAAAGAGATTAGAAAGAGAAGAGAAAATAAAAAATAAAATTAATTATATTGGGATGTGAATTTTAATATTTATTTAGATGAAAAATTAAACTAAAAAACTGTTTCCAGTAATTAAAATTTTTAATTAGGTTTAATTTAATTTTCTTGACATACTAAGATAACTTAAGTGACAAGATTAATTTATAAAAAACTTCTAACTAGAACATTATATCTTAAGTTAAAGTTGATGTCATAACTATGTATCACTATATAATTTACGTTCTTTTTAGTTTTCATACATCGTTCAATTGCAGATTTGAAAATGATTTATTTTTTACCGCTATTTTAATATAAGAAACTTGGTTCAATTTCAACAATATTCTTATTAGAAATATAACATATTTCTTTTAATGGGAAATATCTTATATTTATTAAAAAAAATAAATAATTTATTAATAGAAAATATCTTATATTTTTATATTTGTTAAAAAATAATTAATTTATTAATAGTAAATAACTTTCTTACTTTGTTCAATACATATTTGGAACTATTTATTTTTTATAAATTGTTTTTTGATATAACAAGTTTGGTTAAATTGCAACTAATATTCCTCTAAGAAAACAACCTATTTCTCTTACTGGGACATATCTTTAACAATTTATTAATAAAGAATAACATGTATATATATATATATATATATATTAAATAAATAATTAATTTATTAATAGAAATTAACTTATATTTATTAAAAAAAATGATTAATTTAAATTAATAAAAAATATGATGGATTATCCATTTGGAAACAATAGTCTAGCTACTATTTAAAGAATTAAATAACATTATCATCATATTAAAATATTTTCTTAAATTAATCAAAACCATAAAACTATGGTGTACCACTTTAATTTTATTCTTCTTAAGTATAAATATAAATAAATTAATATATATATATATATATATATAAAGCTTTAACCGTTAAAAAAAAATCAATGATTATAATTAATATTATGTTAATACATCTTCGTATAACGTTTAATGAAAAAACTCAACATTTTAATACAAATGAGAAATATTACTATAGTGCATTTTTTCTCAACTCTTCATTTTTAAGTTTTTTTTTTTTCAAACGAACTCAAGCCTTACTGAATTCGATCATCTTGCTTACTGAATTCAAGCCTTTGAATATTCAAAATGTGAAGCTGCTTTCCTGATTGTACTGTGTGTGAATCAAGAGAGAGCTAGAATCAAAAACACCTTTAGTTGAGCGATATTCTTCATCTTGTAAATTGAACAGAGAGTGTTCTGTTCAATAGTGAGCTAAGTGTGTGCAAACTGTATTTGATTCTTATCATATTATAGTGAATCCTTCTGGTGGTTGGAAGAAGGGGTGACGTAGGAGAGTTTCTCCCAACATCCATAAACAAACTGTTGTGTTCTTTCATTTCTGTCATCTTTTCATTCTTCATCTTGAGCTTCAAACCCAAGTAAACAATTCCTCATTGATTTTGATTCAATTGTTTACAAGAGTTTGCGTAGAATAGAAAGTGAATTAAATCCTTAACATGATTTCTTTCAAACCGCTTTTCATAAGCCTTCATCAATAGCCAGACCTCCGTCTCTATCGATAAAGCCGATCCTATCAATTGGTATCAGAGCAAGGTTTCTATTCTCAAGCTTTTTCTGAAAAATGTCGACCATAACCAAAGATGTCAGTGCTACAACCATTCCAACTTTCTTTCGAGAAAACTACATTGTATGGAAGAAAAGAGTTCGTGCTCATATTTCTTCTCTTCATGACGACATGTGGAGTGTCGTCACAGAAGGTCCTATCAAGATTGATAAGGAGAAATCTGACTGGACCGCTGAAGAGAAGAGGTAGAATAACCTCAACAACATGGATCTTGATGTTCTGTACAGATTTTTCGATGACAGCATGTTCAACTACATTATCGAATGCGATACTGCCAAAGAGGTCTGGGACAGACTCACCCAACTGTGTGAGGGCAACGAGAAAACCAAGGAAAACAAGATTATGGTTGTCACTCAGCAGTTTGATAACTTCAAGATGCGTCCTGGTGAAACAATAAACAACTTCGACACCAGATTCAGCTAGATTGTCTCCTCCCTATCCATTCCAAGCAAGACCTATAGCAACAGGGAGCTTGATATCTAGGTCATGCGTGCTCTTCCAAGGGAATGAGATATAAAGACAATGGCGATGAGAGAATCCAAAGATCTCAACAAGATCTCTCTCTTTGATCTCTTTACTGATCTTAAGGCCTATGAGTTCGAGCTGAACTGTAGGATGGAATTAGATCAACCCACATCCGTTATTATTGCCAAGGCGCTGGTGAATGCTGAAGAGCCACCAACCGCTCCAGATATGAAGATGGCAGCTCAGCAACTAAGTAGTGATGCCATGTCTCTCTTTGTGAAGAAGTTTGGTGACTTCATGAAGAAGAGCAACTCTAACTCAAACTCTTCAAATTCTAATGACAATAAAAAATCTAAAGCTAATTTTATTTGTTTTAACTGTGGTATTAAAGGTCATTATGCATCGGAATGCCATAAGCCGAAACGTGAAGATGCCAAGGATGATGGAAAAGAACTGAAGGCTCTTATGGCAGGTGACGGGAAGAACAAAAGAAGCAACCGTGATTCCTACTTCTCATATAGTTAAAGTGATGAAGAAGAGGTGGCCTGCTTCATGGAAAGAGAAGATGAAGAAAGAACTCGGGAGACTGAGGTATTTGACTTCTCTTCAGAAAGGTTTTCAAGGGAACAAATGGTAGCTGCACTAAATGATATGGTCATCGAGTACAGAAAGCTAGCAGAATCCCTAAATGAAACTAAATATTTACCAGATGTAAACAAACCAAATTTGTTTCAAATTGAAGAGTCAAATGTTTTTGAAAAGAAGATTGAAGAGATCTCATTTGAGAATGAGATGCTCAAAGAACAGATTCAAACCCTTTCATCTGAAAACAAAAGGTTAAACTATGTAGTCTGTGCATGGATATGGTCTGGAGAAGCTGTCAAATATCAGATCAGCAAGTTAAAACCTGCTGGATCTAGATCCGAATTGGGATTTGATAGCAATGACCCTAACCTGTCATGCAAAAAGTCAAACTCACCAACTGACAAGCTTAAGCCAATAAGTTTTGTCAAAGGGAGTATGACTGACATTGAATCTGATCCTATTCATGAAGAAGTAGCTTTCAAAAATGAAATAGTTTATGTTCCGCCGTCTGTTAGCTGGCTTAAGAATAATCTAGAAGCAGCTAATAAGTCTGGCAATCTAAAACCCAACTCTAAGTCAAAGAGTTTTAAAAGAAAATCTTCTTCAAAAGTTAAGGGATCAGTGGCTAGTAGGAAGTCATCTGCTAAGTCAAAATCTTATACATTAATCACAACACAAAATGGGAAATCCATTAGAATAACTCAAATATAGATTCCTAAGGGACTAATTGATCGAGGACCCAATTGAATATGGGTACCAAAATGTGTAAATAGTTTCTTTTGTAGGTGATGCAGGAGGATTGCAGGAAGGAAGCAAGAAGAATACTCTTTTGAGTACACGGCCTGGAAGATCAACAATGGCTTTTGCCATTCTAGTAGATTAAATGTTTTCATTTGTTAAAAATATTTTTGGTCTTTGGACCACAAAAATTGTCTCTTATGCCTTTTTGTCCCTATACAAAATGAGAGGGAAAATTACTTTGGAAGTAAGGATACTCTCAAGACGAAAATCCTTAATCGATCTTTTAGACAAGTGTGTCTAAAAGAAATGGTTTGTACTTAGACGTATTTTTGCTCAAAATCCATACATCTAAGTCTATATGTTGAGGTTTTAAATCTACGCAATTAGAAGGACATGTCTAATAGACGTTAGACGTTTTTACGTCATGAGCAAGAGGATGCTCACGTCTAATAAAACACACGTCTAACACGTGGTGTTCATGCGAAATTAGATATATTTTTATACAACACGGAATTAGACGTATCCGTCTAATAGACCCATCCGTCTAATAGACGTTTAGTTATATGGATTTATGTAGTAAGAAAAACGTCTAACTACGTGCCGATTAGACTGATCAAGGACAACTGTCCCACGTGAGGATATATCCGCTTTTCCCACTCAAATATCAAATAGTCATCTCTAAACAACGTGAAGACACATGTCTGTCAAGTTTAGAGAAAATGACTAATATACCCTCAATTTTAATAATGACTCCTTGAAAAGGACGTCTAACATTTATTGATGGGCCATACCCTTAAGAAAAGTGACGGTTATTCTGCATATATTTCCTCTGTCTATATAAGGATATCCTTGCATGAGTTTGAAAGCTTTTCATCTCTCGAAATCCTTAAGAACCCTAGTTTTCCTTGCATTTCTCTCTCTAAATCTCTCTGAAATCTTGTGTCTGTTCATATTCCTTCAAAATGGTGAACAAGAAAACCACTTTGGGTCATTGTACATTACAGGTGGATTTTCTATCGGTCTACACTTTCGATCAACCGGAAGTGGTGGATATATTCAGAACCCTAGAGTATTCTGGGTTAAGGAAGTATCTCGGTGGTCCTTTCATCTCCTATGAAAAAGAAGTTTGCGAGTTCTTCAAATCTGCAACTATGGTGGGCGAATCTATCGTTGCAACCGTCAACGACGTGAAAATTTCTTTTGACGAAACTGTATATGCGGAGTTCTTTGAACTTCCGACGGAGGGGCACACGTTTGACATGATTCTTTCTTCTGATATCATGCAAGAGATGAAGAAGGCCTTTTCTGCTGATGGCTCGATGATCCATGTTAATGGAAACAAGAAGGTACTCAAACTCCACTTCATTTTGCTGAACGATGTGGTGGCTAAAGCACTACAAGGGAAATCTGGTTCCTTTCAACTCTATAGTCAAGACCGTTTTGACTATATGTGCGCGATATCAAAAGGAATCCAGGTAAACTGGGCATCTACCCTCTTCCAAAACTTCTGCTTTTCTATCTGACTATATGTGACACGCTTAACACGTTTTTAGCATGCTTAACACATTTTCACACATTTTTCACGTTTTGGCACGTTTTGACACGTGTAACACGTTTTCCACGTTTCCACATTTTTGGCACGTTTTTGACACGTTTTTGACACTTTTAACATGTTTCTCATATTTTGACACGTTTAATACGTTTTCACACATTTAACGTGCTAAAATGTGAAAAAAATAAACATGTTAAAAACGTGAAAACGTGTTAAACATACATAAAATGTGTTAAACGTGCCAAAAACGTGTTAAAACTTATTAAAGCGTGTTAATGTGCAAAAAACATGTTAAACATGTCAAAATATGTTAATTATACAAAAAAACGTGTTAATGTGTGAAAAATATGTCAAAAACGTGTTAAAATGCCAAAAACATGAAAAACATGTTAAACGTGTGAAAAACGTGTTAAACGTGTGAAAAACGTGTTAAACATATAAAAAATGTGTTAAATGTGTTAAAATGTCAAAAACGTGTTAAACGTGCCAAAAATATTAAAACTGTGTTAAGCTTATCAAAAACGTGTTAACGTGTTATATATGTCAAATACATATTAAATATGCCAAAAACGTATTAAACTTGTCAAAAACGTGTTAAGCGTTTCAAACACGTGAAAAACGTGTTAAACGTGACAAAAACATGAAAAACGTGTTATTAGTGTGAAAACGTGTTAAACATGTCAAAAACGTGTTAAATGTGCCAAAAACGTGAAAACATGTTCAACATATGAAAAAAGTGTTATAAGTGTGAAAACGTGTTAAAAATGTTAAAAACGTGTTAAACATGTGTTCGATTTAAAGTTTGAAGATGATTAGTTTATATTTGATTAATAATAGAGAATTAAATTAAATTTATATAATTTGGATAACCCTAACCCAACCCAAATTAAACTCAACCCAACCCAAATTAACCAACCTAAATTAATATTTCGGGTTTGGGTTTGGGTTTGGGTTTGGGTTTGGGTTTGGGTGAACCCAAATTATGCTCACCCCTACTCTCTCTCCTCAAATCAAAAGCTTCTCTTCAATCGGAGAACTCAACCCTTGTGTCCGAATTGAACAAGTTGCGCGCTGTTATTGCTTGTTTGGAAATAGAAAGTTATTTCGTCGGGACTCGGTCGAGTCAACAGGGAGATTTGGAAGAGGAGAAGAAGACAGTTGATCGGGAAAATAGAGGAATTGAAACGGGATTTTGATGATCAAACATAGGTGACCAATGGGTAGAAATTGAAGCTATCTAACAAGAAAAAGTTGGTTGAAGAGATGGTAGTTAAGTTTAACAAGTTTAAGGTTGAGAATAATCATTTATTGGAGACTAAAATGGAGGAGAAACAAGTCCACATTGATCACTTGTTGAAGGAAAATAATTATCATAAACTTTGCATGGAAGGCAAGGCTATGATTTATAAACTATGATTTTATTTAACTAGAAACAACAAACATAACAGTTTCATTGGTAATTTTTTTTTATCAAATTTATGAATGGAAATGGTAACAATTTAATAAATGGTTAAATAATTAGTATTGTAATTGTTAAAATGATAGATGAAAATAATTTAATTAAATATATATATATATAATTATAAATTTAATTCAACAATCACATTTATTAAATGTAAATAAATGAAATTGAGAGTGTGAGATGTTGTCTGGATATTGAGAATATGTGGTTGAGTTTAGGGTTATATTCATATTCATATGATATATTGATATGTTGATAATTGAAAGGTTATGTATGATTCAAGTGTAGCTCATTGATTTGATTTATATGCTTTAAAATGGTATCAAAAGAATAGTAGATGAGGTTGATCGACATGACATCGTAAAATAATTATGCAATTAAAATTCGTGCAATGGTCTTTGAATAAATCTTGAAAAATAAAAAATTTAAAATAAATAATATATTATAAATTTGGGATAAAAATGTGTGTCTAGATTATAAATTGTGTTTAACTTAATTTTTTTCTTTATTTATAAAATTGAATTTTATTATTATTTTTTTTAATTTAAATATATTCACTATCATTAAAAAGAGATTAGAAAGAGAAGAGAAAATAAAAAATAAAATTAATTATATTGGGATGTGAATTTTAATATTTATTTAGAAGAAAAATTAAACTAAAAAATTGTTTCCAGTAATCAAATTTTTTAATTAGGTTTAATTTAATTTTCTTGACATACTAAGATAACTTAAGTGACAAGATTAATTTATAAAAAACTTCTAACTAGAACATCTTAATCTTAAGTTAAAGTTGATGTCATAACTATGTATCAATATATAATTTACGTTCTTTTTAGTTTTCATACATTGTTCAATTGCAGATTTGAAAATGATTTACTTTTTACAGCTATTTTAATATAAGAAACTTGGTTAAATTTCAACAATATTCTTATTAGAAAACTAACATATTTCTTTTAATGGGAAATATCTTATATTTGTTAAAGAAATAAATAATTTATTAATAGAAAATATCTTATATTTGTTAAAAAATAATTAATTTATTAATAGTAAATAACTTTCGTACTTTGTTCAATACAAATTTGGAACTATTTATTTTTTATAATTATTTTTTTGATATAACAAGCTTGGTTAAATTGCAACTAATATTCCTCTAAGAAAACAACCTATTTCTCTTAATGGGACATATCTTTAACAATTTATTAATAGAGAATAATATATATATATATATATATATATATATATATATATATATATATATATATATATTTATTAAAGAAATAATTAATTTATTAATAGAAATTAACTTATATTTATTAAAAAAATGATTAATTTAAACTAAATAAAAAAAAAATATGATGGATTATCCATTTGGAAACAATAGTCTAGCTACTATTTAAAGAATTACATAACATTATCACTACATTAAATTTTTTTCTTAAATTAATCAAAACCATAAAACTATGGTGTACCACTTTAATTTTCTTCTTCTTCAATATAAATATAAATATAAATATAAATATAAATATAAATATAAATATAAATATAAATATAAATATAAATATAAATATAAATATAAATAAATATATATATATATATATATTTATTTATTTATTTAACCGTTAAAAAAAAATCAATGATTATAGTTAATATTATGTTAATACATCTTCGTATAACGTTTAATGAAAAAACTCAAGATTTTAACGCAAATGAGAAATATTACTATAGTGCATTTTTTCTCAAATCTTAATTTTTAAGTTCTTTTTTTCAAAAGAACTCTATAGGTTATTAATTAATTTATTCTTTTTTTCTAAAGAAAATAATTTATAAGACTTAATAATATTTTTATGCTTACGAGTTATTTGAAATTATTTGTTAATAATATATTATATAATCAATCATTATTATTTATAATAAGATTTTTAAAATCACCAATTAAAATAATAAAATATTAACCAGCAAAAAAAAAGATTTTGATAATATTATTTAATAATATATAATAAAAATCATTAAATTTTACATTAAAAACTAATAAAAAAATCTTCAAATAAGGCCTAAATTTATCATGTTTGACTTCTTTTTTTTAAAGATAATCATCCTATGTAACTTTCTTTATTTTTATCTAAATAGATAATTACATATTAAATTTTTTGAAAAGAAAAGATATTATATATATATATATATATATATATATATATATATATATATATATTGTAGTTGTATGTTAAATAACAAGTAACAAATTGACTGAAAATTTGAACATTTTCAAACATAGAAAATCACTCCAGGTAATTCTATTATATTATTACTTTCAAAGATATCTAACTATATATTAGCTTACAAATTTGTTTCTTGCTCAATTATGGTTCTTGTATACTATTTTTACATAAGAGATAAATTCAAATTTATTTTTATATATGTATAAGATTTTCTAATTTGTATTAAAAGTCGATTCTATTGAGGAGCACAATTACATTACAACATCTTGAACCCTAACTGAGTCGAGAAACTAATGGTTGCGCGTGTGCAGAGAAAACGAGGCGTTGTCTACATATGAAGACACAAGTGTATCTCGTGCAAAATTGATGATAAATCTCAAAAAGCTCGTAGAAGATAACCCGATTTTCATCAACAAGCTCACTTTTCCTGACTTAAGGTCAGGAAGAATTAAAACTGTAATGAATCAAAGGTATGTACTAGTTAGAAACATGTTTCGAATATTAGATTATGTTTTATGTTTAAATTTATCATTCTAAATACATTAATATATATATAGTTTGAAATGGCAACATGAGCAATGTAGGCATCCGAGCCCAAATCTAGGGTTCATGAGTTTAACCATTAATCATGTATGCCCCCCTCTAGCTCCGACGATTTCACTTCCATCTCTTCCTCTTGCTCCGGCTCCACTCGTTGCTCTCCGTGCTAGGGCTATGCCTAATTATGCACCAATAAGGGTATGTTAACAAAGTTTCAATTATATAAATATGTATACCATTGAATTAATATTAATACATATGATAACAATTATACGTTTAACATGATCTTCAATAGGGTACTGAGTTTAATCTAGTTCCAAGAATACTTAGAGTTGGACAATCTTACACGTCTTATAATGTATATATAATTAATCAAGTTTAAATAATTATACATGTTTATTTTACACTTTTATTCGACATGATGTCAGGCCCGAGTTAGTGTGTTCATCCCCAAAAGTGGTATTGTTAATGTACTAAGGATGGAAGATGTAACAGAAATAAATCACACATTAATAATGCCTCAACAAATTACTAAACCAGACCAATGTCTGATTTTTACTTTGCCTGACATTGGCAATGGTTCTACCATCAAGGTATTTTTTGTTTTTTAATTTGTATCGAAATGTTATTATTATTGTGGAAAACAAATATTGAAAATTTATTATTATGTATAGGTTGGTAAACTTATGTATACAAATGAACAATGCGGACTTTTGGCACTTACCACAACTGAAAATCATAAGTATTGGAAGTGGTCGGAAAACAGAACAATGGCCAATGCAATTCTTGGAATTTCGCAGCCAAGCATTAGTACTAGTGGTACTCTGAACTACGAGGCTGTCGTTTCTTCTTCGACTATTACGAGGAATATTGACTGCTACTTGTTATGCTCTAATGTAAGAAAACTTTCATTGTCTAGTGTAAAACATTTAGTAGTTTAAACAAACACAATTATTGATTATTGAGTAACTTTACAGGGGATGAATACTCTTATGAGACCTCAGCCTGATTCAACTTTTACAGTTTATCATCCACACAACAAAAACATAATATTGTCTGAAATACAGGGAAGACATATCTATGTTTACAATGTTAGGATGGACGCGGTAATGAAATAGTGGCGAATTTTCGTGTTTGACATTTTGTTTTAATAAAAAGATTAAAAATGGTTGATATATATCATGATGTTTTCTTATTGTGGATAGGTGCAAATGACAAGTAATTTGACTTAATGTTTGTTTTGTTTCTTAATTAAAAAAATGCATTTGTAGTTAATTATAAATATTATGATATTGGCAGCTTTTTTTCTGGAGTTTGGATACTTGGGCTAAGAATAATTTCCTCATTTTACAACTCTCGGTTGGTGAGGAGGTTCCTCAAATTGGGGACAAGAGTGTCGAGTTCCACACTGACAAAATCCACATTCGCATGTCATATGATATGCATCTCGCAATATTTGACATCTTAATGATGACTCGTTTACTTCAGGTATTTAAAAACAAAATAAATAAATAATTTTGAAAGATTAATTATAAGCTTTTCTTATATGATTTTTCGTGTTTAGTGGTTTCCCCAAGGGACTCTCCCGTCGCCGATATCGGGTAAGGTCAAGTACTCGTCGGATTGCATGATGACTTACACATCCTTTCGAGATGGGAACATTGGAATATTCGACTTCAACTTAAGAATAATATGTCGTATTACACCCAATGTTTACCTGCACACAACTCTATTGGAACGGTAAACTTCTCAATTTTTTCATATAACAATAATAACTAGACATTATTACTTATGATAAGAATATTTTATTAACTCTTAATTTGTAACTATGTAGAGATGAACATGAATCCATTGTAATGACTGCTAATTGCCATCAATTTGCAATTGGATTGAGTGATGGCTCGATCAAAATCATAGAGCCTAAACCAACAAGAAAACATGGGAGGAGTATCTTACCGATGATTCGAACCGTATAGCTTCAATCAAGATCTTGCATTTTCAATCAATAATTTAAACAAATATTTTGTTTCTCATTTTATTATCTTTCGTTATTACATTTTTTCAAATTTTTGGTATTTATTTACCTTAATTTGGAGAAATTAATTTTCATGCATGTTCAAAACATTGTATTTTGGTATTGTTGAATTTGATTATTGAAATTTTCAATTTTTGGTATTTATTTACTTTAATTTGGGGAATTAATTTGCATGTTCAAATCATTATAGTTTTCTTAGTTGTTTATGTACTTGGATCATTTCCAAATGTTATGCAAGTTAGTGGGTCATTTTGGTCACAACTATTTTTGGAGATAAATCATTGGCATCACCTATTGTTGTATTCACATTGTTGTATTCAAACAGTTAGAATCCTTGTTATGGTCCTCACAGAAAGTATAAAACAGTCATATTTAAAAAAAAAAAATTAAATATTTGACTGTTTTGTCTCTCACTATGATGTTATGATGTGACGGGGAACACGGGAAATCCCATAACACATAACAGGGATCCTAATTGGTATTGAAGGATCCAAAGCCTTCTATATTTCCATTCCACATAGAAGAGTTAAAAATGCCTTCTTATGAAAATATTTTTTTCTTTAGATTTTTCATTTAGATGCTTATTAAATTCACATTTAAAAGCTTATTTTAGTCTTACAAAAATTCAAAAATATAATGTTATAGCTTACATGTTTACAGTATTTTGGGAGTTTTACCATGTTAGAAAATCTTTAAACGAGATGGAGCTTAGGTATTTATATTCAATTGAAGTTTTGTTTTTTTAGAATTATTTATTCTTGGGATTAACCTTCCATTTTTTCCTTTGATTGAATTCTAGATGGTTATCAATCAATTTCAAAAAGAAAACCAATAGGAAAAAAACTTAGCAAAAATAAGATGTGACATAAATATTTTTTAAATTTGAATTTTGAACACATTTTTTATATGTCCAATTTGGGTATGTGTTGCTCTTGTGTGTTGGATCGGTCATAAGACTTGTGCGTTTTTATCCTTCTTTTTTTTATATTTTTCATAGAACTTTGTTAGGAATTTGTTTTTTAATAACTTTTTCGTTTAAACTCCAATTGAAACTCTTCTTAAATCATTCCGTGTTTATTAATTAAATGATCAAATTCAATTAAATAAATGAAACATTTATAAAATGAAAATAACAATTGAATTCATATAATGGTCTATACTCTCCATTTAAATATTTATAATTTCTCTTAATTTGTATCTTTTGAGGATTCAAACTATGATCTTAATGGTTATAAAAGTAATGTTATTCAAAATTACCCACTATAGTGGCTTAGAAGTTGACTTAAGAGACAAAAATATCACGGATTCAATCCTCACACTAGAAGCGCTTTAAATGATAGCGATATCATATATGTGGGATGTCATACTAGTTTGATCTATGCATTAATTTTAAATTGTTTAATTGAGTTTCAATCATTCTAATTATTTAGAATACATTGTAAAAATCTTTAGTATCTATTGTTAGATAAAATTGACCGGCTAAATAAAACTTAACAAAATAAACTTATTGTGCAGGAATGGTCAAGAATTCCAACCAGTCAAGTAATCAAACCGGCTAGAAGAAGCAAGTGACAAATCCAAAACTGGAAGCTATCCGGTTGAACCGATCAACCGGTTAAAATGATCAGTTGAAATGAAGCACTCAATCCAAATCCAATGAAAAGACTATTTAAAGAAAGAAGTCAATGATATCAAATAAAGAACAATTTACAAATTGGTGCAAGTAAACATTTTGGGCATATGCAGAAGATGACATCAAAAGATCAGACTGTGATATTGCCATATTGGTACAAGTCTGATGATATGCTGCAGGCTGTAGAAGATTGCCTGAAAAAAAGTTTTCTTTCTGGTACAAGTCAAAGGAGCAATCTCCCAAGTGCAAGAAACTGTCCAACCGACAGTTGCCATAATCAAGCAAAGACAAACCAAGCCGGTCTGCTCCATGCCTTGGAAACCTAAACCGCATTTAATGCTATGCTGAACCTCTGAAGTTATCCGTTGAAGAAATGTGACCGTTGGGACATTTCACCTATAAAAGGAGAAGCTGGAGAAGCTGAACACAATAAGTCTTTGAAAAACAAGTGAACAAGCGCTAAGAAAGAGCAAGAACAAGTTACAAAGTGTTTATCTCTCTAAGATTCAAAGCTTGAGTGTGTCTGTGAATTGTGTTACAATTTCTGTGAGAATTGTAAGAGTGATTATCGAGTAGTAAATAAGACTCGATCGTGTATTGTGTTTGTGTATTCCTTAGTGAATATCCTTCTCGTGGTTTGAGAAGAAGGGGTAACATAAGTTTTTTATCTTCGAACATCCATAAAAACCTGTCTCGTGTTTTACTTTATGCCGGTTCCATTTTCTAACCAACTCATATCTTTCTAACCGACCCCTACTACTCTAACCGCCCTCCTAATCTCCAAAGCGATATCATCCAAATCCCACCTTTATTCATCTTGTGTGTGTGTTGCTTCAACCTGAAACAAACCACTTCTGCATTTGAACTCGGTTCAAG
Organism: Impatiens glandulifera; assembly: GCF_907164915.1. Lineage (NCBI taxonomy): Eukaryota > Viridiplantae > Streptophyta > Magnoliopsida > Ericales > Balsaminaceae > Impatiens > Impatiens glandulifera. The sequence continues at coordinate 37,280,786 of NC_061867.1, forward strand.
AGTTTGTGACAGTTTGTGTAGTATTGAAATCGATGTTAATTCTTAACCGGATTAACGTCAACCGTTGAGTGTTGTCAGAGATTCTCCCTTAGCCGGACCTCGGTCTGCCATCGGCAATCTAGATCCTAACAAGTGGTATCAGAGCAGTTAGTTTCAATACTCAAGTAACATGGAGCAAGCAAGCATGACTTTCGGCGCAAAACCTCCAATGCTAGAAGGAGACGATTTCGCCAACTAGAAAATATACTTGCATCTGCACCTGGTCACTATGGATGATGAGATGACATTCATTCTATCTGATGGACCGATCAAGATTGAGAAAGACAGAAAGAAATGGACAGCTGATGATAAAAGGAGAAACAATCTGGATAATCACTATAGAAGTAACATCTTCAAATCTCTGGACAGAAATACTTTCAGTAAGGTCAGAGAATGCAAAACTGCAAAGGAGGCATGGGAAACGGTGATTCAACTTCATGAGGAAAATGAAAGAACCAAGGAAAACAAGATACTGGTGGCCACCTAGAAGTTTGAAAACATCAAGATAAGGCCAGGTGAAACCATGAAGGAGTTCAGTGATCGCTTCACAAATGTGGTAAATGAGTTGTCTGCCCTTGGAAAGAAATATGATAACAAGGAAACAATCATCAAAGCTCTAAGATCTCTTCCTAGTGCATGGGATATAAAGACAATGGTGACGAGAGAATCAAACTGCCTAGACAAAATGAAGCTACATGATGTATTTGAAGATCTGAAGGCATATGAGTTCGAAATGAGATCCATGATTGAAAATGAAGCATCAACTTCAACCGCTACTAAGGCATTAGTAACATCCATAGTACCAACAACTGTCATACCGATCAAATCCACAAAACATTTCTCTAAGGATGCAATGGCAATGCTTATAAAGAAGTTCGACAGATTCATGAATAAAAGTCAACCGACAAACAACTACAACTATAACTACGGTGATAAATATAATGTTAGGTGTTATAACTGTGATGGTTTGGGACATTACAAGTGGGAATGCAGAAAGCCACGAAGGGATGACCGGAAACCGGATGACTAGAATCAAAGAAACTACTCACAAACCGGTGGAGGAAAGGAAATTCAGAAAGCGATGATAGCCGATGATGGAGGAAGTCTATGGGCTCACAGTGATAGCGATGATGAAATCTCTTGCCTCATGGAAAATGAAGAACAGATATTTGATTTTTCTTGTGAACAATTTACTAGAGAAGACTTAGCCACTGCATTAAATGACATGGTAGTAGAGTATAAACACTTATCAACCATAGTACCAACCCGGCTTAACTTTAGAACCGATCCTATAGCACCAGCCTGGTCCAACCTTGAAACCGATAGAGTTTAACCCGATGAGATCATAGAAATCGAGGCAACACCTGAACTATTCTCTGAGAATGAATAACTCAAGGAGTCAGTTCAAGAGTTGACCGAAAAAGAAGATGAGCGAACTAAGTACTTAATGGAAGCATGGAAGAGATCTGGTGAAGCGGTTAGTAAAATGGCAAGTTATAGAAGACCTTATAAGTGAAAATTCGGTCTCGGTTATGATAGTCAAACACCCACCCAACACAAACCCTCCAAAGGATTGAATCTCACTAAAGACAAGCTTACATTCATAGGCTTTGTCAAGAGCTCTTCAACCTATACTGAGTCATCTCATGATTCAAAACTGGCTAAAGAGCTAACCTATGTAGGTCCAACCGATACAACCAAATGGTCTCTCTCTAAGAGGAAAACCACTCAACTACATGATAGGAATTCACACTACACCGATCAAATCTCACCTCAACACCACAGTGTAACAATAAACAGACAGAAACACAACAAACCGAGTGCGTATATAACCATCAAGACCATATCTGGGAAAATTATGCAAATAATCAGAGTATGGATACCCAAGGGACTAATCAACCACAGACCCAAGTAAATGTGAGTACCAAATAGTTGTAAATATGTATATTTTATAGGTTATGAAGAAGCGGCTAGGAAACTCTGAATGGTATCTGGACAACGGTTGCTCTAGACATATGACTGGAAACATCAACCTTCTGACCGATATCAAAATAGAAGCCAGTTCAATGATAGTTTTCGGTGACAACTCAAGAGGTAGAACTGTGGGGAAGGGTAAGATTGTCCATGGTAATTTAACAATTAACAATATACTTCTTGTTGAAACCTACACTTCAATCTGCTAAGTATCAGTCAAATGTGTGACGCTGGATATACTGTAAACTTTCATAAACATGCATGCTTAGTTAAGGATTCTCAGGGTAGTGCTCTACTAACCGGAAATAGGCTAGGAAATATCTACAAGGTAGACTGGAAAAATGAAATTGAATATCTTGTGTATGGTAGCTAGAAATGATCAAAACTGGTTGTGGCATAAAAGATTAAACCATCTAAATTTCAAAACTATAAATTACATTTGCACTAAAAAGTTAGTCGAAGGAATTCCTGACATAAGATTCAATAAAGAGAAAGTATGTTCAGCCTGTCAAATGGGTAAACAGACTAAGTCATCCTTTAAGAGAAAGGCAAATATTCAATCTAACCGGTGTCTAGAACTTCTTCACATGGATCTATTTGGACCGATTAGGGTCACCAGCCTAGGTGGTATGCATCACACTTTAGTTGTTATTGATGATTACTCTAGATATACATGGGTCATATTTCTGGCCTCCAAAGGTGACACTGTATAAATTTAATTACACTACTTATACGTTTACAAAATGAGAAATCAACACGTATAAACACCATTAGAAGTGATAGAGGAACCGAATTTACAAATAGCACTTTAAATGCATTTCTTGAGTAATCCGGCATTAGACACGAGTTGTTTAGTGTTAGAACTCCTCAACAGAATGGACTGGCTGAGAGAAAAAACCGAACTCTCAAGGAAGCCGCGAGGTCTATGATAGCCGATTCAGGTGTTGCTCAAAAATTCTGGGCCGAAGCTATCAGCACTGCATGTTATACACAAAACCGGTCTATGATTAACAAACATCGCAATAAAATACCATACGAAGTATATTTTGATAGAGTTCCTAATATTCAGTATATTAGGATTTTCAGTTGTAAATGCTACATTCACATGAATGGGAAAACCTACTTAAATTCTTTTGATGTAAAATCCGATGTTGGGATAATGCTAGGATATTCTATGGTTAGTAAGGCATATAGAGTTTATAATACTAGAACTTTAACTGTAGAAGAATCTCTTCATGTTGTATTTGATGAATCGGTTGAAAGTAACACTGCATCATCATTTGATCTACACAACAGATTGGAAAACCAAAATATCAATTCTGATAGTGAAGATGAAATTCCAGTTTTTAGACGGTTTGTCCAGGACCAAACGGGTATTGTTGAAATCCAGTCGGATCAAGCTGCCAAATAGTAGGAAGCTGACACCTCAGTTTCAACTGAGGAAATCGGTCGGTCTGATATTATTGCTCAACCTACTGATACGTCTAGCCTTGATCAAGTAACCGGTCATTTGGTAGACATCCCTAAACAGAATTTCAAAAGGAACAAAAATTATCCTCCTGAGCTTGTTATAGGTAGTCCTTCACTTCCCGTCCGAACTAGGCAATAAATACTGGAACAATATGAAAACTCTGCTTTCATATCCCAGATTGAGCCGAAAAAGGTGTATGAAGCATTGTTGGATCCGAATTGGATCTTAGCAATGCAAGAAGAGTTAAACCAGTTTGAGAGTAATAATGTCTGGTATCTAGTTCTTAGACCGAAAGATCAACCGGTTATTGGAACAAGATGGGTATTCAGAAATAAGCTCAATGAAGATGGTTTGGTTACGAGGAACAAAGCTAGATTAGTGACACAAGGATACAAACAGGAAGAAGGCATTGATTTTGAAGAATCATTTGCTCCTGTAACTAGAATTGAAGCCATTAGAATTTTTCTAGCGTTTGCTGCTTTCAAAAATTTTAAGGTGTTTCAAATGGATGTTAAAAGTGCATTCTTAAATGGTGAATTACGTGAAGAAGTATATGTTGAGCAAACACTCAGTTTTAAAAATGTTGACCTGACCGGTCATGTGTATCGACTAAACAAGGCTCTTTACGGTTTGAAACAAGCTCTTAGAGCCTGGTATGACACTTTAACAAATTTCCTGATCGGGCATAACTTCACTATAGGTTCAGTAGATAAAACCCTATTCAAATTCGAGAAAAAGGAACATATTTTACTTGTTCAAATATATGTGGATGACATAACTTTCGGTTCAACTGATTCTAAGTTATGTGAAAAAATTTCATCACTAATGACTAACAAGTTTGAAATGAGTATGATGAGAGAATTAAGCTTCTTCCTAGGTCTTCAGGTTCGACAACTCGAAGGAGGAACATTCATTAACCAATCTAAATACACAAAGGAGCTACTTAAGAAATTTGGGATGGAAACATGTTCTCCTGCCTCCACTCCAATGAGTTCATCAATCAAGCTGGATAAAGACGATGACAGTCAGGGAGTAGACCTGACAGCCTATCGTGGAATAATCGGTTCTCTTCTCTACCTAACAGCAAGTCGACCGGATATATTATTTGCGGTCGGAGTATGTGGAAGATTCCAGGCTAATCCTAAACAATCTCATTACACAGCCGCCAAACGAATCCTAAAATACCTAAAGGGAACACCTGAAGTCGAATTATGGTATCCAAAGGACTCCAGTTTTAATCTAACTAGTTACTCTGATGCAGATTATGCCGGATGTAAAATTGATAGAAAAAGTACTAGTGGAACATGTCAATTTCTAGGAGATCGGATCGTTTCATGGTACAGTAAGAAGCAAACATCGGTCGCTACGTCAACCGCAGAAGCTGAATACCTAGCAGCCGGAAGTTGCTGTGCTCAACTTCTATGGATTCAACAGTAGCTAATATATTTCAGTATCACCGCCGAAGAATCTCCAATATTTTGTGACAATACAAATGCCATAAAAATCACATACAATCCGGTTCAACACTCAAGAACTAAGCATATCGACATAAGGCATCATTTCATCCGGGAACATGTCCAACAGAAGCACATCCGGTTGGAATATGTATCAACCGATCAACAAGTAGCCGACATATTCACAAAGCCTCTGTAGGAAGCTAAGTTTTCTTTCTTCAGAAATATTCTTGGTCTTGCCGATATAAATCAACTTATTTCTTAAAAAGAAACATCGGCTTGGACAGACAAAACCGTCAGTTCCTCTTAAATTGTCGGAAAATTAAATTACCAGTGTACTTATTGAAAAAACGCATTGTTTATCAGTTGCAGTAAACCGACCAGTTATTTAGTACTCTACCAAATAACTGCATCGGGACTAATAACTGAAAACCAACCGGCTTGAATATACTCTACTTTGGAATATTTGGTTTTCCAACAAAATTTTGAATAACTGATTATGTTAGGACGTATCTGTTCTAAAAAGATTCATTTTCAAAACAAAGCAGTCATGCCTCAAAAGACGTGAAGATATGATATCTCTCACCGTCTAGATCTATGACTTACACCCATAGGGTAGTAACCACCTCATATCTTGGAAAGATCTCTTATACAACGGTTAATAGGATACAACGTGCATTATCCACTAGTTAACACCATGAACTGCCTAATATATAAGATAGATGAATATCAAAACAATATCACACATTTAACATAATCAACACCTCTCTGAAATCTCTCATCCTACTAGAGCAAAATGTCTCACATCTCTTTTTAAAACATCCTTCAAATTGAGTTTGACTCCGCCCTAGGAACAAACCATTTTGAGATCTACAAAATGATCAAATCAATTGAGAACTCCGGTCTAAGAAATTTTCTAGATGACCGACACATCATATTTCCCGATACCGTTATGGAATTCTTTCCTAACACAAGAGTTTTTCGTGGTACCCCCTTTTTCGGCACTCTCATTCAGTCCAAGGTGAGAGACACCGTCTTCGAGTTCACCGAGAAAGATTTCGCTCGGTGTTATGACCTTCCAAGAGAAGGTCTGTTAGGATCTAGGTCGCCGCTGGTGGACCGGGGGTTGGACCGGTTAGCGGTTCTCACTCGTAGGGTGGTGGTTAATCCGGTTAGAGATTAACACCGGGGTTTCAATACTACACAACCTGTCACAAACCCTTGAACTAGGTTCAAGCGCGGAAGAGGTTTGCTTTCAGGTTGAAGCGGTACACTTGTATGATAGGCACGGTCAGTTTCGGATGATGAAGATTTGGAGATGGTGGGTCGGTTTTGGCAATCTGGATGTTCGGTATGGTTAGTATAGATTCGGTTTGGAGCGGTATGGTTAAGTTAGTCGGTTATGTAATGAAGCCAACAGAAAGTAAATAACACAAAAGGTTTTATGGATGTTCGGAGATAAAACTCCTACGTCACCCCTTCCTCTCGAAACCGCGAGAAGGATATTCACTAAGGAATACAAGTACAATCCGATCGAGACTTATTTCCAGCTCGATAATACTCTTACAATTCACACCGAAATTGTAACACACACTTAGAATTTAGCACTTAGGCTTTCTTGGAATAACACAGTTTTATCACTTGTAGTAAATGCTCTCAACGCTTCACTTGATGTCTCTTAATGTCCCAATGTTTGTCCCGCATTTACTCTTCTGCAACTGCCTCCTTTTATAGGTGAAATATGCCAACGGTCATATTTCACTGCCTTGAATCCGATTGGCTGATCAGAGGTGCAGTGATTCAGTGTCTCAGACCTGCCGGTCGTCTCCTCAGACCTGACGGTCAATCTCAGACCTGGTATCCTGTTTCAGACCTGCCGGTCTGTAAGGCAAACCTGTTGGGTTTGTCTTTTACTCAATGTAGGCACTGTCTGTTTGGACAGTTGTCTGTACTTTGAAGATTTCCTTTCTGGCTTATCCCGAAGTAGAAGGATTCGGTAGTACGGTTTTTCTGCAGCCTACAGTCTTTCCTCAGACTTGCATGGATATGGAAGTATTCAGTCTGTTCCTTTGGTATCATTCTCAATAGATGCCCGAAATGTCTTCTTGTACTAGTCGGCCACTTGACTTGGCCGAATATCTTTTGGTAGTGAAGTAACCGGACTTCTTCCGGTTATTCTTGTCTTGTGGATAATCGGCTGTTTGATGGATCTGGTTTTAAGCTTTGGCCGATCCTTTGTGCGGTCACGTTCAGAGTGCTTTTGATCGGTATGGTGACTTGACCGGTTCGGTTTCTTCAGTTGGTTTTCTTTTGTTCATCCGGTCCGGTTCCTTGTTCCTGCACGGAAAGTTTGTTTAAGTTAGGTTTATTTGAACCGGTATGAATTTATCTAACAATTTCTCCCTTTTTGATTATTTTATTTAAAATTATCAAAATTATGTAAGTTTGCAACCGTAAGCCGGTTGTTTTGTTTGGCCGGTTTTTGAAAAAGACTTAGAGAATTTTTCGAAAAATTTTGAGAGAGAAGTTTTGGAAGAGTCTTTATCTTTTATCTAACAATTTCTCCCTTTTTGATTATTTTATTTAAAATTATCAAAATTATGTAGAAATGCAAAATAAGGCCGGATTCAAAAATAACTTTATATATATGTATAGATGACCGGAAAAGACAAGGCATAAAAACTAAGGCAAATAAGAAAAGGAAGGATAGTCCCTATTCAGAGTCTGTGAATTCATAGGCACTCTTCTTTTTCTTCGGTATCGGTTGCCTGGTCTGCTGGGAGGGTCTTTGTCTTTTAGATCGGGACCGCAGCTGTTCTTCGACTTCGTCTTCAACTAGGTTGGCTTGCTGCGAAGTACCCGCAGTGATCGGTTCAGAGATTTCATTGAACATCTCGGCAATCTGAACTTTCTTAGGAACCGGCCTCTTTCTTTTTGTCGGTGCTGAAGCGGAGGCGGCCGCCTTCTTCTTCTTCTCGTTTGCCTTTGCAAATTCGGCCAGGTTCCGTTTTTGCGCTTCCAATCGTGCGGCATCCTCCGCAGCCTGACTGGCCACTTTTTCAGCATACCCTAGATATAAGATCTCGGCTCTTCTTATTCTTTCGGCTTCCAATTCTGCTTCGGTCAGTTGAGACGATCGCGGCGCCTCTTTGTCTTTGCCAGCTTCGGCGTCCAGCGCATCCTGGACCCTTTTAGCAACCTGAGCATCAGCCTCTATAGCCGCGGCGTCCGCATTCTCCTTAGCTTTTAGTATTTCGGCCATCTGTGCAGTAAGTGCCTTTACTTCGGCCACGAGGCTCTCGTTCGACTTTTCGAGTTCTGAGACCCGGTCGATTGTCGCGTCGACCCGTTCGAAATCCTTCTTTAAGTTTGAGGTCATAGCCTCCAGAGCTGCGGTTCGCTGAACACAATTTTCGTGCTCACCGGCCTCTTCCCACAGCCCGATGCTGAGTTCTGCTAGGCGTGCTTGATGATGATCCAGAAGCTGTTTTGTCACATCGGTGAACTGCAGGGCCGAATCAAATATGTTATCGCATCTATCCTTGAGCGGTTGAAACTTGGACACTCCGTGTACTTGTACGCGGTCATCGATCCGCTCTGAAATGGATGTTTCAAGCTGCTGAAGTCGGTCCTCAACCCGCTCCGAAACTGATGCTTCAAACTTTTGAAGTCGGTCATCAATCCATTCTTGAGGAGGGACTGAAGTGGTGACTTCCGGTGGCGGAGGAGGCGCGTGCTCGGTGGGGTCAGGATCGGCTCTTTCATCGAAATTTAACGGTACATCCTCTCCATTTGGAGGTTCTAATTGTGCCGCATCCTCTAAGTTCGGCACCTCAACTTCCAGGTTTGGAACCGCATCTTCTAAGTTTGGAACCTCAACTCCCAAAGTCGGTATCGGTTCCTCATCTTCCAATATTGGTTCCTCAACTTCCCTTGAAGGTGTTTGACAGTTGACTGGAAATTCTTCGATTACCGGAGTAGTATAGACCGGTACTTGCTTTTGGTTGCATATTGCTTCCAGCCGCTCTATTTCTTGACGTATTTCCAGTTTGCCCTTTTCAAGCTTTGATAAAGCTCTCGGCGCTACGGTACACACCGATCCCCCTTCGGCATATTCTTCCTTAATCTTTCTGATGCGCCTTTTTAGTTTCCGAAGATGGCTTCTCGGTATCAGGAGGCAGGTTCGGCATTGTACCTCCTGAATTGTTTTGGATTTTGTGAGGCGTAAGATCATGTCCTCTACCTCCTCCAACCTGTCGATGCAATTCTGTTGCGGGAAGGTCGGTAGGATGTCTTTATATTTTGTGTTGAAGCGGTGCTCATGCCACTCCAAATATAGGTCTATAACATCCTCGTCTCGCTTGTTTATGCCCTGAAAGATTTTCTGGGCTAATCTTTCGGCCTCGGCCCCGTCGGCCTCTTCCTTGTTGTGGCCTTCATCATTGTCTCCTTCATTAACCCCGTCTTCACCCTCGGTGGTCTCAGGATTAGCGCTTTGTTCGGCATCGTTCGGACTCCGAGCCGAGTGATCGTCGTCGTTGACCGTTCTATCATCGGTCCTCTCCGTTTCGGTTTCCTCAGGGGCCCACTCCTCATCATCTGTTTGTTGTGGCGGGTCCGCGAAGATTATCTTTTCTTTCCTCTTACCTCCGGTCTTTGCTTTTGCCGGGGCATCTTTCTTTGCGGCCTTCTTCTTTCGGCCACCTGTGGAACTGGAGGCCGACTGTGTTCTTGGAAGAAATTGCCTCGATCGAATGATGCAACGGTTTGCTAACGCAACACCGGGACCGACGTTGAGTTTTAAGTGGATGATCTTACCGAGGGGCACGACATATCCCCATGACCGGGTTGAATCCGGTTTCACCATGTCCATGAGGTTGCCGAACACTGCTCTTGCCTAGTTAACCTCTTTTCCCTCCAGCAGACCGATTATCATCTTGATTTTGTCTTTGGTGAGGTTGCTGAAGTTTCCTCCCCTTGCCAGTATCGCCCTGGCGAAAACGTCACATGCCGGGATATATTCCGGCTTCAGCATATTTTTACTTCCGGATGTCGTGATTGGCTCAGTGGTTGCCGATAAGAAGCGACACGCTGTCTCAAAGGTGTCATTGTCTATTTCTGCCTTTGCATCCTGGCCAGTTGTTGGGAGACGCAAGCTTTCGGCCACCAAAGCTTCGGTGATCTCGATTGGGGAACCGCAAACCGTTGCGATGATCCTGTCGTAGGAGATGACTGCGGTGTTGAAGAATTCTTCGACCGCTTCCTTATAAATCACGTGAGGACCGTCTAGGAAATATCCCAGACCGGTTTTAATCAGCTTATCAATAACGTCCTTCGCTTCGGTCGTCCCATTCTGCCGGATTTCCTCGAAATCCACTTGAGAGTATAGTTTGAACAGCGCCGAATCACGACCCATGTTGAAGAGTTTGAGAATGAGAGAAAACGGCTTCAAAGATTTTAGAAAAGTTAGAGAGATAAAGTGAATTCGCGTGAGAATGAAAGAAATGACCGAAGGCCCCCTTTTATAGTCACGGTTTGGAAGCCCAACCGTCCCATCATGAATGGGCGGGAATTTTCCCTCCAAGATGAAAGTGCGCCAAACTATGGGCGGTTAAGTGTGAAAAGGTGGGCGGCAACTTTGGGCGGGAGATTTCCCTCCAAAACCCTTAGCCTATGTCATGGATGACGCATGTTTTCCTTTGAGACCGAATGAATGATCGGTTTCTAAGTCTAATCAGACATTTTGATTAACAGTTTTGATCAGATTTTATGAAACCGGATAAGAACGAGTTAATTTTCGGTTACTTAGATAAATGCGCAAAGAGTAGAGAGACACGGTCATTGAAACTAAAACGATATTTTATTCAAGAGACCGATACGAAAGAGTACATAGAGAAAACCGATAGAATGATACGAAAGATAGACATTTAAGCAGTAAGCACCATTCTGGAATACTTTTCCACCACCGCATCTGCATCAAGAATGTTTGAGGGGGATGCCGGCGTGCCCGGTCCAAAATCTGGCCGGTACTTGAGAATCAACTTGCTGATGTGAGGTGCAAAGCCGAGACCTTTCTTGGTCAGCACCATATTCCTCAAGTTTTGAAAGAGGACCGCTGACCAATTGATGGGCGTTTGGTGGTAGATGTGGGTCATGATGTTGTAGGTATTCTTTGAATACCGCTGATTTGGAGATTGGCACAGAATGGATCGAGTGACAATCTCAAGAAGTAGCTGAGTACTACGACCGATGCGGGTTTTTAACCCATGGGTTTCCACCGGATCAAGGGTTGCAGAGCAGCGTAACCCATAGTAGTATTCATCAAGTCCCTCCATGGTTGGGAAATCAGAGAACCCTTCTTTGGGCAGATTGAAGAGGGTGGCAAATTCGGCTTCATCAAGCCGGAAGGTATGATTCCTTACAGTGGTGACAATGCGATCGCCCCAGTTGCAGGCATTTCTGAAGAATTCCTTGACATCCTCAATCAGTATGGGACCGGATTCTTCGAGGAAGGTTTGAAGACCGGTAACAATAAGGCTTTCAAACATGTGTTTCTTTGCATGGTCATAGTCCCATTCTGCCATACATGAGTTGAATTCGACACTTAGAAAGTTTCCCAAAGTTCGGCTTGGCATGATTATGGTATAGAGAGAGAGATTCAAGAGGAATACAAGTGATTTTGGATGTGATAAAATGAGAGGAGGATGGCTCCTTATATAGGATCGGTTTTGGAGGGAAAATCTGAGCATTGATGGTCAGTTTTGTTTTATTAAGGAAAAGAATCTTTTCCTTTTCAAGGTGCATGGGGAAGCGGCGGTTTGCAAAGCCCGAGGTAAGTATTTGTTGGAGAGTAACTGGATTAGTTGGAAATTAAATGTGTGGGTGGTTGGAAGTTATCTCATTAATTGGGATTGTCTCATTAAATGTATTTAACACATAAACGATATTGATTAGATAGAAACCGAAAATGGTAGAGACAATGCCGAAAATGACATACATAAATGATGAAGTCAAGAAAAAGCACAAATAAAACCGAAGGAGACATGGATGAAGCCGATATGATCAAATTTGAGTTGGTTAATGATACATCCGGTACATGCTGCAAAACGACCGGATGTAGGAAGGCGTGACTTAGCGAGCGCGGGAATTAGCATCACGAGGGGAATTGAAGTTTCTCCTCCTCCATTCTCTTTCAAACCGATCGTAGAATGAGTCGATTACTTCTCTGGTGAACACCTGACCATGGTTCAAACCTTCGCCGGGACAGGTTGGAACTCCAAGTTCCTCAAAAAGTCGACTTATCTGGGGAACAAAGGCCACTGACCGGGTGCCGATTATCCAAATAAGGACGTCAAACAGTACCCTAGACCAGTTGACTGGCGTTCTGGTGATGATGGCCGCCATCATGTTGAACGTTGCCGCGCAGTATGTGTTGGTGACATCTTTTCCAAAGATGCCTCTTCCTATTATGTCATTGAGAAGCTGATACTCAGCCCTCAAAAGAGATTTAGAGCCATGGTCATCAACAGGCTCATCTGACCGGGCAAGGGAGAGAGAGACCTCGGCCTTAATATCGGCCGGAGGGTTTAGGTCTGTTAGCCCTTGTTTGGGCAGATCGAAGCACCGAGCGAAGTCCTGCTCGGTGAAGTCAAAGAGAATACCCCCAACCTTTGATTGGATGTGGGTATCGAAGTGGGGTGTTCCCCGGTATACCCTGGCGTTGTAGTAAAATTCCAACACTGATTCAGGGTAGATTGTTTGCCTGGCATCCAGAAAATGCTGGAGGCCGGTATCTTCCAGTTGTTTGATCATCCGATACACCTCATAATGATCGGTATCGGAGCAAGATTCAAAGTCGACTTGGAGAATGTTTGGGAAGAGAGACATTTTTGCCTTAGTGATAGAGATAGTGTTTTGTTTGTGAGTGTTTTGGTGAGTGAGTGCTTCCTTTAAATACTGGTTTTGGGGCTAACCTATTGTCCGGGCATTAAATGAGATGATAAGTATTAACCGCAGGATAAGAGTCTTTGCATAAAATAGGCAGTTTTGCAGGTTTAGGTGTCGGTCATAGGCCTGGACTGTGAAAGATATCAAAAGATCTTCACGTCTTTTTAGGCGCGACCAGGTTTACTCTGAAAAGGCAATGATGCAGAACAGATACCTTTAACCTCTGATAACTATTCCTCTTCTGTTTGAAATTCAAATAATCTGGGGTAGCGTGCTTCCGAGCCGGTCAGACATCAGTTGTTCATCCCGATGCGGTTATTTGGTGCATGCACCAAGTAGCCGGTCGGTTTACTTTCTCTGATAGACTGGGCGGTTCTTCCGCAAACACCCCGAAGATTCAAAGTTCAACTTCTTAGGAAGAATTATCGGTTTGTCTGTCTGAACTGATTTCCCTATAATTATCCTTTGGAAGTATTTGGCTAATGTCGGTTAAGCCGAGAGTAAGTCTAAATTGAGAAAACTTAGCTTCCTGCAGCGGCTTCGTGAAGATATCGGCCACTTGTTGATCGGTCGGTACGTATTCCAGCCGGATATGCTTCAACGTGACATGCTCTAGGATGAAGTGATGTCTGATGTCGATGTGCTTGGTTCTGGAGTGGAGAACCGGGTTGTAGGTGATCGCAATGGCACTTGTGTATTCACAGAAGATCGGTGACTCTTCGGCTATGATACCGAAGTCCTTCAGCTGCTGTTGGATTCAGAGGAGTTGAGAGCAGCAACTTCCGGCCGCCAAGTATTCAGCCTCTGCGGTTGATGTAGCCACCGATGTCTGTTTCTTGCTGTGCCATGACACCAGTCGGTCACCTAGGAACTGACATGTTCCACTGGTGCTTTTCCTGTCGATCTTGCATCCTGCATAATCTGCGTCTGAATAGCTTGTCAGATTAAATGATGAGTCTTTTGGGTACCACAGACCGACATCAGGTGTGCCCTTTAGATACTTCAGTATCCTCTTTGCGGCTGTGTAATGGGATTGCTTTGGATTTGCTTGGAATCTCCCACACACACCAACTGCAAACAGGATGTCCGGTCTACTTGCTGTCAGATACAATAGGGAGCCGATCATGCCCCGGTATGCAATCTGATCTACTGATTGGCCTTCATCATCTCTGTCCAGTTTAATGGATGAACTCATTGGGGTGGCCGCCGAGGAGCATGTGTCCATACCGAATTTCTTCAGAAGCTCCTTGGTATATTTAGGTTGACTGATGAATGTTCCTTCCTTGAGTTGTTTAACCTGAAGACCTAGGAAGAAACTTAATTCTCCCATCATACTCATTTCAAATTTGTCAGTCATCATTTTTGAGAACTTGTCACAGAGCTTTGGATCGGTGGAACCGAAAATAATATCATCTACATAAATTTGAACAAGTAGGATATGTTCCTTCTTTTCAAACTTAAACAAGGTTTTATCCACCGAACCGATGGTGAAATCATGCTCTAATAAAAATGCGGTTAGCGTATCATACCAGGCCCTAGGTGCTTGCTTTAGACCATATAAAGCTTTGTTCAGCCGGTATACATGGTTTGGAAATGCAGCATTTTTGAAACCGGGTGGCTGTTCAACGTACACTTCTTCACGTAGATCACCGTTCAGAAATGCACTTTTAACATCCATTTGAAAAACTTTAAATTTTTTGAAGCCGCAAAAGCTAGAAAAATCCTAATGGCTTCAATTCTGGCTACAGGAGCAAATGACTCTTCAAAATCAATGCCTTCTTCCTGTTTGTAACCTTGAGCCACTAATCTGGCTTTGTTTCTCGTGACCAAACCGTCCTCATTGAGTTTGTTTCTGAATACCCATCTTGTTCCTATGACCGATTGATCTTTCGGTCTGGGAACTAAGTACCAGACTTTACTACTCTCGAACTGGTTTAGCTCTTCTTGCATTCCCAAGATCCAATCCGGATCTGACAATGCTTCATCTATTCTTTTCGGTTCAATCTGGGATATAAAAGCAGAGTTAAAATATCCTTCCAGAAGTTGACTCCTAGTTCGAACAGGTTCTGAAGGGTCACCTATAATTTGCTCAGGAGGATGTTTACTATTTCTTCTGAGATTCAGTTCAGGGTTGTCTACCAAATTGCCGGTAACTTGATCAAGGCTAGACATGTCGGTAGGTTGACCGAGATTGTCAGACCGACCGACTCCCTCGGATTGGACCGAAGTGTCAGCTTCCTGTTGTGAAACAGCTTGATCCGGCTGGGTATCAATGTTACCCATTAGGTCATGGACAAATCGCCTGAAGACTGGAGTCTCATCTTCACTATCAGAATGGATATCATTATTTTCCAATCTGTTGTGTAGATCAAAGCATGAAGCAGTATTGTTTTCAACCGATTCATCGAAAACAACGTGAATTGTTTCCTCTATATGCTTTACTCACTGCCGAGTATCCAAGCATGATGCCGGTATCGGTCTTTGCATCAAAAACGGTGAGTTGGGTTTTACCATTTATATGAATATAACATTTACAACCGAAAATTCTGAGGTACTTGAGCTTAGGAACTCTGTTAAAATAAACCTCATACGGTGTTTTGTTGTGAAATCTGTTAATCAAAGACCGGTTTTGTGTATGGCATGCAGTGTTGATAGCCTCAGCCCAAAATTTCTGAGCAATGCCGGAGTCGGCTATCATAGACCGTGCGGCTTCCTTGAGAGTCCGGTTTCTTCTCTCGGCCAGGCCATTTTGTTGAGGAGTCCTAGCGCTAGACAACTCGTGTCTAATGCCGGATTCATCAAGATATGCAGTTAATGTACTATTAGTAAATTCGGTACCTCGATCACTTCGAATGCTGTTGATGCGAGTTGATTTTTCATTTTGCAACCGCTTGAGAAGTGTGATCAGGTTTGATACAGTTTCACGTTTAGAAGGTAGAAATATCACCCATGTATATCTAGAATAATCATCAATAACTACCATGGTGTAAAGCATACCGCCTAGGCTAATGACCTGAATCGGTCCAAATAAATCCATGTGAAGAAGATCTAGACATCGGCTAGATTGAATATTTCCATTACTTTTAAAAGATGACCTAGTTTGTTTACCCATCTGGCATGCTGAACAGACCTTATCCGGGTTAAATACTATATCGGGAATACCTTCAACTAGCTTTTTTCCACGAATGTAGTTTAAGGTTTTCATGTTTAGATGGTTTAGTCTCTTATGCCATAGCCAGGTTTGATCAGTTTTAGCTATCATGCATATAGGATATTCTATTCTTGTTTTCCAGTCTACCTTATAGATGTTGCCTATTCTATTTCCGGTTAGTAGTACAATACCTTGAGAGTCCTTAACTAAGCAAGCATGTTTAAGGAATTCTACCGTGTATCCAGCATCACACATCTGACTAATGCTAAGTAGGTTAAAACGTAGGTTTTCAACTAAAAGTACATTATCAATGGTTAGGTTACCATGGACAATCTTACCCTTGCCCACAGTTTTACCCTTTGAGTTGTCACCGAAGGTAATTAGAGCACCGGTTACTGATCTGATGTCTATTAGCAAGTTGCTATTTCCGGTCATGTGCCTGGAGCAACCGCTGTCCAAGAACCATTCGGAATTTCTTTGGATCCTGCAAAATGTACATATTTACAACTGTTTGGTACCCACATTTACTTGGGTCCACATGCGATTAGTCCCTTAGGTATCCAAACCTTGATGAACCGGACAGTTTTCTTTGCTAGGGTTTTAACTGTCCTTTTGGCACTCGGTCTCGTGTATTTCGGTTTTCCTTCAGATGACCTAAATGGTGGTCGTCTTTGGTTCGGTGATCTGTAGTTTGACCTACGCGGTTCAGGGAAGTCTTTCTTATATTTGAGGATTTCGGCTTTTCTTTTCTCAAGGTCAAGCCATGAATCGGTTGGGCCAACATAATCGTATTTTAGCTTCTCTTCCCTATAATATGCGGTTTCCTCTTCTTCGGCTGTCTAGGTGCTCTTAAGGAATTTTATAAAGGGGAGGTTTCTTTTTGTAAGCCTTGCTTTCTCTATGGGTTTTCGGTCTTTGGAGCTATTCCCTGTGTATCCTAGACCACGCTTACAACGAGGATGCCTATAGTGTTTATTCATATCCTTTACTATATCGCTAGATCTTTTATAGGCGGCCATCGTATATTGAAATCGGGCATTTTCTTCCTCGGTTAGTTCTCTAGTCGGTTCACTAGGTTGTTCGATCTTAGGATCTAACTCGGTTTCTAGGGTGTGGGCATCATCAGGTTGTATGACTTCCGGTTCGGTTATAATAGGTGCTTCTGGTTCTATTGGGATAGGTGCTATGGGATCGGTCTTGATGTTGAGGTGTTTAGGTAACATGGTCAATAGGTTCTTATATTCTTCTACCATGTCATTTAATGCTTCATATAGCTCGTCTTTAGTAAATTCATCATAGGGAGAGTCAAGTACCTGTTCCTCATTGGCCATGAGGCACGTGAGTTCATCGTCACTGTCACTGCGAGCCCAAAAACTTCCTCCATCGTCGGCTATCAGTGCTTTCGGTACCTCACTTCCTTCACCGGCTTGTTGATAATTGTTTCTGTCATTTTGATAGTCCGGTTTCTGGGTATCCCTTCTTGGTTTCTTGCATTCCCACTTAAAGTGTCCCAAACAGTTACAGTTGTAGCATCTTACATTGGATTTGTCACCATAGTAGTTGTTTGTCGGTTGGCTCCTTTTCATGAACCTCCCAAACTTCTGTGCGAGCATGGCCATGGCGTCCTCAGTAAACTGTTCGGCTGTTCTGATAGGTGCAGGAGCCGGTATCGGTGCAGGTGTAGGTGCAGGAGCAGGTGCAACCGGTTCTGTAGATGTGATTAGTGCTCTGGTTGACGTTGAGGCCGAGACTTCCTCTTCGGTTCTAGATTTCATTTCGAACTCGTATGCCTTTAGATCTTCGAATACATCGTATAGTTTCATCTTACGTAGGCTCTTTGATTCCCTCATTACCATTGTCTTTATATCCCAGGCACTTGGAAGAGATCTCAAAGCCTTCATAACTACCTCTTTGTTCTCATACTTTTTGCCCAGAGTTGCTAGTTCATCTAACACACCAGTGAACCGGTCACTGTATTCCTTCATAGTTTCTCCTGGTTTCATTTTGATGCTTTCGAACTTCTGTGTAGCCATCATTATTTTGTTCTCCCTTGTTCTTTCATTTCCTTCAAAGATCTGGATGACCGTGTTCCATGTCTCCTTCGCAGTTTTGCAATCTCTGATCTTGCAGTATGTGTTTCTGTCTACGCTGTTGGAGATCCGGTTTCTTGCATGGTTATCCAGATTGTTCCTTCTCCTATCATCAGCCGTCCATTCTTTTCTGTCTTTATCAATGACTATCGGTCCTTCGGTTAGAACAGATTCCATTTCATCATCCAAGGTGACTAGATGCAGGTGCATGCGTGCCTTCCAGTTGGCAAAGTCATCACCTTCTAGCATTGGAGGCCTATCCTGATACATGTTTGCTTGAGTATTGAAACTAACTGCTCTGATACCAATTGTTAGGATCTAGGTCGCCGCTGGTGGACCGGGGGTTGGACCGGTTAGCGGTTCTCACTCGTAGGGTGGTGGTTAATCCGGTTAGAGATTAACACCGGGGTTTCAATACTACACAACCTGTCACAAACCCTTGAACTAGGTTCAAGCGCGGAAGAGGTTTGCTTTCAGGTTGAAGCGGTACACTTGTATGATAGGCACGGTCGGTTTCGGATGATGAAGATTTGGAGATGGTGGGTCGGTTTTGGCAATCTGGATGTTCGGTATGGTTAGTATAGATTCGGTTTGGAGCGGTATGGTTAAGTTAGTCGGTTATGTAATGAAGCCAACAGAAAGTAAATAACACAAAAGGTTTTATGGATGTTCGGAGATAAAACTCCTACGTCACCCCTTCCTCTCGAAACCGCGAGAAGGATATTCACTAAGGAATACAAGTACAATCCGATCGAGACTTATTTCCAGCTCGATAATACTCTTACAATTCACACCGAAATTGTAACACACACTTAGAATTTAGCACTTAGGCTTTCTTGGAATAACACAGTTTTATCACTTGTAGTAAATGCTCTCAACGCTTCACTTGATGTCTCTTAATGTCCCAATGTTTGTCCCGCATTTACTCTTCTGCAACTGCCTCCTTTTATAGGTGAAATATGCCAACGGTCATATTTCACTGCCTTGAATCCGATTGGCTGATCAGAGGTGCAGTGATTCAGTGTCTCAGACCTGCCGGTCGTCTCCTCAGACCTGACGGTCAATCTCAGACCTGGTATCCTGTTTCAGACCTGCCGGTCTGTAAGGCAAACCTGCTGGGTTTGTCTTTTACTCAATGTAGGCACTGTCTGTTTGGACAGTTGTCTGTACTTTGAAGATTTCCTTTCTGGCTTATCCCGAAGTAGAAGGATTCGGTAGTACGGTTTTTCTGCAGCCTACAGTCTTTCCTCAGACTTGCATGGATATGGAAGTATTCAGTCTGTTCCTTTGGTATCATTCTCAATAGATGCCCGAAATGTCTTCTTGTACTAGTCGGCCACTTGACTTGGCCGAATATCTTTTGGTAGTGAAGTAACCGGACTTCTTCCGGTTATTCTTGTCTTGTGGATAATCGGCTGTTTGATGGATCTGGTTTTAAGCTTTGGCCGATCCTTTGTGCGGTCACGTTCAGAGTGCTTTTGATCGGTATGGTGACTTGACCGGTTCGGTTTCTTCAGTTGGTTTTCTTTTGTTCATCCGGTCCGGTTCCTTGTTCCTGCATGGGAAGTTTGTTTAAGTTATGTTTATTTGAACCGGTATGAATTTATCTAACAAGGTCTCACCGATCTAACTCCTTCGACTGAACAGAAGGCTGCCATGTTCCAGCATTTTTCTCGCTCTCGTCTTCCTGTTGATGATCATAGGGCAAGATCCTCGTTGAGGACTGAATATCAGCTGCTCAACGATATTGTTGGTAAATCCATCATTGGAAAGTATGTTACAAATGTTTTCTGTACCAAGTCTTTTGACATCATGACCGCCATCACCAATAAAGTTTCGGTCAACTAGTCAAGGTTGCTTTTTGACAACCTAATCTAGATGATTTCCACTCGTCACACCAGCTTCATTCCCCAAATCAGCACTCTCCTTTTTTATCTCGGTGTTTCTCTCTGTCCGGGCGTAGGATTAAGCCCACTTCAAATCATGACTAGAGACTCGGCCGACTCATTCTTCGACCGCTTTGAGAAAGCTTGGAAGAAGAAGCAAAGAGGCGGCTCTTCCTTCAGCCGCTAAGGAACCATCTTTTCGGACAACCGGTCGTTTTGTTGCATGCACCGGTTGTATATTTTAATTATGTTTATCTTTTGTGTGTTTCTCTTGACCTCTTGTGGTACTACTTCACATCAGTTTAATATATTTCCTACTTTTATTCTATCCATTTTTGGCATATTAAATTCTGATCGTATGGAAAACACAAAACATTAAACTCAGTTAGTTTCCAACTAGATTCTCTACCTCGGACAATTCAAAATCACCACTTTCCAAGAAAAACTGCTTTGAAAACATAAATATTCCTCATACCTTAAAAGCATTAACAAGACATCTCATAAATGACAATATCCTAAAATAAATGCTCTTATGTTATCCTTCCCTCTTCTACATCCTATTTAAGGAGCCTCACACCATTTTTCAAACATCACAATACATCTTGCAAGTTCTCAAAGAACCCAACCTTCTTCTCTCTAAGCACGTCCTGAAAATGTCTCACCCAACACTCCGAAACTTTCTCTGTGTTAACTTTGAATAAATGCTTTCCTCTGATGACATTGAAACAAAAGAGATCGTGTTTGATTCACTCGTTGACACCGGCCTCCACGGATTCCTGAAAGAATCCGAACCCATTCTACTTCTTGAAGTATTGGAGTTTTTCGGCAATGCTTCCATGCTCGAAGATCTCATCGTTTCCATCATAAACGATAACATTATCATTCAAATCTCAGAAGAGACAATTGCTGAAATGTTCAACCTCCCAACTGAAGGATTTTCGGATTTTCCACCTCGGGTAAACGGGACCCTTGATGAATATGCTGAACTGTTCTCCATGTCTGCAATCCCGGTTCAAAACAACGGCCTCAAAGCCTATCTTGCCCCCCACATCCAAATACTCCATGACATTGTCACCCGATTCATTCTGTGTCAAGTTCCGAATCAAAACTACTCCAAAACGACTTTTGATATAATGACTTACATTGTCAGCACAACTCCTATTAACTAGGCTTCGGTCATCTTTAAAAACCTGAAAACAATGGTTGAAACCAATTAGAAGCTCGGCTACGCTCCTCAGCTGAGCCGAATCATTCGATCAACCGCTCCAGAACTCGGACCGGGATTACCGGTGAACCCGACAAATGTTCTTACCAAGGAGTCGGTGGAATACAAGATGGCTAGGATGGTTCTTAGGTTCTTTGACTAGGTTCTTTCCTAAACGGTTTCCTTATAAAACCGCTCATATTGTTTTAATCGATCTTACATCGGTTTTAATTTTATCATGTCAATGTAATTTTCCTTCTATAATTATAAACCTTTGTTGGTTGAATCTTTAAATCTATCATCACAATTTTACCGCTCAAAGTTACCGCCAATAATTTTGGAGGGAAACTTGGCGCCTTTTCATCGATGTGACAGCTCACATCTTTCAATGCGCCGATTCGCATTCTAAGACGCGTCCCCACACGGTCTATAAATACATAATCACACATCAAAATTTCATTCTACGCTTCCTGCTCTCTCTCTCTCTCTCTTGCAATCACTCTCAAAACATTCAAGTTTTCGATCAAATTCTTAAATTCCAAAATGGGTCGTGACTCTGCTCTCTTCGTCCACATCGTGCAAGTTGATTTCGAAGAAATTCGAAACAACGGCTCGGAGGAAGCTCGATATGTCTTAGGGCTAATCACTGCTTCGGGTCTGGAACACTTCCTGAACAGACCGTTCGTTATCTACCAAAATATGGTGACGGAGTTCTTCGCAAACGCCACTCTGAATGATGAAACTATCTCTACAACGGTCGGGGGACGAACCTTTGAGATTACAAAGGACTTACTTGCTGAAGTTTTTCAGTTACCGACAGAGGGTAGTGACTTTACCGAAGATGGAGATGCAGATGAAACCCTGGCGGTTTGTCTTGACATATCATGCACCAATGCACCGATAGTGGTTTCCGGCAAGAAATGAGACCTGAAACCGGAGTACAGGCCGTTATGCGACATTATTTCAAAGTCAATTCAAGCAAGGGGAGGAAACTTTGATAGCCTCACCAGCCTCAAGATTGAAACATTAGCCGCAATCATCAAAGGAGAAAAGATCAACTAGGCCGAGGTGATCTTTTTCAACCTATGCGTGATGGTGGATCCGAATTCTAACCGGTCTCAGGGATATGCCATCCCCTTAGGCAAACTACTCCTTCATCTCAATGTTCAGACCGGTCCAGGGATCTTCCTCCCAGGCAGCAAGATAATCAAATCCGCCTACTTCACGAAACTCAGCAAAACAAAAGTCTCGGCAGTTAGGCAGCCGAAGGTTCCGATAAAGAAGACACAACCCAAGAAGAAGAAAGCTCCGGTAGTAGAAGAAACCGGAAGCGAAAGAACAAGATCGTCTCCTTGGGCATCTGGCTCGATGAATGATCAAACAAATGTTTCACACCCGACTGTCTCCACGACTAGCATTTCTAGCCGCTCCAAGGATAACTCCACCCATCCGGTCAATACCTCTACATCCCCTGATCATGAAACCGAGGAAGATCGGTAAAACAATACTAACATGGCAAGAAGCAAATGGAAGGAGAAACTAGTTGATTATGTGGATGATGATGAAGATCATCCAGCGGTGAATGCTGAAAACGAAACCGGTTCGGCCGAACAACCGGAAACAGTAGAGGACGTACTAAAGGATATGGGGGATACTTTTATTCCCAAAGTCATAAGACAACTCACTATGAAGGCGCATGAACGAAGAAACATCTTTTATGAATGGGCATCTATGAGAACGAAAATCGGATTCACCGATATGATCCCAACCTGTCGTGCTCATCTGAAGTGGGAAACGCTGGTGAAACTTGAGAATTCGGTTTTTGAGCTGGCAAAAACAAGGAAAGTCGCGGTTGCTCTTAAGAGAGGACCGCTCGTGGAAATTCACGCCAGGGTAATAAAGTTCACCCAGTCCATTATCAGCATACAACAACAACCATAAGATGACATGACTGTCATTGATCAGATGGTGCTAGAGGCACTACAGAAATCGGCTCAGGAAATGGAAGAAACAATGACCCAACTGGAATAAAAAAACCGGTCAGGAAAATGATGCTCCTCTATCCTCTCGGTCAGATCTTCGTAACGAAGAAAGGTCAGAGTCTGACGCCGACCAACCTTCAAGAAAGGAAGTCAGTGCCACCTCTCCACCAAAGTCCCCGGCCAGGACTTCTTCAAGTAAGTCCCCTGGCCGACAACACATTGATATTGAGACGGATACTCTAGTGTCCGTTCAGAATGATCCTCCCCGTAATGATCCTCCGGTAGAGTCTACCATATCTAAAGAAATGATCAAGGCATATTTCGAGGAATTCTTCCAAGAAACTATTGCACCTTGGCAGGCTAATATGGAAGAACAATCACAATCTCACCGGTTGTTTGAGTCAACGACCCAACGGCTTGACTCAACAGATCAAAAGATTGTATCACTTGAGAAGGGACATGCTCAAACTGACTCCTCTTTACAAGCGGTTTCGGCATAACTTGAAGAACTCATCGCGGCTAAGATCGTAGCCGACGAAGCGAGAATCAAAGAAAATGAGATAGCAGCCCTGAAAATTTAGGAAGAAGAAAATGAAAAACAAAGGGTCTTAAAGGAAAGGGAACAATCGGATGCGGAAATGGCACGACATGTTCATGAAGAAGAGAATGCAGAGCCGACACATAACACAATTCCATCCCCTACTCCGGAAATCCACACAACAAGGGCTGAGGCGAAGAAAAGAAAACAAGTCGAAAGAGCAGCGGCTAAAAGAGCTCAATCGGTGATGAACGACTTTGCTGAATCAACTAGTGCATCACATGTTGACTTGGAACAATCAAACTCTGATGAAGATGAGGAAAACATTCCTCCTCTGCAGAAATGAACGCGTGTTGTTCTGATCAATGCGATGCCTCTTCGCGTAGTTCCTCCAAGTTCCTTGCCTCAAAGATCTCCGGCCTATCGAGCACCTCCTACTCCTTCAACGCGGCGTGCACCAGCAACCGGTCGGTCAGGAAATCGAGCATCCTCTTCCAGGCCAGGCTACGATCCGTGCACTCCGGGAAAAGGACGGATGTCTTACTATCTCCGAGAGATCGTATTCAGGGACGACGACGAGAATGAATAAAAGAGGGAATAAATTTCCACCTAGCCCTTTTATGTCCAATTTAGTCTATCCTATGTTTACTTCAGTTTATAACTATTATATATATAAGTATTTTTGGAAAACCGTTTCTATTTCTCACTCCTTGCATTGTTTTGAATATTTTAACTAAAATAATCAAATAGGGAGAAATTGGTAGATAAAAGATAAAATTTTACAAAAAATTTTCACAAAATTCTTCAGAGTCTTTCCAGATAAAAATTTTCAAAATTTTTCACAAATTTTTCAAAGTCTTTTACAAAATATCTTTCAAAACAACAAACTCTGTAAACAATCACCGGACGCATGGTTTTGAATATTTTAAATAAAATAATCAAAAAGGGAGAAATTGTTAGAAAAAATTGATCGACTAAATAAAACTTAACAAAATAAACTTATTGTGCAGGAATGGTCAAGAATTCCAACCGGTCAAGTAATCAAACCGGCTAGAAGAAGTAAGTGACAAATCCAAAACTGGAAGCTGTCCGGTTGAACCGATCAACCGGTTAACATGATCAGTTGAAATGAAGCACTCAATCCAAATCCAACGAAAATACTATTTAGAGAAAGAAGTCAAGGATATCAAATAAAGAACAATCTACAAATTGGTGCAAGTAAACATTTTGGGCATATGCAGAAGATGACATCAAAGGATCAGACTGTGATATTGCCATATTGGTACAAGTCTGATGATATGCTGCAGGCTGTAGAAGATTGCCTGAAGAAAAGTTTCATTTCTGGTATAAGTCAAAGGAGTAATCTCCCAAGTGCAGGCAACTGTCCAACCGACAGTTTCCATAATCAAGCAAAGACAAGCCAAACCGGTCTGCTTCATGCCTTGGAAACCTAAACCGCATTTAATGCTATGCTGAACCTCTGAAGTTATCCGTTGAAGAAATGTGACCGTTGGCACATTACACCTATAAAATGAGAAGCTGGAGAAGCTGAACACAATAAGTCTTTGAAAAACAAGTGAACAAGCGCTAAGAAAGAGCAAGAACAAGTTACAAAGTGTTTATCTCTCTAAGATTCAAAGCTTGAGTGTGTTTATGAATTGTGTTACAATTTCTGTGAGAATTGTAAGAGTGATTATCGAGCAGTAAATAAGACTCGATCGTGTATTGTGTTTGTGTATTCCTTAGTGAATATCCTTCTCGTGGTTTGAGAAGAAGGGGTGACGTAAGAGTTTTATCTCCGAACATTCATAAAAACCTATCTTGTATTTTACTTTCTTTCGGTTCTATTTTCTAACCGACACTTAGCTTTCTAACCGACCCCTACTACTCTAACCGCCCTCCTAATCTCCAAACCGATATCATCAAAATCCCAACTTTATTCATCTTGTGTGTGTGTGTTTTTTCAACCTGAAACAAACCACTTCCGCACTTGAACTCGGTTCAAGGGTTTGTGACAGTTTGTGTAGTATTGAAACCGGTGTTAATTCTTAACCGGATTAAGGCCAACCGTTGAGTGTTGTCAGAGATTCTCCCTTAGCCGGACCCCGGTCCGCCATCGGCGATCTAGATCCTAACAGTTTAGGATATAACGATTTGGATCTTGGTGTGAAATAAATGGGTATAACCCATATCAGTTCGTGTGGGTCAACCGTTGATCGATTTAAATAAAAAATCGAATACAACTTTTTGTATTCTTTTTATCATTTCTCTCCTTAACTACATTTTGTTAGTAGTGAATTTAATTATTAATGAATGAAATTAACTTTTTCTTAAATTAATTTTTTTATTTAAATAATAAATATAAATAAATAAAATTAAGAATGCAAAATTTATTTACAATTGATAAATTATCTTCCAATTAATTATTGAAATATAATGTTATTACAAAGAAGTTTTTAGTGATGGAACATAAAAGAAAAACGATAGCGAAAATTAAATTTATAGGCAGTGTTTTGTTATTGAATTTGTGGGTTCATTAGCACTACGAGTGATGTTGTTGGTGAATAGGGGTGAGAAAATGAGTTAACCCAACCCGTATTAATTATCTCATATTCAACCCAAATTAAATTTATCCAACCCATAGTTCAATCCATATTATTCACTGATATGGATTGGGTATGGGTTGAGCGGGTATTGATTGGGTAACCCAAACTAGTTTTTTTTTTTTATCTTTTTTTGTCTCGTTTAACACATATTTAACTTGTTTATCACGTTTTTACCCGTTAATTTTTTTTTATCTCGGTTAACATTTTTAATCCTTTCAACAAATAGTTGATCCATTTTACTCTATTTAACACGTTTTTAACCAATTTAACGCGTTTTGAGTGTATTAAACATATATTTGTCTCGATTAACACATTTTAAACTCGTTTAACAAATATTTGATCCTTTATATCTCGTTAAACACATTTTTTTTTATCAATTTAACATATTTTTGTTTTATTTAACACATTTGACATCTTTAATACGTTTTTGCCCATTTAACAAATATTTGACTCATTTTATCATATTTAACATATTTTTTAGTCGTTTCACACATTTTTAACTCATTTAACATATTTAACCAGTTTAATAATTATGTGACTCATTAGCCCCGTTTAATACGTCTTTCACATTTAAATACGTTTTTATCCGTTTAATACAAATTTTTATTCGTTCAGCCTTTTTTATTTAATCATATTTGATATTTTAACATTATTTGTATTTCAAAATTAATTAAATATATAAATTATAAAATTAATTTTATATTTTGAGTGAGAGATTACAAAGATGAGAGATGAAAAAAAATTGATGAGGCGAGATGAGAAAAGGAGACAAGGCTGAAGTAGAGGTCGAGAGGCAGGATGAAAGAGATAGATTTATTATTTTATTTGTTTAATTTGGGTAACCCTAACTCATCACGAATTAAACACAACCCAAATTCAACCCAACCTAAATTATTTTACCAAAATTCAACCCAACTCAAATTTATATTTTGGGTTAGGGTTGGAGTTTGGGTCAACCCAAACTATGTTCACCCTTAGTGGTGACATCATAATATGTTTAATGTCTTGTATAACATGTTTGAGGCTCAAATGACTTCTTTTTGGTGCATCAAGAATGACATACTATATTTTTAATGTTTAGCTCAAAATTGAAATTGTGGCATGATTGTCCACATCACTTGACGAATTGCATTGGTATTGACCACAATAGAGTTAAGGCATCTGAAGTTATGGCCATTGAGAAAATTACCCATATGATCCCGAATAATGATTCTGAAACGCCTTTGATCTATTTTCAAGAAAACAGGCATCATAGTTGATCTTTATTTGTCCAATGTTCGACGATGTTCAACACATAACAACTCTTGAGAAAATTTAGTTTGATAAATACCATCATTATTCCTGTAATTCAAATAGTCTCAAACATCACTTAGACCAAGTTGATACATTGAAGTTAAGAATTTTGATTTATCAAACAAAGAATGATTTATGTTTCTTTCATTGATTTCAACATAAAATGGCAATAAGACTATTGTTAAAACATACATTTGAGATAATGACAGTTTCTATTAAAAAGTCTCAAGTAAACCATGTGTCAAATTTATTAATGAAATATTCAGTAGATAATGAATGTAACAAGATTTTCTTGGCGTAGTAACAATGAGTGTTCAACCGTTTCTATATTGAAAGAAAACCTAGGACATATAGGGGATGACGAGATTTGTCGTCGAAAACTATTTTCAAGAGTTGGGGGAGCATTATGGAAAGCTTTCCAAAGAAACATCATGTTAGGTATTTTGTTTTTAAATAATAAAATATATGTATAAATACAATGTTACAAAGAACAAAAATAAACTAAATCTACAAAGAACAAAATCACCGAAGTTAAATGTTTATTCGAGTAATGTGTTTAGAATATTTTTCTTAAGACAGTTTCATCGTCTTTATCTTGTGTTGGAGTTTATTAGATAAATGTCTCTTAAGGTACAACGAAATTAGTTGTGATTTAACACTAGAATCACTATGCATTAAATTTTGAGAAACGTACTTAAACTATCACCGAGATCACAATATATTATCTAAAAAATCATCTTTTGTAACTCTAGAGAGATAGATGATACGGTGTAAGATGATGGGATAGAGAGAAGATGATTTTATATTGTTGACAAGATAAATCATTAAATAAAACCATCAATCGATCCAACAATTAACATTGTTTGTCGCTTTATTTATTTTTACATTTTACTCAAAATAATTAAATCAATTACAATTACATCTGCATAGTTTTTAATTTATTAATAATAATATTAAATTATCGTAATAATTGAGAATAATAATAATAAACTCATATAATTTACTTTATAAATTAACAACATTTTATTGGTTAGGTGTTTAATTTAAATAAATACATGACTCAAATTAATACCATTACTAGTGAAACAAAAGTATTTTTAACAAAATTACAAAATGGTCCTTATACTTGTAAAAGTATGACTCTCAAGTCATTCACTTAAATTAGATAGTCAAAATTAAACATTTAAAGTGACAACTTTATATATATATATATATATATATATATATATATATATATATATATATATATATATATATATATATATATATATATATATATATATTTAAAACAGTAAAATCGTTACACAAAATATCTAGAGAAAAAATTAATTTAAAAGTATATATTAACTATATATTAAAAACTTATCTAGATATAACTCACTAATTTAGTTTAAATGGTAATGGTAGTTTTTAATATTTTTTAATGTTAAATAAAATAATATAAGTAAAATACAGATTTGTTTAAATTTAATTAATTTGTGTAAGAAATACTATTTTTTTTTGTTACAAATTAAAAATATTCTAAATTTATTTTTGATAAAAATAAAAACGAAAGAATGCAAATGATCAAAATACAAAACCCATCAAATAAATTATAAAAATGGAAAATAAGTAATTCATACTTTATAAATGAGTGCCTGAATCCGAATAAACACAAAATACATAGATTTCTTTATTTCTCAAATTCAAACTCTCACCTGTACTATTATTATTGACAACATCTAATTCAAATATACATATTTCATCATATTTTATTCTTTAAAAATTCATAATTAATATCACCATTCATTCTACATTTATAATACACTTTTTAAATTTTGCACCAAATAAAACTTGAACATTGGTCTCAAAATTTAAAATATTAATCATTTAACTATTAGACAGATTTTAATGGTTGAATTCAATGTATAAATATATATTTAATTATTGTTAATAAATAACAAATAAAAAATAAAATGAATAAAAGAATGAATTATATAAATAATAGATATATAGAAAATATATAAAAATTAATTTTATTAAATACATTTTAGATTTAATTATTTATATTTTATATTTTATAAATTTAAATTATTATTATTTTATAATAATACAATAAATGTTATCATCAATTAATATTTTTATAAATATTAATACATACTAATTAATTTAAAATATTTTAAGAATTATAGTACAATAACTTAACAAAAATATTACAATTATCTTATTTTATAGTTCATTGATATCTTAATGAATATATATAATTGATAGCATCTCTCCAACGGACTTGGCATAATTGGCCATCACATACTCTTACATTGAACATTAAGCACAACCGACAAGTCAAATCGATTATCTCATATCCTTATTTTTAATACTTTTCTTCATATGTGACACGTCATATTATTGACATTTTTCTTTCTTCTTGTTAATCTTTTCATATCCTCACTTTTAATATTTTTCCTCATCTGCGACTCATCATATTATCGACATTTTTCCTTTTTCTTGTTGTTGAATATCTTATTCGTACACATCTTCTCTATGTTTTTCGGTCCTCTAAGTAAGTTACAGACAAATTTCAAAAAAAAATTCAAATGAATCACAGTCTTCTATCCGACATTTAAAAGTGTTTTAAGAATTAAAAATTATTATATATATATATATATATATATATATATATATATATATATATATATATATATATATATATATATATATATATATAAATGAGAGAATTTATAACTTAATTAATAAGTTTTTATTATATAAAAAAAAGTAATGTAAAATTAGAATGAGCATGTAATTCTTTAATATTTAAAATATATTTCCAAATTCTTATTCACTTATTAATCAAAACACGCATTACTCAATTTCCAAAACCTTCAACCAAACTTCCGCCTCATTGATTTTAGGTTATTTATAACTCAAAAAAATTAAACACCATTTATTTTTTCTCATTCAAATATTTAATTTATTAATCAAAATATTAAAATACATTTTATTTAAAATTATTATTATTTATTTTATTTATACATATAAATATTATATATATCTTTTTACCAAAAAAAATATTCATTTCATCAAAATTATCTTCAATCATCATTTTCTCTCCCTTCAATTTATTTCAAGGAACTATAAATCAATCAAAACCTTATATCTATAATAATTAATTTATATTTTATTTTCTCTCTCATAATAAATAAATATATATTTTATCATTAATTTTATATAAATACAAAATAAATTTTATAGTGTATTACAAATAAATTTTATAATTTTTTAATAAAATTAAAAATGATATATATTTTATTTATTTAAAAAATAAATATTTTAAAATCCAATATTAAATATTTCTCTCACCTAAAATCTATATATATTAATTTTTCTTCTTAACTAATATTTTATTTTATTTTCTCTCATATTATTTATATATATATATTATTTATAATTTTTTATCCCTCATAATTAATTTGTGTATTTTATCTCTCGTTATATATATAATACATTTTATGATTAATTTTATATAAATATATTTATTTAATTTTGTCGCATTATTATTATATATATATTTCTTGTTTTATATATTAAATTCTATATTTTTATTTTTATTAATATATTTTTTAAATTCTTTTTATATTTATTAGATTGTTTATTATTATTATTATTAATATTATTTAATTTTATATTTTTATTAATTATTTTATAATCTATATAATTATATATTAATAAATAATAAAATATATAATATTGATTATATTTATATTAATTATTTTATAATTTATATAATAATATATTATTAAATAATTGAATATATACATAATAATAATAATAATAATAATTATATTTTTATTAATTATTTTATGATTTAGATATATATTATCACCTATTTAAAATAAATAGTCAAAAACTTATATAATATATATATATGCAAAATTATAAATTTAAATCAACAATAATAAGTGGTCTAATGGTCCCGTGTTCATTTTTCATACCGGAGACCATCTCTCCTAATGCGAATTTATGAGATTAAAGGAGAATATAATGATAATAGTGGTTGTATATGAAAATTTTGATAAAATGTGTTTTATAAAAATCATTAAATAAAAAATAATTTTGAACAAATTATTTTTATTTGGTCTTCCTCTTCAATTTATTTATAAAGTAGTTTGGTTTAATTCGGTGTTGAATTCAAATTATTCCCAATTCACTTAAATAAAATCTAACTATTTAGATGTGGCCATCACGCCATTCACGCGTTGTCCATAGTGATCCGTATAAAATGGATCTACGTAGTCCATTTACATATCATGATAAATTTAAAAGTGTATTATAGTTTCGGGAGAAAACCCATGAAAGCTAACAATACCAAAACATTGACAACCAAACAAGCCAACACATAGGTGATATTGACAAATAAAGTCCATATCCGAGCTAGAGAGAATCAACTTGAAGTAATTTAAGAACGAAAACTACTATTTGCAGATTTTGCGATACGTTCCAGCGCCACAACGACGATAATTATTTTGAATAATTTTTTACATTGTAGATTAGATAATTCTTTATTGTTGTTGATGTAGATTCATTTATGTTTACAAGTCTAGATAGTTATGTTATTAAATCTCTAACTTTATTGTTTATATAAAAAGAGTGTATAATTACCTTGATATTGTTTATGGTTGAATCTCTATTTCAAGTCAGCATTTTCTTTGGTAGACCAAAATGAGATTCAAGTCATTTGCATTTATTTTATTAAATTTAGATTGAATTTTATACACTAAGGTTTTCTAATTGTTTGACTCGTAACTTTTTATAACTTTTTTTTTGGATTTGTAGCAATATTAATATGACATACCAACTAAAATTTTTTATATTTAGATTTAATTTTTTTTTTGTCGTACAAAGTCTTGTGTTATGTTAAGAATAATAATTACTTTTATATTTAAAAATGTGTTATTTTATTTGTAAAATAAAATATTGAACTAAACTAATTATGATAACTCAAATGTTAAGAGTCGGGTTAAGACTTCAATTATTGATTCCCATTAAAAATGTATTAAATTGAAATATATATGATTATGAAGATTATGTTAAGATTCTAAATTAAAAAAAAATATGAAAGATAAATTTTAAGGTGGGTAAAATGTTGTTACGTATTTTTATCTGTTTCATTTTTTATAACTATTTATGACGGGAGATAATTTTATAAAATATATTTTTTTTTTATTTTTTTTATTTTTATTTTATAACTTTAACCGTACCATGCATAGCTAGTTTGACTAATAAATGGTTGAATAACATAAATTGTGGGCATTATAATATACTTTTAAGAATTATTTTAATTATTATAATGATACAATTTTTTAACTTTATCATTTTTTAAATTGTCCTTCCGAACACTCAATTTTTTACAAATAAAAAATGTTAAGCTTGATATTTAAAAATGTAGTTGACCTATATGTTTGAGTCACAAAATGATTCTCTTAATTTTTATGTTATTTTCTTAAGTCTCTCAAACAAATAAATTTTTAATTGAAAATAGAAAACTTAATATTTAATAATATTACATGACTTATATAATCGTGTTAATTAATCTATCTTTTTCACTTTTCAGTTTAGAACTAATATTTAATTTAATAAAATATCAAAAATTTGAAGATTTGTTTTTATAAAATTAACAAATAATATTTGACTCCTTATTAATATGCTAAAACATTTTAAGTATAAAAAATATTGTGTACCATTTCCTATCAAATTCACAATATATATATATATATATATATATATATATATATATATATATATATATATATATATATATATATATATATATATATATATATATATATATATATATATATATATAAAGAATATATTGATATGATAATGATATAGATACCATTAAGTCAAAGCGGAAGACAATAATTTTGCCAATAATTTTAAGTTTCATAAATATAAGAAAACCATTCCAAAAATACTCAGACATGAAAAATATGAAGAGGGAAGAAAAATCTAAAATCAAGTAAAAAAATTTTAAAAATAATAGGAAGTGTCACAACTGTGGAAAATTTGGACACACATCAAAATACTGTTATCAAAATACTGTTGGGCAAAGAAAAAAATTAATAATCTTGAAATCCTAAAAGACAAAAAGATTAATAATCCAAACTTTACAAAACTCAAAATCTGAAGAATCTGATTCAGATTCGATAAGTAGTAATTCTGAACTAGATGATCTAAATAATGAAAACATTTCTGAATTAAGCTCAGAAGACTCCGAATGTGAGCCATGTCGATCAGGATTAAAGTGTCCTAAAAAAGAAACCAATAACCTATATCAAGATCAAAATATTGACAAATTAGAATTATATAGAATCATATCTTAATTTTCAGATATGAAAGTTAATGTTTTAACCTCTAATCATGTTTTTAAATTATTAAAAGTCATTAGAGACCCATAATTAAGAATGCAGATCATAATCAGTTCAATTCTGAAGAAGGAACTTCGTCCTCTAAAGAAGAAGAGGCAGAAGATAAGAAATTAAATTATAATAAATCTTATACTATGAGTGAAGTAATGAACCAACTTAGACACAAAGTTCAAAACAAAGAAGAGAATACAACACTCAAAAATCTTTACAAAGAAATTAATAATTTGAACGAAGAAATTAAGATATTAAAAAGGAAGAATATTATACAAGAATCAAGAATAACTAAGCTTGAGGATAAATCGCACGAAAATAATCAATCTAATGACAATAAAACAGAAATTGAAGAAAATATTTTCTCATTTTTTTATCCACAATAGAAATGGTTAAATCCCAAAAATGGCACATAAGAATATCTCTCCTAATAGATAATCATTATACAAGGTCGTTTATTGCTCTTGTTGATAGCGGACCAGATTTAAATGTTATTCAAGAAGTATTAATTCCCACTAAGTATTTTCATAAAACGAGCCATACCATGTGGCATACAGGTGGAGATAAACTCCAAATCCAATATAAGCTTCCAAAAGCCTATATAAGTACTGATAATAAGTGCATTCCTCAAAGTTTTATACTTGCTAAAGATATATCAAATCAGGTCATACTTGGAACTCTATTTTTAAACACTATTTACCCAATTAAGATGATTGATAATAAAGGTATTACAGGAACTTTTCAGAAACATGATATTTTTCTAGAATTTATTGTTGAGCCACTTACTAAATTGTTACATAGTATATATGATAATATCAAAGCAAAACAAGATCAAATATATTTTCTAAAACAAGAAATAAGTTTAATAACAATAGATGAATAATTAGAAAATCCCAAATTACAAGAAAAAATTGCTCTACTAAGAGACCAACTTTCAATAGATAATTTTTAATGAACATCCTAATGCATTCTGGGATAGAAAGAAACATTTAGTTTCATTACCCTATGATGAATCTTTTAATGAAAAGAATATTCCTACAAAGGTAAGACCTTACCAAATGAATTCAGAATATCTAGAATTATGCAAAAAGGAGATAGATACTGTATTACAAAAGGGGTTAATAAGTCCATCACAATCACCCTGGTCATGTACAACTTTCAATGTAAATAAACATTCAGAAATTGAAAGAGGCGTATCAAGGTTAGTAATCAACTATAAACCCCTCAACAAGGTATTAAAATGGATTAGGCATTCAATTCCTAATAAAAAAATCGGGATATTAGAAAATTCAGATTGAAAAATCTAATTGATATAATATAGCATCAATGTCCCTATAGGACATTATGAATGGAATGTGATGCCATTTGGATTAAAAAATGCTCCATCCGAATTTCAAAAAATTATAAATAATATCTTCAATCCTTATAGCACATTTATTATTGTTTACATTGATGATATACTAGTTTATTCAAAAACAATTGAAACTCACTTTAAACATTTAAATATGTTTAAAACAATAATAACTCAGAATTGATTAGTAATTTTTAAACTAAAAATGGATATTTTCAAAATAAGAATAAGGTTTTTAGGTCATATCATTGAAAATAGACACATTATTCCTATTAATAGAAACATAGAATTTGCAAATAAATTCCCAAATATAATCAATGATAAAACACAGTTACAAAGATTTTTAGGCAGCCTCAATTATGTGGCTCCATACTATAAAAATTTAACAGAAGATGTTAGGATCGGGGACGCCCTTGGAGGACCGGGGGTGTTTCCGGTTTCGGGTAGGGTGGCCGCTTACAACACACAACACTCTTTGGTGATAGTCCGGTTAAA
The DNA here is from genome assembly GCF_907164915.1 of Impatiens glandulifera. Classification (NCBI taxonomy): domain Eukaryota; kingdom Viridiplantae; phylum Streptophyta; class Magnoliopsida; order Ericales; family Balsaminaceae; genus Impatiens; species Impatiens glandulifera. The sequence continues at coordinate 37,316,665 of NC_061867.1, forward strand.
GACTAAAACCGTTCTCAGCACTGCGCAAACTGTCACAGACTCTTGAACCGGGTTCAAGGGCGGAAATGTCTGTTTCAGGTTGAAGCAACGTATGCGACTTTAGATGATGTTTTAGAAGGAGTCGGTTTTATGGATATGAGTGACCGGTTTTAGGAGTATGATTGGTTTGAGGTTTAGGTTAAGTAAGCAAGAAATGAAAGCGAAAGAAAGAACACGAGACAAGGATTTGTTTATGGATGTTCGGAGCAAACCCTCCTACGTCACCCCTTCTTCTCAGGTTATGAGAAGGATCTCCACTAACTTTTATAGTTACAACAGACACTGCCGGTCGAGCCCAACTTCGCTACTCGCCGGTTACACCAAACTCACTCTTTGATGTAATACAACAACTCAACACAACACAATACAGAAAGCTTCCGATTTTAGGCACACCGGTTTGGAATGTGAAAGTTTATCTCTCTAGAACTTATTGTTTTTATGATTCGTAATCTTGTAACTCGCACAACTTGTCAACTGCCTTTAATGAAGACGTTTCATCTTCCTTTTATAACTGAGAAAAGCCAACGGTCACTTTCTTCTCTCTCCTCTGGATTGGTTGATCATTATCACGCCGGTGCATAGAGGTTTCTTGCACGCTTCACCTTCCTCAACACCTGGCAGTCATGCAGGTAACTCTGAGCAGAAGATGACATAATCGGTTTTCAGATTTGAACACGTGCTGGTCATCCACCTTAGGTTGTCAACTTTGGATCAATAAAGCATCATTGCTTTCCTCGCATGCTTCCGATCGGATCCGATCTTCTTTTATTCTTTCAAGACACGTTTCTTTCGTCATGGTACGTCACTCTTAAAGTTTGAATCTTCTAGTTTTGTGTCTTGTGCAGTATGATCCGGTTGGAGTGTGGGTTTTTGTCTTGGCTAACCGGTTGCTTGAGAGAATGAAAACCGGTTCCTCTGATCTTTTAACTTGATCACTTGAAACTGGTTTCTTTGAAGTATAGCAGCAACCGGTTCTGATACGCCAACCGGTTCATATGGTTTTGGTCTGTACCTGCACATGAAAGTTAACAACTGTTTAGTTTATCTGGCCAGTTCCACAAAATTAACTTACTTAATTTTTTCTATCAATTTCTCCCTTTTTGATTATTTAGAATAAATATTCAAAACTTGTAATGGGTGACCGATTTGAAAAGTTTACTTACTAGCCAGTTTGAAAAATTAACTTACTTAATTTTTCTATCAATTTCTCCCTTTTTGATTATTTAGAATAAATATTCAAAACTTGTAATGAGTGGCCGGTTTGAAAAGTTTACTTACTAGCCAGTTAGAAAAATTAACTTACTTAATTTTTCTATCAATTTCTCCCTTTTTGATTATTTAGAATAAATATTCAAAAATTGTAATGTGTGGCCGGTTTAAAATTAATCTACTTAATTTTTCTATCAATTTCTCCCTTTTTGATTATTTAGAATAAATATTCAAAACTCGTAATGTGTGGCCGATTTTTAAAAAAGCTTATATTTGTTTGGCCGGTTTTAAAAAGCTTACACTTGTTTGGCCGGTTTTAAAGAGCTTACACTTGTTTGGCCGGTTTTAAAGAGCTTACACTTGTTTGGCCGGTTTTAAAGAGCTTGCACTTGTTTGGCCGGTTTTAAAGAGCTTGCACTTGTTTGGCCGGTTTTAAAGAGCTTGCACTTGTTTGGCCGGTTTTAAAGAGCTTACACTTGTTTGGCCGGTTTTAAAGAGCTTACACTTGTTTGGCCGGTTTTAAAGAGCTTACACTTGTTTGGTCGGTTTTTGGGAAAACGGTTTGGTTTAAAGGAGAATTTTTTTTTTAACAAATTTTCTTCTAATTTTGTAATCTAAGAATCCTAAAATATTTCTAAGGGAAGAAAACTTAGACTCGAGAAGTGGCTTTGTGAGGATGTTAGCCACTTCATTCTTGTTCCCTTCATGTGATGTGTTCGTCAGAAGCCGGCTGTCCGGATGCCATGATGTCTCTTCCAAGCTTTTGTCTTGATTTACCTGCATTCATAGACAATAGAAAATCTGGTCCCCATTTTTCTTTGGGTCCGTGGCTTATTAATCCCTTGGGAATCCATACTTTGATTATTTTGATGGATTTTCCGTTGTGTGTATGTATAGTATATCTACCTGATGATGATTTAACTTTAAAAGATGTTTTTCGGTAAACATCTCTAAACTTTCGGTCAAATTTTTCTTTTCCATACAAACTGGCTGCCCTTCTCTCAGGTTTCAGCCAGCTTGAAGTTGGTTTTACATAAATCATCTCATCCTTTGAAGTTAAAACATTACAGCTTATAATTTTTTCCTTGAGCTTCTCATTCACAGATGAGATCTCATTTATTGAAACATCAACCTCTTTGATTTGAGATGAACATTTTGAACTATCATATTTAATTTTTGAAATAGTTTGATTAAGGGATTTTGACAGTTTTCTATACTTAATGACCATGTCATTTAGTGCAGTAATTAGATCATCTCGTGTAAAATCATCAAAAGAGAGATTAAATACCTCAGATTCTTTCTTAGCCGTGAAGCAGGTTTCAACTTTATCATCATTGTCGTTGCATGATGAGTCGTCCGAATCGCTATCGACCCATTTTCCCTTGCTTTCAGCAACCATTAGAACCTTCTGCTCTTTCTGGTTCTCCTTTGTTTGATCACTACCTTCAAACAGTTGGATCAACTTTTCCCACACTTCTTTTCCCGTTTCGCATTCCATGACTTTCTCAAAAGTGTTGTTATCCAAAGATTTGAAAATATGTCTCATGCAATGGTTGTCTAGGTTACTTCTTCTCCTATCTTCAACCGTCCATTCTTCCGTCTCCTTGTTAATCTTTATCGGACCCTCCTTTAGAATGGTGCTCATTTCATCATCCAACGTGATCAGATGTAAATACATCTGAACCTTCCAGCCGCTAAATGCCTCAATGTTTAGCATAAGTGGCCTATCGTTGTGGGTCATGCTTCTCATCTTCTTCGGTTGCTTGAGTGCTAAGAACCTCGCTCTAATACCACTTGTTAGGATCGGGGACGCCCTTGGAGGACCGGGGGTGTTTCCGGTTTCGGGTAGGGTGGCCTCTTACAACACACAATTTGGTGATAGTCCGGTTAGAGACTATAACCGTTCTCAGCACTGCGCAAACTGTCACAGACTCTTGAACCGGGTTCAAGGGCGGAAATGTCTGTTTCAGGTTGAAGCAACGTATGCGACTTTTAGATGATGTTTTAGAAGGAGTCGGTTTTATGGATATGAGTGACCGGTTTTAGGAGTATGATTGGTTTGAGGTTTAGGTTAAGTAAGCAAGAAATGAAAGCGAAAGAAAGAACACGAGACAAGGATTTGTTTATGGATGTTCGGAGCAAACCCTCCTACGTCACCTCTTCTTCTCAGGTTATGAGAAGGATCTCCACTAACTTTTATAGTTACAACAAACACTGCCGGTCGAGCCCAACTTCGCTACTCGCCGGTTACACCAAACTCACTCTTTGATGTAATACAACAACTCAACACAACACAATACAGAAAGCTTCCGGTTTTAGGCACACCGGTTTGGAATGTGAAAGTTTATCTCTCTAGAACTTATTGTTTTTATGATTCGTAATCTTGTAACTCGCACAACTTGTCAACTGCCTTTAATGAAGACGTTTCATCTTCCTTTTATAACTGAGAAAAGCCAACGGTCACTTTCTTCTCTCTCCTCTAGATTGGTTGATCATTATCACGCTGGTGCAGAGAGGTTGCTTGCACGCTTTACCTTCCTCAACACCTGGCAATCATGCAGGTAACTCTGAGCAGAAGATGATATAATCGGTTTTCAGATTTGAACACGTGCTGGTCATCCACCTTAGGTTGTCAACTTTGGATCAATAAAGCATCATTGCTTTCCTCGCATGCTTCCGATCGGATCCGATCTTCTTTTATTCTTTCAAGACACGTTTCTTTCGTCATGGTACGTCACTCTTAAAGTTTGAATCTTCCGGTTTTGTGTCTTGTGCAGTATGATCCGGTTGGAGTGTGGGTTTTTGTCTTGGCTAACCGGTTGCTTGAGAGAATGAAAACCGGTTCCTCTGATCTTTTAACTTGATCACTTGAAACTGGTTTCTTTAAAGTATAGAAGCAACCGGTTCTGATACGCCAACCGGTTCATATGGTTTTGGTATGTACCTGCACATGAAAGTTAACAACTGTTTAGTTTATCTGGCCAGTTCCACAAAATTAACTTACTTAATTTTTCTATCAGAAGATACATCAATCTTATATGATAGGTTGAAGAAAAACCCAAAACCATGGTCAAGTCATCATACAGATGCAATTAAAAGAATTAAAAATAAAGTAAAAGTACTTCCTTGTTTGATGATAAGTAACTCAAATTGGGAAAATTTAATTGAGACTGACGCTTCTAATATAGGATTCAGTAGAATATTGACTCAATTAGATCTAGAAACAAAATAAGTCTATCTTGTCAGATTCCATTCAGGAAAATGGAACATTTCTCAAAAGAATTATGCGACAGTCACCAAAGATATTCTCACCATAGTCAAATGTGTTAAAATTCCAAGATGATTTATATAATCAAAAATTTATTATACGAACAGACTGTAATGCAGCTAAATTTATGTTCCAAAAAGACTTTAAACATGATGTATCAAAATAAATGTTCGCCAGATGGAAAGCTCATTTAGCCCTATTTGATTTTGAAATAGCATATAAAAAGGGATAGATAATAATCTTCCTGATTTCTTGACCCGTGAATTTTTAAATTTACAGGAATAAGCGCAAGGGGTTATAAACATTTCTCTAATAGAGGAAGGGGATCCTCCTCTCTCAGAGGAAGAGGTCGAGGCAGAACACAAGAGATCATATCTCAATATGGTAAAAAAAAATTGATAGCAATGGATCTCTCCCAAAATACTGACAGTCAAAAGGACAATCCAACATACGCCAGAATACTGGGAGATGATGAATCAGAATCTAATAATATTGGATTTATGAGAAATGAATATAATGAAATTACATTTCTCCTGGAAGAAAAAGACCTCAAATAGAAAAGTGAGCAATAGATAATAATGCAAAGGTATTTGGATGAAACATCCACACCATCGAGGACTTATAAGTCTCGAATGTTTTACGAACAAATACTTATTCAAAGTGGATCATGTGAAATATCACATTTCTCTGGCGCAAATAAAGAAATTTATAATTTCAGCAAAATGATAATAAAAAGAAAATATCCTTAGAAGAGTGGGGAATATCCCCAATGAAAGAAAGAGAATTGTTGTTTAATAAAACAACGACAATCAAATTTAATTATTGGGACTACTGTGATGCCTTCACTAAGGCACTAAATTATGAGAATAATAAATATAAACATTCCTGGTTCATCAAGGTATGCATGAATGTTTATGGAGGAGATATTCCCCATTAGTTCATAAACTGGGTTTACTGTTTTGGTCCTAGCCCAAAGGATTTACCAGAAGAAATCAAGGTCCTATTTGATAAATGGAGCGACATCTCTCCCTAGTTTCTGAAGAAACAAAAAGCTAATTTATATATTGAAGGAATAACTTCATGTTTCTTTTTTACAGAATTTTCCATTCCTTAGATTTGGAAATGGATACCTGAATTTGGTTATATCAAAATAGGCATTCCCTGTCTACTTAGATCACCCATTATAAATTTTGGGATAAAATGATGAGAATAGATTAGGAAACGAATGAGTGATTCGGGAAGGAGATAATAGACCTCCTACACCAGCAAATAAGCCTTTAAGAAAAAAACGACAAGTAGTTGAAGCTCCGTCCCCTTTCGATTATATATCCAATAAGTCCGAATGAGGTCAAAGAACTTATCAAAAGGGCATATGATATCTGCATACATTGAAGAAATGAAAAAATACTTTATGTCTAAATTCGAAGATGATAATAAATCAAACAAATCAGATTCAACTATGGCATCTGATTATCTACAAGACGCTCAAAGTGATGTTGGAATTGAAGACATTTTCGAAGCAATCAAAGACATTTTGATTGAAAAAATTTCGAGGAAAGAAATTGGATCATCATTATCCAGCCAGTTTAAAATTTAAATGGGAAACAAGATTCGCAGTATGCGGAAGAAAGGGACAAGATCCGCAATGTGCGGAAAAACTTATCCCGGGAATCCCGGGAGGCACTGTTAAATTTTTAGCTTTTGTAAAATATTTTCCTTTAAATAGCTGTTCATTTTCGGTTGGGAGGGGAGGCAAAAACGAACCCTATAGTCTCTATAGTACTCTCTCACTCTCACTCTCACTCTCACTCTCACTCTCACTCTCACTCTCACTCTCCTGTAATATATTTCAAGTTTGATCAATAAAAGTGTGAACTTTGTTGTGTTTAGTCTTCGGTTCTAGGTACGTTTCTATTCTTTCTACGTATTTAATTTTATGCTTTCATGTTTAGCCTAATAGGCTAATCTCATTATGTGTGGATCATGTCGGCTAACTACCCTACCTAAAAAAATTAATTAATAATTGTAGCGAATGGACATCAAGGTTGGATATGAAGTGCTAGTCCCTTTTATAAAATGGTACTTTAATTTTGTGTTCCTATTTAGTTCTATTTGGCCACTGTTTTGGCATTTTGGACATTGTGGAACTTTAAATTAATTAAATTTAAGTATTCTAATTGGTTGACAGACATTTCTAAATGTTGTAAAAAATCATGACCCCTCTTCAAATTCTCTTTATAAGCTATAATATACTCGAAAGTTAAGATTTTGTTGTCAATACCAGTATTCGCGTAACGAACTTCGATGGATTCAGCTGGAAAAGCAGCAATGTTTTGACTTTATCTTTTAATTTGTTGGTTTAGCCTTATTTCATTACATAAAACTAGCCCTTCTTGAATACAAGTATCTATTAATACACCACATGTACAAGTTTCATATGGTATCATTGAATGACTCTTTTTGAGATTCCTTCTAACTCTTTCAACAAACAGACTAGGAAGGTCGTTAATAAATTTTTATTTCCAATGTACATTATTACATTCTGGGAGTTACATAACTCTACTTAGAAAGATATCTTTATACCATCTAAAATCAGAAAGTGTTTTACACCTTAGATTTTGTAATAATGTTCTAATTGTATCACTATTGTCACTGAACCTTCCCGTGAAGTGTTCAATAATATTTATTGCTAGTGTATAAACCGCATGTTCAGTTAAACTATTTTCTTCTTGTTTTACAGTGTTAAGAGTTCAATCTCTATCATCTTGTGAAAAATAATTATCCCACCAACCCTTTAATTGGCCAGTAAACCCAACAACAATCAGTTGCTATTGTTTTATTAGAATTTTTACTATTTTTACAAATTGTTCATGAGTACATCATCATTATATGTATTGTATTATAAATTTGTTTGTTTGAATATCCATCAATATTCCATTCATATATTTTGTTTCCTGAATAACTAATATCAATTGTATCTGTGTATTCCTCCTATAAAACATCCATTGGTGTTGGTCTGTTATAGTAAAATTTACTTTGTATTGGTTTATCAACCTATTTATTAATTTTATTAATCTTGTCTTTGTTTTAATTCCACTGGAATTCTTTGTCTAAGGTCTTGATACTTAGTTTGCTAAATTTTTCTTCAAGAATTTTTTCAAATTCTTGTATTGACCTTAGATTGAAGTCAAATATTATCGGAGGTGGTTGGAAGCTTGGTGAAGCTTCTTTTTCTTTTGGTGTTATTTTTAACACACCTAGTTTAAATTCATTTATTAATTTTATTAACTTCTCAATTTTGTTTTCGATGAATTGTAATTGTTCTCCTAGAAGAGTTTCTTCGGTGGCGAGAAAGAACCACCCCCCGTCTCGCCCTACTAGCAACTTGATTAGGAACAGACTTGTGTAATTTTGTAGTTCAAACATATTATTAATATGTTTGTAAGTTATTGGGAGTATATAATTTTCAATTAATGTTCTGGATGGCGTGAAATTTATTATTTTTCCTCCCTTTTCAACATGGAAAGGTTGTTGAGGTGGATATGTTTCTAAATAGGTTTTCCCTGTTTCTAACCTAAAATTTCTTTCAATTACAGATATATAACTTTTTACATAAAATGCTTATGAACCAAGAGGTGAAAGAGATTAAAGAATTTTTTTCTTTACAGAATTCATAAAATTCTTTTTCAAATTCTTTTATTTCTGAAATGCGAAAACTTTCAAAAAACCATTTTCTGAATTGGGTATAACCCAGATTTTTGAATTCATTGGAAATTATTTTTCTGTCTGGAGAACCAGTATTGAAATCTATTTTGGTGTACTATTCATTTAAATAGAAAAGTCCATTTCCGACATTGTCGGTTCTATTCCGTTTAGGGTTTATGTATTATTTTCCCTAACAATATTTTGTCTATTAATATAAAATTTTTCTGTAATTGGAGTTGAATCTTCTGAAAACGTTGTTTCTCTTATTTGAGAGGTGGATGCCCTTGAAGGGTATTCGACTTTGTAGTCTAATGGTGAGATATATGATCTAACAAAGTTATGTCTTTGTGATGGACATACCTTTAGGCTTGTGTCAAATCTTACTTCGACACCTCCCTCATCATTTTGAGAAATATCTAATATATTATTATAATTCTAGACTTATGGTTGTACAGGTACATTTTGTTCTATTTTGAGAAAGTTTGAGGTTTGAGACATTTCAACATCGGTTTACGTGTTAGGAATCTTTTTAAAATAAAATATTATTTTAAAAAATTTAAATAATTCCTGACAGCTTTTGAAATTATTTATGAAAATAATTAATCTGGGTTAAAGTTTAAATAATCTTTAGATTTGTCATTATCAAATTATAATTTGATTTTTGAAAATCTAGGTTTAAATTAATTAAAATAATTAATTTAAAAGATTATTTATTTGAAATAGAGTCGCCAATTGATTTTTTTTAATTAATAAAAAAAAATATACATGTACAAACGTATATTTAGCTAGAGTTTTTTTTAGTTCGTAGTTTGGTGATACTTGAAAAAAAGAGTTTTCGCGCTTCATCCTTCATACCCGTTTTAAAAATGGTATCTACTTATAAATTTGACATTTGAAAATCGGTTGTACAACATTTTATTTCAACCGATTATTCTTTCAGTCCTAGACATGCACAGATTTGTGTGTAATAATTGTAATAACAGTTATTTAAATGTCGGTACATGTTGTTGATGATGGATGACTAGGGAGGAAAATACTTGAAGAATATCAGTATTCAAAGTCATTAGGATTTAAACATAAATCTCAAACATGTCTTTATCAAAACATTTTTTGTGTGTAGAAATATCCCAAAAATATAATGAAATTATTTTCTAATTTTTTGGGATTTTTAGAAAATGGTTTGAGATTCCAAAATTCCAAAAATAATTTTAGAATCTTAAAAGAGGAACCACTAAACAGGCCTTAAGACCGACGTCCTAGGTTCTGGGTTCGTTTTAATAGTCGGGACTAAAAAGCCCTCGGTCATCAACATAAATTTGAACAAGCAGAATATGAGAATCTTGAACAAATCTAAACAAAGTTTTATCTATTGTGCCAATGATAAAATCATGATCAAATAAAACTTTGTTAAAGTGTAATACCAAGCTCTAGTATCTTGCTTAAGACCATAAAAAGCTTGGTCAAGTTTAAAAACATAATTAGGCAAGGAGTGATATTGAAATTTAGGAGGTTGTTCAACATACACATCCTCATTTAAAATTTCATTTAAAAATGCATTTTTAACATTCATTTGATAAACTTTAAATTTATTAAAGGATGCATAAGCTAGGAAGATTCTAATTGCTTCAAGTCTAGCAATAGGAGCGAATGACTCCTCAAAGTTAATTCCTTCCTCATGCCTATAGCCTTGAGCTACCAATCGAACTTTGTTTCTCACAACCAAACCATCTTCACTAAGCTTGTTTCGAAAAAACCCATCTGATTCCAATAACCGATTGATCAGTTGGTTTTGGAGTCAGGTGCCACACTTTATTTCTTTCAAATTGATTCAGCTCCTCTTTCATGACATTGATCCAATCTAGATCAAGTAGTGCTTCATCGATTTTCTTAGGCTCAATTTAAGACTAAGGTTCTAGGTCATGGGTTCGTTTTAATAGTCGGGGCTTAAAAGCCTTAGTTATCAACATAAATTTGAACAAACAGAATATGAGAATCTTGAACAAATCTAAACAAAGTTTTATCTACTGTGTCAATGATAAAATCATGATCAAATAAAATTTTGTTAAAGTGTAATACAAAGCTCTAGGATCTTGTTTAAGACCATACAAAGCTTTGTCAAGTTTAAAAACATGATTAAACAGGGAGTGATATTGAAATCTAGGAGATTGTTCAACATACACATCCTCATTTAAAATTTCATTTAAGAATGCATTTTTTACATCCATTTGATAAACTTTAAAATTCTTAAAGGATGCATAAGCCGGGAAGATTTTAATTGCTTCAAGTCTAGCGATAGGGGAGAATGACTCCACAAAGTCAATTTCTTTCTTCTGCCTAAAGGCTTGAGCTACCAATCGGACTTTGTTTCTCACAACCAAACCATCTTCACTAAGCTTGTTTCAAAACAACCCATCTAGTTCTAATAACCGATTGATTAGTTGGTCTTGGAGTCAGGTGCTACACTTTATTTCTTTCAAATTGATTCAGCTTCTCTTGCATGACATTGATCCAATCTGGATCAAGTAGTGCTTCATCGATTTTCTTAGGCTCAATTTGAGATATAAAGACAGAGTTTGCAATTTCATCCAATAATTGGTGTCTTGTCCTATGAGGAGCATTAGGATTACCAATTATTAATTCGGGTGGATGATTTCTGTTCCATTTGAAGTTTGGTCCTAAAGGATCAGACGTCTAGTCAGATGACCCCACGACGTTCGGACTGTTAGTCGTCTGCTGACTTATAGTCTAGTCGTCTGGTTAAGTATCAACCGGTTCAGCCGTCTGATAAGACGTGTTGATCTGTTAACCGGAGTTTTATCATCACTATCAAATTAGAGTGTAGTTACTTCCAACATGTTAACAACTTCAATGATTTCATCAGAAATTCTTTCAACAGATTCATCAAAGAAGAAATGATAAAATTCTTCAACAGTTAGAGTTCGATTATTATACACTCTATAAGATTTACTAACTGAAGAATATCATAATATAATTCCAGTATCTGCCTCAGCATTGTGTTTACAACTGATATATTCTAGATATAGTTGTAAACAAGGTTGGTTCTTCACCCAATGCATGAATGATCCGAATTTAAGGTTATAACTTGACTCACGATAATCAATTAATTATCTATTCATCTAATTAATGGTACAATATAATTAGAGGGACCTATGAACATTTTACGGATGTTCATCAAGAAAGATAATTGCTATGAGTGGAAACATGTTAAAATCCCTTCTAGGTAAATGGAATCTTAAGAAAACAAATCATATATCTACATGAAAGCTTATTGAATCAGTCCAATTTAAACCATTTTATAAGGTAAGGTAATTATGATATTGATGTCTTAATTTGTCATATATATGAAATGATTATTTGTCTTTCAAATTAAACCCACTTAAAAAAATCTCTCTATTTGAAAATTTTAATTATAGATTTTTTTTATTTGTTTCTTAGTGATAATATAGAACCTATGATATACTAAATCAAACATAAAGACCATTTCATAGAACTCAAAGTATTATCAATATGCTTGAAAATAGTTTCATAAATTAGTTGTGTCGTTGATGAAAGCACATATTGACTGATTCTAAATTCTAATTGTTGTAAATGTGCAGAGAAAGATGAATTCCACTTGAAATCTTGTTACATAAACGATATGGACAAATATTGCTTCTTCTCTCTCAAGTCCCAATTGCTTATCATCAACTCCCCTTTCCCTCTTTAATTATCGTTTGTTAGTACTTCTAATTAACAATATCTTATCTTTATGTTCTGTTGGTGATGAATGTTGATTGGATTCAAATCTACTATAGTAAACGACGACCATCTATCCATGTTTGTGTATATACATATTCGTTGTAATGTTTGAAAGTTGAAAATTGAAGATGGTTATGATAATATGTGTGTTTATAGGTTGCATTTCTTGTTTGGTAAAAACCTAGAGAGAGCTACTAGGATAGTGGATCTAGGAGGCGTTAAGAAGATATGTGGCGAACCTAGTGGGCGATCAATTTTCAGGTTGGTTGTTATTGTAACTCTGCTTTATTCATGATAGAAATCCTTAGGTATTAATTTGGTGTGTATGTAGTTGATGGGAGAGTCTAGGAGGAAGGATGAATACTTTGTTTCCTAGAACATTATTGTAAATTCTTAGATTCATTATTTCTTGTTTGTGCTAGAACTTGTCTTTGGTGTGTTTTCATACTTAATTTGCAGACATTAGCCAAAGATAGATAACTTATATTTTACTATGCCTTCAAACAGGATTTATTATTCATTAGCCAAAGCTTGCAACAAGTGTTGGATACAATATATATATAAAGTTCTCATTTTAATTCATTTCTTTAAAACTGAAACCAATTGGAGAAGATTAAATCTCTTCTTTCTCCTTTCTATGGAACATGAGGTTTCAACAACATTTATAACTGCTCTATTTTGCAATGCAACATTAAAGACAACAGCTATGGTTAAAAATCTAATATTAAAAATTTTCTCAAAGAATAAAACTTGTAAATTCACATTAATCATAACTAAAAAATATTCACTGGCAAAACAGGGATAACTGAAGTTGGTTTAGGAAATGCAAGGAAATTATAAGACATGTTGAGTTAGGTTCTTTTGAGAATCAATGTTTCAATATTGATGGTGTATTTTGATTAAATTTTAGAACTCATAATTTGGTATGTTTTTCCTTAAGAAATGTGTGACTTTCATGTTCTTTTGTGGTTGAATACATTATATCATTATACAATTCAATAAACATTCTAACTAAATACATTGTTTGACATACTACATATGTTACTTAAAATGTTAAAACTACTTTTTAGGCTCGTTTATTGTAGTACTATTTTCATTACATGTTTTGTGTTCTTTGTATATTTTATACTTTAGAAGAAATCTGATTTCAACATGCTATAGGTTTCAACACATTTTAACAAGCGTGTTAAATGTATAAACTCTTCAAGCCAATAAAGTGGCGGTTATTGTGATTTCTTTGTTATGAATTCTTCAGGTGGCATTGCAATCTCTCGACCAAATTTCCACTGATGAACATTGCTTTCGTTCCACCCTTATGTTAATGAGCACACCTTCTTATCCTTCCATCCTTTGACGCATCCATTGGCCCATTTGTCACAAGAAAGAGCAGACAACAAATAGAGATCAATGCATTGCATTATGCTCTGAAATATTTTGGCATGTTTTACAACATTTTGGGAACTTTTACTACTTAATGGATTTCATTTGTAAATTTGTAATGAACTATGTTAGTTTACAATAAATTTATCATATAATTATTTTTTTTGGTTATATATATATATATATATATATTATAATCATTTAAAAAAAATTTAATTGAATTAATAATATTAATTTTTTAAATAATGCGCAGAATGTTGCAAATTTAATACAAAATTTGAAAATATATTATATACAATTATGTAAATCGTGTATTGTAAAGAGTATTACATTACGTAATTTAATAAGGTATTGCAGTTTATGTTGAATATATTTTTAATGTAGATAGTATAGATATGGTTACATAAAAATGTGCAAATTTTACTAGATGTATTTCATTTGCAAATTTGTAATGAACTATGTTAGTTTATAATAAATTTATCATATAATTGTTTGTTTTGGTTATTATATATATATATATATATATATATATATATATTAAATAGGGAATTATTTAAAAAAGATTAATTGAATTAGTAATATTAGTTTTTAAAATAATGCCCAGAATGTTACAAATTTAATACAAAATTTAAAAATATATTAAGTACAATTATGTAAATCGTGTATTTAAAATAATGCAAATAAAGTTATAAAAATTATTGTTAATACTATTGTAAAATTATGCATAAGGTAATTGTAGATATAGTTGTAGAATTAAGCGTTGAATATAATGCAGTATTATCAATAAAATAATTTATCTATAACATTGCGAAAAAATGATAATGATGTAATACACGAAAATATATTGAATATTTAAAATAAAATTTCAAACCAAATATTGCAAATAAAACATTAGATATATTTACAAATAAAAAAAATATAGGTGTTGCAAAGAGTATTACATTATGTAATTTAATAAAGTATTTCAGTTTATGTTGAATATATTTTTAATGTAAATAGTGTAGATATGGTTGCATAAAAATGTGCAAATTTTATTACTTCATTTTTATATATTTGTTATATTGACTATTGCAAAACATATTATAATTCATAATTTTATAGGTTATTGCATTTTATGTTATATATATTTTTATTGTTAAATAAATTCATTTTATTAGAATTTTTATTACAAAATATTAGATTTATTAATAAAATATATATTACAAAATCTATGACAATTATATATTAATCATGGTTAATTACAATTTCAGAGAAAATGAATTTTTTACTTTATATTTATAAAATTTTTGTTAAAATAGTTAGTGTAAACACTAATTCAAATTTGCAATTAGGTATTTACAATTTTTAACAGTACTTGTAAATGTAGTTGTGAAGTTCAAACTAATGTTAAAACAATTGTTAAAGACCATTTTTAATGTAAAGATAATTGCGAAATACTGGTTGCAAATCAATTATTTTTAGATTCCCATACAATCTATTTTGAGAAAATCATATAGGGACATTATTAATAAATATTTTTCATTTAATTATTAATTTATATGATGAAATTAATTTTTATATATAGTATAATATATTAAAAATTTATATTTTTAATTAAAAATAAAATTTAAAACTTTTATAAAATATAAAAACAAAATTAAATAAATATATTAATAATATTATATATTTATTTTAATTTAATTGATTAGTATTCAGATATCCATCATTTGGTAAAATAGAAAACATAAAGTCTTCAACAATATAATTTAGACTAATTAAAATTAACATATTTAATAAGATGATAACAGATGGAAGAGCCTAGTTTTTTTCTCTTCAATTGAAAGGTCTCTTCCATTTACCATTCCCAAAAAAGAATAAAAAACCCTTTCCAATTCCACAAACCCCGGTTTCTCTAGCATATTTAAAGTACACAAATGGTAGCCAAATTTAGGGGTGGGTCAGTACGGTATACCTTAATATTTTATCCATATCTTATACCTTACCTAAAATTTCGGTATGCAAAAAATGCATACCTTTACCTTACCTTGATTTCGGTATACCTTGTTTTGATATACCTTAATTTCGATATACAAAAAATTCATACCTTTACCTTACCTTAATTTTGGTATACCTTATTTTCGGTACAGTATCGGTATTATACATTTGATACCTAAAAAATATATTAATTTAAAAAAAATCAATCCCATCGATATAAGGTAGAGATTGCATATATTAAATAATATTTCAATATAATTATATTTTGATATTATTCAAAAATTATATTTCTATAATTAAATTAATTTTAAATCTATTTAATTATTTCTTTATAAGTAATATATATATATATATATATATATTAACTTATAAATACTATTTCGGTATTTCGGTATATCTCGATATACCAAAATCTCATACCTTTATCGTACCAATAATTACGGTATCGGTATCATACCTTACCTTTTTTTCGATATATCTTAAAAGTCGATATTTTCGATATATTACGGTACAATATTTTCAATATACCTTTAATATCGATAATTTTCCCCACCCATAGCCAGATTCACGAACATTTATTCTATCTACAATGGTGGAAGATAGGTCCTCCAGCGTTTTAGCGTTTCCGATATCCTTAAACCCCTCGTTCAAACTGTTGACTCTCTCTCTCAGTGTAAGCAAACGGGTAAACTCAACCCGTATTATCCAACCCATATTCAACCCAAATTAAATTTACCCAACCTATAACCTAACCCATATTATTTACTAATATGACTTGGGTATGGGTTGGGTAACCCATTTTTTTTTTCATTTAACATGTATTTGACTCATTTAACACATTTTTATCCATTTAACACATTTTGACATGTTTAACACGTTTTGCACATTTTTCACATTTTTGACACGTTTTGACACGTTTTTCACGTTTTTGACACGTTTAACACGTTTTCCACATTTTTACACGTTTAATACGTTTTTCACACGTTTTGACATGTTTAATACGTTCTTAAGATGTTGAACACGTTTTTGGCATGTTTAACACGTTTAACACGTTTTTGACACGTTTGACACGTTTTTACGACTATGACACATTTAACACATTCTGACAAGTTTTTGGCACGTTTAACACGTTTTTCACATTTTTGACACGTTTAGTACGTTTTTCACACGTTTAACACGTTTTCACACGTTGAATACATTTTTGACACATTTAACACGTTTTTGGCACGTTTAACACATTTTTGACACATTAAACACGTTTTTCATGTTTTTGGCATGTTTAACACGTTTTTAGCACATCTAACACATTTTTGACATGTTGAACATGTTTTTCATGTTTTTGGCATGTTCAACACGTTTGACACATTTTTCACGATTATGACAAATTTAACACATTTTGATACATTTTTTTACGTTTTTGGTACAATTAACACGTTTTTGATATATTTAACATGTTTTTACGTTTTTCACGTTCTTGACACGCTAAACACGTTTTTAACATGCTTTATACATTTTCACACGTTTTTCACGTTTTGACACGTTTAACACGTTTTCCACGTTTCCACATTTTTGGCACGTTTTGACACGTTTTTGACACTTTTAACATATTTCTCATATTTTGACACGTTTAGTGCATTTTCACACATTTAACGTGCCAAAACGTGAAAAAATGAACGTGTTAAAAACGTAAAAACGTGTTAAACATGCATAAAATGTGTTAAATGTGCCAAAAACGTGTTAAAACTTATTAAAGCGTGTTAATGTATAAAAAACATGTTAAACATGTCAAAATATGTTAATTATACAAAAACGTGTTAATGTGTGAAAAACGTGTCAAATATGTCAAAAACGTGTTAAAATGCCATAAACGTGAAAAACATGTTAAACGTGTGAAAAACGTGTTAAACATATAAAAAATGTGTTAAACGTGTTAAACGTGTTAAAATGTCAAACACGTGCTAAACATGCCAAAAATATGAAAACCGTGTTAAGCTTATCAAAAACGTGTTTACGTGTTATATATGTCAAAAACGTGTTTAACATGCCAAAAACGTGTTAAACTTGTCAAAAACGTGTTAAACATTTTAAACACGTGAAAAACGTGTTAAACGTGACAAAAACATGAAAAACGTGTTATTAGTGTGAAAACGTGTTAAACATGTCAAAAATGTGTTACACGTGCCAAAAACGTGAAAACGTGTTCAACATATGAAAAATGTGTTGTAAGTGTGAAAACGTGTTAAAAATGTTAAAAACGTGTTAAACATGTTAAAAACATGTTCGATTTAAAGTTGGAAGATGATTAGTTTATATTTGATTAATAATAGAGAATTAAATTAAATTTATATAATTTGGGTAACCCTAACCCAACCCAAATTAAACTCAACCCAACCCAAATTAATATTTTGGGTTTGGGTTTGGGTGAACCCAAATTATGCTCACCCCTACTCTCTCCTCAAATCAAAAGCTTCTCTTCAATCTTCTCTTCAATCGTAGAACTCAACCCTTGTGTCCGAATTGAACAAGTTGCGCGCTGTTATTGCTTGTTTGGAAATAAAAAGTTATTTCGTCGGGACTCGGTCGTGTCAACAGGGAGATTTGGAAGAGGAGAAGAAGACAGTTGATCGGAAAATAGAGGAATTGAAACGGGATTTTGATGATCAAACAGAGGTGACCAATTGGTAGAAATTGAAGCTATCTAACAAGAAAAAGTTGGTTGAAGAGATGGTAGTTAAGTTTGACAAGTTTAAGGCTGAGAATAATCATTTATTGGAGACTAAAATGGAGGAGAAACAAGTTCACATTGATCACTTGTTGAAGGAAAATAATTATCATAAACTTACTTTGCATGGAAGGCTATGATTTTATTTAACTAGAAACAACAAACATAACTGTTTCATTGGTAATTTTTTTTATCAAATTTATGAATGGAAATAGTAACAATTTAATAAATGGTTAAATAATTAGTATTATAATTGTTAAAATGATAAATGAAAATAATTTGATTAAATATACATATATATAATTATAAATTTAATTCAATAATCACATTTATTAAATGTAATTAAATGAAATTGAGAGTGTGAGATGGTGTCTGGATATTGAGAATATCTGGTTGAGTTTAGAGTTATATTCATATGATATATTGATATGTTGATATGTGAAAGGTTATGATTCAAGTATAGCTCATTGATTTGATTTATATGCTTTAGAATGGTATCAAAAGAATAGTAGTTGAGGCTGATCGACATGACATTGTATCTATAAAATTCGTGCAATGGTCTTTGAATAAATCTTGAAAAATAAAAATTTAAAATAAATAATATATTATAAATTTGGGATAAAAATGTGTCTAGATTATAAATTGTGTTTAACTTAATTTTTTTTTTATATTTATAAAATTCAGTTTTATTATTATTATTTTTTAATTTAAATATATTCACTATCATTAAAAAGAGATTAGAAAGAGAAGAGAAAATAAAAAATAAAATTAATTATACTGGGATGTGAATTTTAATATTTATTTAGATGAAAAATTAAACTAAAAAATTGTTTACAGTAATCAAAATTTTTAATTAGGTTTAATTTAATTTTCTTCACATACTAAGATAACTTAAGTGACAAGATTAATTTATAAAAAACTTCTAACTAGAAAATCTTAATCTTAAGTTAAAGTTGATGTCATAACTATGTATCACTATATAATTTACGTTCTTTTTAGTTTTCATACATTGTTCAATTACAGATTTGAAAATGATTTATTTTTTACAGCTATTTTAATATAAGAAACTTGGTTCAATTTCAACAATATTCTTATTAGAAAATTAAAATATTTTTTTTAATGGGAAATATCTTATATTTGTTAAAGAAACAAATAATTTATTAATAGAAAATATCTTATATTTGTTAAAAAATAATTAATTTATTAATAGTAAATAACTTTCATACTTTGTTCAATACAAATTTAAAACTATTTATTTTTTATAATTTTTTTTTGATATAACAAGCTTGGTTAAATTGCAACTAATATTCTTCTAAGAAAACATCATATTTCTCTTAATGGGATATATCTTTAACAATTTATTAATAGAGAATAACACATATATATATATATATGTTAAAGAAATAATTAATTTATTAATAGAAATTAACTTGTATTTATTAAAAAAAATGATTAATTTAAACTAAATAAAAAAAATATGATAGATTATCCATTTGGAAACAATAGTCTAGCTACTATTTAAAGAATTACATAACATTATCACTACATCAAAACCATAAAACTATGGTGTACCACTTTAATTTTCTTCTTCTTCAATATAAATATAAATATAAATATAAATAAATAAATAAATAAATATATATATATATAAAGCTTTAACCGTTAAAAAAAAATCAATGATTATAGTTAATATTATGTTAATACATCTTCGTTAGTATAACGTTTAATGAAAACTCAAAATTTTAACACAAATGAGAAATATTACTATAGTGCATTTTTTCTCAACTCTTAATTTTTAAGTTTTTTTTCAGAAGAACTCAATAGGTTATTAATTAATTTATTCTTCCTTTTCTAAAGAAAATAATTTATTATACTTAATAATATTTTTATTCTTATGAGTTATTTGAAATTATTTGTAAATAATATATTATATAATCAAGCATTATTATTTACAATAAGATTTTTAAAATCACCAATTAAAATAATAAAATATTAACCAGCAAAAAAAAAGATTTTGATAATTTTATTTAATAATATATAATAAAAATCATTAAATTTTACATTAAAAATAATAAAAAAATCTTCAAATAAGGCCTAAATTTATCATATTTGACTTCTTTTTTGAAAAGATAATCATCTTATGTAACTTTCTTTATTTTTATCTAAATAGATAATTACATATTAAATTTTTTGAAAAGAAGATATTATATATATATATATATATATATATATATATTGTATGTTAAATAACAAGTAACAAATTGACTGAAAATTTGAACATTTTCAAATATAGAAAATCATCCAAGGTAATTCCATTATATTATTACTTTCAAAGATATCTAACTATATATTAGCTTACAAATTTGTTTCTTGCTCAATTATGGTTCTTGTATACTATTTTTACATAAGAGATAAATT
Source organism: Impatiens glandulifera (assembly GCF_907164915.1). Classification (NCBI taxonomy): domain Eukaryota; kingdom Viridiplantae; phylum Streptophyta; class Magnoliopsida; order Ericales; family Balsaminaceae; genus Impatiens; species Impatiens glandulifera. The sequence goes on from NC_061867.1 coordinate 37,337,139, forward strand.
CAAATTTATTTTTATATATGTATAAGGTTTTCTAATTTGTATTAAAAGTCGATTCTATTGAGGAACACAATCACATTACAACATCTTGAACACTAAATGAGTCGAGAAACTAATGGTTGCGCGTGTGCAGAGAAAACGTGGCGTTGTCTGCATATGAAGACATAAGTGTATCTCGTGCAAAATTGATGATAAATCTCAAAAAGCTCGTAGAAGATAACCCGATTTTCATCAACAAGCTCACTTTTCCTAACTTAAGGTCAGGAAGAATTAAAACTTTAATGAATCAAAGGTATGTAATAGTTAGAAACATGTTTCGAATATTAGATTATGTTTTATGTTTAAATTTATCATTCTAAATACATTAATATATATATAGTTTGAAATGGCGACATGAGCAATGTAGGCATCCGAGCCCAAATCTAGGGTTCATGAGTTTAACCATTAATCATGTATGCCCCCCTCTAGCTCCGGCGATTTCACTTCCATCTCCTCCTCTTGCTCCGGCTCCACTCGTTGCTCTCCGTGCTAGGGCTATGCCTAATTATGCACCAATAAGGGTATGTTAACAAAGTTTCAATTATATAAATATGTATACCATTGAATTAATATTAATACATATGATAGCAATTATATGTTTAACATGATCTTCAATAGGGTACTGAGTTTAATCTAGTTCCAAGAATACTTAGAGTTGGACAATCTTACACGTCTTATAATGTATATATAATTAATCAAGTTTAAATAATTATACATGTTTATTTTACACTTTTGTTCGACATGATGTCAGGCCCGAGTTAGTGTGTTCATGCCCAGAAGTGGTATTGTTAATGTACCAAGGATGGAAGATGTAACAGAAATAAATTATACATTAATAATGCCTCAACAAATTACTAAACCAGACCAATGTCTGATTTTTACTTTGCCCGACATTGGCAATGGTTCTACCATCAAGGTATTTTTTGTTTTTTCATTTGTATCGAAATGTTGTGGAAAAGAAATATTTACAATTTATTATTATGTATAGGTTGGTAAACTTATGTATACAAATGAACAATGCGGACTTTTAGCACCTTCCACAACTGAAAATCATAAGTATTGGAAGTGGCCGGAAAACAGAACAATGGCCAATGCAATTCTTGGACTTTCGCAGCCAAGCATTAGTACTAGTGGTACTCTGAACTATGAGGCTGTCGTTTCTTCTTCGACTATTACGAGGAATATTGACTGCTACTTGTTATGCTCTAATGTAAGAAAACTTTCATTGTCTAGTGTAAAACATTTAGTAGTTTAAACAAACATAATTATTGATTATTGAGTAATTTTACAGGGGATGAATACTGTTATGAGACCTCAGCCTGATTCAACATTTACAGTTTATCATCTACACAACAAAAACATAATATTGTCTGGAATACAAGAAAGGCATATCTATGTTTACAATGTTATGATGGACGCGGTAATGAAATAGTGGCGAATTTTCGTGTTTGACATTTTATTTTAATAAAAAGATTAAAAATGGTTGATATATATCATGATGTGTTGTTATTGTGGATAGGTACAAATGACAAGTAATTTGACTTGATGTTTGTTTTGTTTCTTAATTAAAAAAATGCATTTGTTTTTAATTATAAATATTATGATATTGGCAGAATAATTCCCTCATTTTACATCTCCCGGTTGGTGAGGAGGCTCCTCAAATTGGGGAAAAGAGTGTCGAGTTCCACACTGACAAAATCCACATTCGCATGTCATATGATATGCATCTCGCAATATTTGACATATTAATGATGACTCGTTTACCTCAGGTATTTAAAAACAAAATAAATAAATAATTTATGAAAGATTAATTATAAGCTTTTCTTATATGATTTGTCGTGTTTAGTGGTTTCCCCAAGGGACTCTCTCGTCGCCGATATCGGGTGAGGTCAAGTACTCGTCGGATTGCATGATGTTTTACACATCCTTTCGAGATGGGAACATTGGAATATTCGACTCCAACTTAAGAATAATATGTCGTATTGCACCCAATGTTTACCTGCACACAACTCTATTGGAACGGTAAACTTTTTAATTTTTTCATATAACAATAATAACTAGACATTATTACTTATGATAAGAATATTTTATTAATTCTTAATTTGTAACTATGTAGAGATGAACATGAATCCATTGTAATGACCGCTAATTGCCATCAATTTGCGATTGGACTGAGTGATGGCTCGATCAAAATCATAGAGCCTAAACCAACGAGAAAACATGGGAGGAGTATCTTACCGATGATTCTAACCGTATAGCTTCAATCAAGATCATGCATTTTCAATCAATAATTTAAACAAAGCTTTTGTTTCTCATTTTATTATCTTTGGTTATCACATTTTTTCAAATTTTTGGTATTTATTTACCTTAATTTGGAGAAATTAATTTGCTTGCATGTTCAAAACATTGGATTTTGGTATTGTTGAATTTGATTATTGAAAATTTCAATTTTTGGTATTTATTTACTTTAATTTGGGGAATTAATTTGCATGTTCAAATCATTATAGTTTTCTTAGTTGTTTATGTACTTGGATCATTTCCAAATGTTATGCAAGTTAGTTGGGTCATTTTGGTCACAACTATTTTTGGAGATAAATCATTGGCATCACCCATTGTTGTATTCAAACAGTTAGAATCCTTGTTACCTTGTTACGGCCCACCACACTGAAAGAACAAAACAGTCATATTTTAAAAAATAAATTAAAATATTTGACTATTTTGTCTCTCACTAAATCCCGTAACAGGGATCCTAATTGGTATTGAAGGATCCAAAGCCTTCCATTCCACATAGAAGAGTTAAAAATGCCTTCTTGTGAAAATATTTTTTTCTTTAGATTTTTCATTTAAATGCTTATTAAATTCACATTTAAAAGCTTATTTTAGTCTTACAAAAATTCAAAAATATAATGTTATAGCTTACATGTTTAAAGTATTTTGGGAGTTTTACCATGTTAGAAAATCTTTAAACAAGATGGAGCTTGGGTATTTATATTCGATTGAAGTTTTGTTTTTTTTAGAATTATTTATTCTTGGGATTAACCTTCCATTTTTTCCTTTGATTGAATTCTAGATGGTTATCAATCAATTTCAAAAAGAAAACCAATAGGAAAAAAAACTTAGCAAAAATAAGCTGTGACATAAATATTTTTTAAATTTGAATTTTGAACACATTTTTTATATGTCCAATTTGGGTATGTGTTGCTCTTGTGTGTTGGATCGGTCATAAGACTTGTGCGTTTTCATCCTTTCTTTTTTTATATTTTTCATAGAACTTTGTTAGGAATTTGTTTTTTAATAATTTTTTCGTTTAAACTCCAATTGAAACCCTTCTTAAATCATTCCGTATTTATTAAATAAATGATCAAATTAAATTAAATAAATGAAACATTTATAAAATGAAAATAACAATTGAATTCATATAATGGTCTACACCCTACATTTAAATATTTATAATTTCTCTTAATTTGTATCTTTTGAGGATTCAAACATCTTAATGGTTATAAAAGTAATGTTATCCAAAAGTACCCATTATAGTGGCTCAGAAATTGACTTAAGAGACAAAAAATATCATGGATTCAATTCACACACTAGGAGTGCTTTAAATGATAGCGATAACATATATGTGGGATGTCATACTAGTTTGATATATGCATTAATTTTAAATTTTTTAATTGAGTTTCAATCATTCTAATTAGTTAGAATACATTGTAAAAATCTTTAGTATCTATTACTTTACTATATAACGATTTGGATCTTGGTGTGAAATAAATGGGTATAACCCATATCAGTTTGTGTGGGTCAATCGTTGATCGATTTAAATAAAAAATCGAATACGACTTTTTGTATTCTTTTTAATATTTCTCTCCTTAACTATATTTTGTTAATAGTGAATTTAATTATTAATGAATGAAATTAACTTTTTCTTAAATTAATTTTTTTTATTTAAATAATAAATATAAATAAATAAAATTAAGAATTCAAAATTTATTTACATTTGATAAATTATCTTCCAATTAATTATTGAAATATAATGTTATTACAAAGAAGTTTTTAGTGATGGAACATAAAAGAAAAACGATAGCGAAAATTAAAATTATAGGTAGTAGCAAAACACTGAATTTGTGGGTTCATTAGCACTACGAGTGATGTTGGTGGTTAATAGGGGTGAGCAAATGAGTTAACCCAATCCATATTACTTATCTCATATTCAACCCAAATTAAATATATCCAACCCATAGTTCAATCCATATTATTCACTGATATGGATTGGGTATGGGTTGAGCAGGTATTGATTGGGTAACCCAAACTAGTTTTTTATTTTTTTTTATCTTTTTTGTCTCGTTTAACACATATTTAACTTGTTTATCACGTTTTTACCCGTTAATTTTTTTTTATCTCGGTTAATATTTTTTAATCCTTTCAACAAATAGTTGATCCATTTTACTCTATTTAACACGTTTTTAACCAATTTAACACGTTCTGAGTGCATTAAACACATATTTGTCTCGATTAACACATTTTAAACTCGTTTAGCAAATATTTGATCTGTTATATCCCGTTAAACACATTTTTTATCAATTTAACATATTTTTGTTTTCATTTAACACATTTGACATCTTTAATACGTTTTAGCCCATTTAACAAATATTTGACTCATTTTGTCATATTTAACATATTTTTTAGTCGTTTCACACATTTTTAACTCATTTAACATATTTAGCAAGTTTAATAATTATGTGACTCATTAGCCCCATTTAATACGTCTTTCATATTTAATTACGTTTTTTATCCGTTTAATACAAATTTTTATTCGTTCAGCCTTTTTTCTATTTAATCATATTTGATATTTTAACATTATTTGTATTTCAAAATTAATTAAATATATAAATTATAAAATTAATTTATATTTTGAGTGAGAGATTATAAAGATGAGAGATGAAAAAAAAAGTGATGAGGCGAGATGAGAAAAGGAGACAGGGATGAAGTAGAGGTCGGGAGGCAGGATGAAAGAGATAGATTTGAAATTTGCAAAATAAAATTATTTTATTTGTTTAATTTGGGTAACCCTAACCTATCCCGAATTGAACACAACCCAAATTCAACCCAACCTAAATTATTATACCCAAATTCAATCCAACCCAAATTTATATTTTAGGTTAGGGTTGAAGTTTGGGACAACCCAAACTATGCTCACCCCTAGTGGTGACATCATAATATGTTTAATGTCTTGTATAACATGTTTGAGGCTCAAATGACTTCTTTTTGGTGCATCAAGAATGACATATACTATATTTTTAATGTTTAACTCAAAATTGACATTGACTGGTATTGTAGACATTTTCTCATTTCCATCCCGGAGCTTTTTTAAATCAGAGTTAAGGCATCTGAAGTTATGGCCAAAGACTTTGAGAAAATTGCCCATATGATCCCGAATAATGATTCTGAAACGCCTTGGATCTATTTTCAAGAAAACAGGCATCATAGTTGATCTTTATTCGTCCAATTTCGACGATGTTCAACACATAACAACTCTTGAGAAAGTTTTAGTTTGATAAATACCATCATTATTCTTGTAATTCAAATAGTCTCAAACATCACTTAGACCAAGTTGATACATTGAAGTTAAGAATTTTGATTTATCAAACAAAGAATGATTTATGTTTCTTTCATTGATTTCAACATAAAATGGCAATAAGACTATTGTTAAAACAAACATTTGAGATAATGACAGTTTCTATTAAAAAGTCTCAAGTAAACCATGTGTCAAATTTATTAATGAAATATTCAGAATGAGATAAACTAGATAGTTAATGTAACAAGATTTTCTTGGCGTAGTAACAATGAGTGTTCAATCGTTTCTATATTGAAAGAAAACCTAGACATATAGGGGATGACGAGATTTGTCGTCGAAAACTATTTTCAAGAGTTGGGGGAGCATTATAGAAAGCTTTCCAAAGAAACATTATGTTAGGTATTTTGTTTTTAAATAACAAAATATATGTATAAATACAATGTTACAAAGAACAAAAATAAACTAAAATCTACAAAGAACAAAATCACCGAAGTTAAATGTTTATTCGAGTAATGTGTTTAGAATATTTTTCTTAAGACAGTTTCATCGTCTCTATCTTGTGTTGGAGTTTATTAGATGAATGTCTCCTAAGGTATAACGAAATTAGTTGTGATTTAACACTAGAATCACTACGCATTAAATTTTGACAAACATACCTAAACTATCACCGATATCACAATATATTATCTAAAAAATCATCTCTTATAACTCTAGAGAGATAGATGATATGGTGTAAGATGATGGGATAGAGAGAAGATAGTTTTATATTGTTGACAAGATAAATCATTAAATAAAACCATCAATTGATCCAACAATTAACATTGTGTTTGCCTCTTTATTTACTTTTACATTTTACTCAAATAATTAAAGCAATAACAATTACATTTACATAGTTTTTTAATTTATTAATAATAATATTAAATTATCGTAATAATTGAGAATAATAATAATAAACTCATATAATTTACCTTATAAATTAATAACATTTATTAGTTAGGCCTTTAATTTAAATAAATACATGGCTCAAATCAATACCATTACTAGTGAAACAAAAGTATTTTTAACAAAATTACAAAATGGTCCTTATACTATATATATATATATTTAAAACAGTAAAAACGTAACACAAAATATCTATATAGAGAAAAAATTAATTTAAAAGTATATATTTATATAAATAGCTCATTTATATATATTAACTATATATTAAAACTTATCTAGATATAACTCACTAATTTAGTTTAAATCACTAATTTAGTTTAAATGGTAATAGTGGTTTTTAATATTTTTTAATGTTAAATAAAATAATATAGGTAAAATACAGATTTGTTTAAATTTAATTAATTTGTGTAAAAGATACTATTTTTTTTATTACAAATTAAAAATATTATAAATTTATTTTTGATAAAACTAAAAACTAAATAATACAAATGATCAAAATACAAAACCCATCAAATAAATTATAAAAATAGAAAATAAGTAATTCATACTTTATAAATGGGTGCCGATTCGTGCCTCTAATTCGAATAAACACTAAATACATAGATTTCTTTATTTCTCAAATTCAAACTCTCACATGTACCATTATTATTGACATTTGAATCACCATTCATTCATACATCTAATTCAAATATACATATTTCATCATATTTTATCCTTTAAAAATTCATAATTAATATCACCATTCATTTTAACATTTATAATACACTTTTTAAATTTTGCACCAAATGAAACTTGAACATTGGTCTCAAATTTAAAATGTTAATCATTTAACCATTAAACAAATTTTGATGGTTGAATTCAATTTATAAATATATATTTAATTATTGTTAATAAATAACAAATAAAAAATAGAATGAATAAAAAAATGAATTATATAAATAATAGATATATAGAAAATATATAAAAATGAATTTTATTAAATAAATTCTAGATTTAATTATTTATATTTTATATATTTAAATTATTATTATTTTATAATAATACAATAAATATTATCATCAATTAATATTTTTATAAATATTACTACATACTAATTAATTTAAAATATTTAAAAAATTATAATACAATAACTTAACAAAAATATAATAATTATTTTATTTTATAATTCATTGATATGTTAATGAATATATAATTGATAAAATCTCTCCAACTGACTTGACATAATTGACCATCACCTACTCTTACATTGAATATTAAGCACAACCGACAAGACATATCGATCATCTTATATCCTCACTTTTAATATTTTTCTTCATTCGCACTCGTCATATTATCGAAAATTTTCCTTATTCTTGTTGATTATCTCATATCCTCAATTTTAATATTTTTCTTCATCCGCGACTCGTCTTAGTATCAACGTTTTTCCTTTTTCTTGTTGCTGGATATCTTATTCGTACACATCTTCTCTTTGTTTATCGGCCCTATAGTGAGTTACAGAGTTCAAAAATGTTATAAATATAACTAAATTATTTTAAATCAAGAACAATACAATGCTTAGACCCTAAATCAATTTAAATCAAATATTTTAAAACATTTTAAAGATATCTTAAATGAATGATCACATTATTAAATATTGCTGAGTTTTTTTTATATAGTTATGAACTTTAGTCACTATCTTATATAAAAAAAATATAAAAAATAAAGTAATAAAATGTAATTACTAAATTCTACTTTAAAAAAGTATAAAGTATTTTAAATTGTGTAAATATATATATATATATATATATATATATATATATATATATATATAAAGTATATATTCAATCTAAATTACATTTAAGACAAAAAAAAATTACAAAAACATTAAAACTTAATCAATTTAATAATTAACTTTCTATTATAAATGCAATATATTTAATGGATTTCATTTGTAAGACTCTTGTTTTCATATTCCACTATTATGAAGATTTTTGATTTATATGTATCTAATCCTATAAATAGGACACATATGAATATTGTAAAGGTATCCTTTTGATAAACAATAATATATTCTCTTGTTGTTATCTCTCTTGTTCCTTATCTTGTATGTTCATAACATGTTATCAGCACGATAACTCTCAATCCTGAAGCAAAGGTCGAAGGCTCCCTCCTCGATTGTGGTAGCCAATTTTTTGCACCTCATTTGTGAAAACCAAATCGATCAAGATTGACAACGGTATTCTTTTATACTTTCAATCTTAAATATTTCATCTAACAATTTCATGTCGAACCTTATGAAATTAGAGTTCTCGGCTCTTGATATCACCGTAAAGAATTACCTTTCATGGATTTTAGATGCTGAAATTCATCTTGCCGCTAATGGTCTTGGAAATACCATCAAAGATGAAAACACTGCGTCTGACCAAGATAAGGCCAAAGCAATGATTTTCCTTCGTCGTCATATTCACGAAGGTTTAAAAATTGAGTATCTAACTGTGAAAGATCCATTGGTCATATGGAACAATTTGAATGAAAGGTACGATCATTAAAAAACTATCATTCTTCCAAAAACATAGTTTGAATGGCTGCATTTGCGCCTACTAGACTTTAAATCAGTGAGTGAATATAATTATGCTTTATTTCAGATTACTTCTCAACTCAAACTATGTGGAGAAACTATTACTAACGGAGACATGTTAGAGAATACATTCTCCACATTTCATGCATAGAATGTGCTCCTACAGCAGCAATATCGTGCAAAAGATTTTGAAAAATATTCATAATTAATATCATGTCTATTATTGGCCGAATAAAATAATGAGCTTTTGATGAAAATCATGAGGCCCGTCCAACTAGATCGAACCCATTCCCTGAAGTGAATGTGGCATCACATAATTATAAAGGATGACATCGTAGTCGTGGTCGTGGTCATTTTTCAGGCCATGCCTGTGGAAATGGTCGTGGACGTGGTGGTGGTGGTCGACACAATATCCGCAACGATGATAAAAAAAGATCGCATTAATAAGACCGTGGAAAACAAATGCTCAACTTTTTCTTGCTTTTCAAAATGCTATCGTTGCGGCATATAAGGTCATTAGTCATGTACCTGTCATACGCCGAAACATTTTATCAATCTTTAACAAGCATCGCTAAAAGGAAAAGGGACCATCGAGTCAAACTCAACTCCAACTCCCGGTGATGATAAAATATCTTTTGGACTTGATGGTCCCTTTTCCTTTTAGCGATGCTTGATAAAGATTGATAAAATGCTTCGGCGTACGACAGGTAGAGGACGACATCGTAGTCGTGGCCGTAGTCATTTATCAGGCCGTGCTCGCGGAAAAGGTCATGGACGTGGTGATGGTCGACACAATATCTGCAACGATGATAAAAATGATCAAATTAATAAGACCGTGGAAAAAATGCTCAACTTTTTCTTGCTTTTCAAAATGTTATCGTTGAGACATGAAAGGTCATTGGTCACATACCTGTCGTACGCCGAAACATTTTATCAATCTTTATCAAGCATCGCTAAAAGAAAAAGGGACCATCGAGTTTTCTGGGTTTGACGTAGCCGATTTTCTTGTAGAGCGTGAAAATAGGAATTAGGTCATTTGATATTTTTTGTTTTCTTTATAATATTTAATAAAGTTTCGAAAAAAAATAAAATAAATAAATAAATATAAATAAAAGTAGTATTAATTAATTCCTTATATATATAATTAGTTTGATGATGCCTTTTGTATTATTATTATTATTTGTGTGTTATTAATTATTAATATTATATTTTATTTAATGAAGAAAATGAAGGTTCTTGGAAGCCAACACATGATAAATGCAAAATGTAGTTGTCTCGTAGATAGTGCCTTCAAAAGTTATTGAAGGCTTCGAAAGAGCAAATATTATATTACCTAAAGGAACAAACATTTGTATTGATAATGCATTGTATTCGTCCAAACTCGAAGAAACTTATTGAATTTTAAAGATATCCACAGAAATGGATATCACATCGAGACTACAAATGAAAGCAATGAAGACTATTTATCTATCACAAGTATCATCTCGGGTAAAAAATGTTATTTAGAAAAATTACCCACAATTTTCTCTGAATTATATCTTATAAATATAAGTGTTGAGAAAGTACATGTAGTTACAAACTAGAAGTTTGTTGATCAAAATAGTTTTATTACATGGAAAAATAGATAGGGAAACCCTTAGCTATTATGATACGAAGAATATTAATCATTCATATGGGCATTGACTGAAAAACCAAAAGATTTTTCTACCCAATGAATTTTCTTGTGTTACTTGGTCACAAAGGAAATTAATAATAATGCCATCATCATCTAGAATTAGGACTGAACCCTTGAAATTTCTTGAATATGATGAATGATTGATCTCAACCATACACATTCTCGACTTTCCTCATGAATAGCGATGATCTCGGAATGGTTTGAAGATATGGCAGTAATTGATTGTTTCATAGATCTCCAGGATATAACTATACCACCATATGTGAATACATAACCCGTTTGAGACTTATTATTATGAAGATCAGATAAATACCATGCATCTGCGTACCCAATCAATTTGGCTTCACATATATATGGATAATATAATCCCATGTCCATAGTTACTTGAAGGTATCGGAAAATATGCTTAACTCCATTCCGACGTCTCCTTGTCGGTGAAGAACTATATGTCGCTAATAAATTTACTACAAATGATATATCAGGTCTAGTATGAGTATCCAGATACATTAGTGATCCAATAACACTAATATATGGTACTTCAGGACCAATTAGTTCTTCATCAAACATACGAGGTCGAAATAGATCTTTATTTACATCAAGTGATCTCACGATCATTAGACTACTCAGGGGATGCGCTTTATCCATAAAATTTTTTTTAGTCCTCTTGATATATAAGCAGATTGATGGACAAGAATTCCATTATATAAATGCTCAACTTGTAAGCCAAGACATAACTTTGTTTTTCCTAGATCTTTCATCTCAAACTCCTTCTTAAGATAATTGACTATTTCAGATAGTTCATCAATAGTTTCAATAATATTCAAATCGTCCACATAAATTGTAATTATTACAAATTGTGATCCAGATCTCTTAATAAACACACATGAACATATTAGATCATGTTGAAATCCATTTTTTTAATAAATATTTAGTAAGATGTTTATACCATATATGTCTAGATTGTTTCAATTCATATAGAGATCTGCATAATTTAACAAAGTAAAAGTCTCGACGATCTGAATTAAATGCTTCAGGAATTTTAAATCCTTCAAGGAGTTTCATGTATATGTTGTTATCAAGGGAGCCATATAAATATGCCGTAACAACATCCATTAATCTCATCTGCAATTTCTCGTGTATTGATAAACTTATCAAATATCTAAATGTTGTTGCATCCACCACAGAAAAATATGTTTCCTCATAAACAATATCAGGTCTCTACGAGAATCCCTGGGCAACAAGTTCTGCCTTAATCTGAAAATTTAAATTTTCTCAATTTTTTCTCTTATAAATACCCATTTATAACCGATCAGTTTAATACCTTCAGGGGTACGGACGATAGGTCCAAAAACTTTATGATTTGCGAGTAATTTTAATTCAGCTTCAATCGCATCTTTCCAGTTTGGCCAATTATTTCTCCGTATGCATTCTTCTATAGACTTTAGTTCATGATCCTCATCTTCTTTAACAATTTCGCATGTTATAGCATATGCAAAATTTTCATCGATGTCAATTTCATCTCGATTCTATATTTTTTCAATCAAAACATAGTTCATAGAGATCTCTTCATTTTCAGGTACCTATAATTCCTCTGAAATTTTTCCCAAAAAAAATTCCTCTGAAATCATTTTTTTAATGATTGGATACTCTTTTAGAGTAATTGTCTCCTTAGTTTGAGCCATTACTTCTTTTCTTTTTCGAGAACTTTTATCTTTGGAACCGACTGGTCTACCACGCTTCACTTGCATTTTAGGCTCGTTAGTAGTAGTGGGTTGTCCTTTAAGAACATTAATCCAAATTAGAGCATTTACAGATGGAATATAAGATTTCGTAACCTTTTTAGGATTAGTAAACGCATCTGGCAATTAATTTGCTAAATTTTGCAAGTGAATGATTTTCTGAACTTAAAAGTTCAGATTGCTTTGTACGAGGATCGTAGTGAGCTAATGATAACTCACGCCAGATTATTTCCTTTTCCAACTGCTTATTTTCCCCTTTCAATGTCGGAAATATCATTTCATTAAAATGACAGTCGGAAAACCGTTCCGTGAATGAGTCACCCATCAATGGTTAAAGATATTTAATTATATATGGTGATTCAAATCCAACATATATCCCTAATCTCCTTTGAGGTCCCATCTTTGTGCGTTGTGGTGGAGCATCTGGCACATATACTGTACATCCGAAAATTCTTAGATGGGAAATATTTAGTTCATGACCATAAACCATTTCTAAAGGGGAGACCTCATTATAATGTGTAGGTTTGATACGAATTAATGCTGTTGCATGTAAAATAGCATATCCCCAATCTTGTATCGGAAGTTTCATTTTCATAAGCAACAGTCTTGCAATTAGTTGAAGACGTTTTTATCAATGACTCTTCAATGCCATTTTGTGTGTGAACACATGCTACTGGAAATTCAACACTTATCCCAATTGACATACAATAACTATTAAAAGCTTGGTTCCAGCATTATTAAAACGAATAGATTTAAATAAATAGTCCAGGAAGTGAGCTCGTAATTTGATAATTTGAGCAATCAATCTTGCAAATGCTTGATTAAAAGTTGATAATAAACACATATGTGACTATTTTGTTGATGCGTCAATTAATACCATAAAATATCTGAATGGTCCACATGGTGGATGAATAGGCCCACATATGTCACTTTGTATTCTTTCAAGAAATTTCAAGGGTTCAGTCCTAATTTTAGATGGAGATGGCCTTATTATTAACTTCCCTTGTGAATAAGCAGTACAAGAAAATTCATTGGGTAGAAAAATCTTTTGGATTTTCATTGAATTCACATATGAATGATTAATTATTCTTCGTATCATAATAGCTTTAGGGTGTCCCAATCTATCATGCCATGTAATAAAATTATTTTGATCGACAAACTTCTGGTTTGTAACTACATGTACTTCGTCAACACTTATGTTTATGAGATATAATTCAGAGGAAACTGTGGGCAATTTTTATAAATAACATTTTTTTACCAGAGATGATACTTGTGATAGATAAATATTCTTTATTACTTTCATTTGTAGTCTCAATGTGATATCCATTTCTGTGGATATGTTTAAAACTCAAAATGTTTCTTCGGGACTTGGACGAATACAATGCATTATCAATAAAAATGTTTGTTCCTTTAGATAATATATTATTTTCTCTTTTAGAGCCTTCAATAATTTTTGAACTACTCGATGTTGTATTTATATATTTCTCTTTCTTCACTAAAGAAATAATAAATTTCTTACTTTTAAAAATGCTATGTGTTGAGGCACTGTCTACGAGACAACTTCATTTTTCATTCATCATGTGTTCGCTTTCAGGAACCTTCATTTTCTTCATTAAATAAATTATAATATTAATAATTAATAACGAAGAAATAATAAAAATAATACAAAAGCATAATCAAACTATATATATATAAGGCATTAATTAATACTGCTTTTGTTTATTTTTTATTTTTTTATTTTTTATTTTTTATTAAATATTATAAAGAAAACACAAAATATCAAATGATCTTATTCTAATTTCCATGCTCGACAAAAAAGTTGGCTACATCAAACTAGGAGAAATCATCGACACCAAAAATTATTTGATCATCAACGGAAGCCGAAGCAAAGTTGGTCTCCATTATCATTAAAAATAAAGTTGTTCTCGATGGACCCTTTTCCTTTTAGCGATGTTTGATAAAGATCGATAAAATGTTTTGGCGTACGACAAGTATGCGACCAATGACTATTCATATCGCAAAGATAACATTTATTTTCCACAGTCTTATTGATTTGATTTATTATCATGTATTTCTTTATTGTTCTTCCCTTTTATCATATGTCTCCACCACGTCCACGATTTCCGCGGGAATGATCCGAAAAATGATCGCGGTCATGATCACAATGTTGCCCTCTATTGGGTCAAATTATTTTGACTAAGTGTTGAAATAATTTACCCACTGATATTTTGATGATGAAATAATCTATGAGTTTTGATACAGGTGTATTAAGACAACATGTTTTTAGACTTGGATCTAATGAGAGCCATTAGACCGATTTTGATCTCCATTCACATAAAATTAGACGCAAGTCTAACTGAATTAGACGTACAGTCTAACTCATCGGAGTTAGACGTGTAAGTCTAATAGACATGTAAATAATTAGACGGGTAGTCTAATGAATACACGGAATTAGACGTGAGTCTAAAAGAATTAGACGTACAGTCTAACTCATCGGAGTTAGACGTGTAAGACTAATAGACGTGTAAAGAATTAGACGGGTAGTCTAATGAATACACGGAATTAGACGTGAGTCTAATAGAATTAGACGTACAGTCTAACTCATCGGAGTTAGACGTGAGTCTAATAGAATTAGACGTACAGTCTAACTCATCGGAGTTAGACGTGTAAGTCTAATAGACGTGTAAAGAATTAGACGGGTAGTCTAATGAATACAAGGTATTAGACGTGAGTCTAATAGAATTAGACGTACAGTCTAACTCATCGGAGTTAGACGTGTAAGTCTAATAGACGTGTAAAGAATTAGACGGGTAGTCTAATGAATACACGGAATTAGACGTGAGTCTAATAGAATTAGACGTACAGTCTAACTCATCGGAGTTAGACGTGTAAGTCTAATAGACGTAAAGAATTAGACGGATGGTTTATTGAATACGCGAAATTAGACGGGTTGTCTAATTAATTGAAAGTTAGACGTGGGTCTAACTCCTTCAGATTATTCTGAAGTAGAACCGGAATTAGACGGGGCAGTCTAACTCAGTGGAGTTAGACGTGCCGGTTTAATGGTTATATTATAATTAAACGGGTTGTCTAATTAGTGAAAGTTAGACGTGGGTCTAATCCTTCAGATTAGTCTGAAGTAGAACCGGAATTAGACGGGGTAGTCTAACTCAGTGGAGTTAGACGTGCCGGTCTAATGGTTATGTTATAATTAGACAGGTTGTCTAATTATTGAAAGTTAGACGTGGGTCTAACTCCTTCAGATTAGTCTAAAGTAGAACCGGAATTAGACGTGTAGTCT
This sequence comes from Impatiens glandulifera, assembly GCF_907164915.1. Lineage (NCBI taxonomy): Eukaryota > Viridiplantae > Streptophyta > Magnoliopsida > Ericales > Balsaminaceae > Impatiens > Impatiens glandulifera. Next base: position 37,352,961 of record NC_061867.1, read on the forward strand.
AACTCAGTGGAGTTAGACGTAGCCGTCTAATGGTTATGTAAATTAGACGCGAGTCTAATTATATTAGACCGGTCTAATAGACGCTTTTCATTAGAAGGATTTGACTTATTTCATTAGACTGATCCGTCTAACTGAAATACGTCTAATGCTCTGATTCAAGCAGTACGCTTGAATCTATCATTTCTCCTACCCACGTGCTATAGCTGTACCCTACTACTGCTCCACTTTCCTGTGAAGATTAGTACAACAGCTATATGCATCCAATCAAGGAATGCCACGTAAGAGAATTTTCCTCACATTACCCGTTTTGCAGGTACATCTCTGATGGAATATTCGGCGCACTACCAGTTCGGTACGGCCACGATCCTTGTGCTCAGAACCTGCTGTGTACAATAGAGGCTTTCCAATGGAAGGGCGCCACGTATCATTCTTGAAGATTCGACCGTTAGCTCCTGCTCAGTATTTAATCAATCCTTAGAGCAACGGACAAAGCATCGGATCTTGCCAAAACCAATCTTGCGAACAAGCATTCTGATTTTGCAGAGAGAGACTACTCAATCACTTTGCTTACTGAACTTATTCTGTGAAGCTTCTTTCTGATTGTACTGTGTGTGAATCGAGAGAGAGAGCTAGAATCAAAACACCATTAGCTGAGGATATTCTTCATCTTCTTGTAATTGAACATAAAATGTTTTGTTCAATAGTGAGCTAAGTGTGTGTGTAAACTGTATTTGATTCTCATCATATAGTGAATCCTTCCGGTGGTTGGAAGAATGGGTGACGTAGGAGAGTTTCTCCGAACATCCGTAAACAAACTACTGTGTTCTTCATTTTCTGTCATCTTTTCATATTTCATCTTGTGCGTCAAACCCAAGTAAACAATTCTGCCTTGAATCTGTTTCAAGTGTTTACACAAGTTTGCATAGAATAGAAAGAAATATTAATCCCTAACAGGATTTCTATCAAACCGTTTATCATAAACCTTCATCATTAGCCAGACCCCCGTCTCTATTGATAAAGTCGATCCTATCAATTGGTATCAAAGCCTTGTTTCTATTCTCAAGCCTTTCCTGAAATATGTCTAACATACCCAAAGATGCCAGTGCTACAGCCATTCCAACTTTCTCTCGCGAAAACTATATTGTTTGGAAGAAAAGGGTTCGTGCTCATCTCTCATCTCTTCATGATGACATGTGGAGTGTTCTCACAGAAGGTCCTATCAAGATTGATAAGAAGAAGGCCGACTGGAATGCTGATGAAAAGAGGAAGAACAACCTCAACAACATGGCTCTTGATGTTCTGTACAGATCTCTCGATGATAGTATGTTCAACTACATCATCGAATGTGACACTGCCAAGGAGGTCTGGGACAGACTCACTCAACTGTGTGAGGGCAACGAGCAAACCAAGGAAAACAAGATCATGGTTGCCACTCAACAATTTGACAGCTTCAAAATGCATCCTGGTGAAACAATGAATGATTTCGACACCAGATTCAGCAAGAACGTCTCCTCTCTGTCCATCTTAGGCAAGACCTATAGCAACCGGGAGCTTGCTATCAAGGTCATGCGTGCTCTTCCAAGGGAATGAGACATAAAGACTATGGCGATGAGAGAATCCAAAGATCTGAACAAGATCTCTCTCTTTGATCTCTTCGCTGACCTCAAGGCCTATGAGTTCGAGCTGAACTGTAGGATGGAAGAAGATCAACCCTCGTCCGTTATTATTGCCAAGGCGTTGGTGACTGCTGAAGAGCCACCAACTACTCCGGACGTGAAGATGGCAGCTTAGCAGCTGAGCAGCGATGCCATGTCTCTCTTTGTGAAGAAGTTTGGCGACTTCATGAAGAAGAGCAACTCTAACTCAAACTCTTCAAATTCTAATGATAATAGAAAATCTAAAGCTAATGTTACTTGTTTTAACTGTTGTATTAAAGGTCATTATGCATCGGAATGCCAGAAGCCAAAGCGTGAAGATGCTAAGGAAGATGGAAAAGAGCTGAAGGCTCTTATGGACGGTGACAGAAAGAACAGAGGAAGCAGCCGTGACTCGTACTTCTCATCCAGTGAAAGTGATGAAGAAGACGTCGCTTGCTTCATGGCCAGAGAAGATGAGGAAGGAACTCAGGAAACTGAGTTATTTGATTTCTCCTCCGAAAAGTTTTCAAGGGAACAACTGGTAGCTACACTAGATGATATGGTCATCGAGTACAGAAAGCTAGCAGAATCTCTAAATGAAACTAAATCTTCATCAGATTTAAATAAACCAAATCTGACTAAAGAAAAAGAATCACATGTTTTTGAAAAGAAAATTGAAGAAATCTCATCTGAAAATGAGATGCTCAAAGAACAGATTCAAACTCTTTCATCTAAAAACAAAAGGCTTAACTATGTTGTCTGTGTATGGACAAGATCTGGTGATGCTGTCAAACATCAGATCAGCATGTTGAAACCTGCTGGATCTAGATCCGGATTGAGATTTGTTAGTAATGATCCTAACCTGTCCTGCAAAAAGTCAAAGCCAAATGACAAACTTAAGCCAATAAATTTTGTCAAAGGAAGTATGACTGACATTTAATCTGATCCTATTCATGAAGAAGTTGCTTTCAAAAATGAAATAGTTTATGTTCCACCAACTATCAGCTAGCTTAAGAATAAGCTTGAAAAGGCTAATAAGTATGGTAACTTAAAACCTAACTCTAAGTCAAGGAGTTTTAAAAGAAAAAACCTTCTTCAAAAGTCAAAGGATCAGTGGCTAGCAGGAAGTCATCTTCTAAGTCAAAATCTTATGCATTAATCACAACACAAAATGGGAAGTCCATTAGAATAACTCAAATATGGATTCCTAAGGGACTAATTGATCGAGGACCCAATTGAGTATGGGTACCAAGATTTGTAAATAGTTTATTTTGTAGGTGATGCAGGAGGATAGCTGGAAGGAAGCTAGAAGAGTACTCATCTAAGTACACAGCTTGGAAGATCAACAATGGCACTTGCCATTCTGAAAGATTAATTGTTTTTTTTTTGTTAAATATATTTTTGGTCTTTGGACCACAAAAATTGTTTATAAAACTTTTTTGTCCATACTCATTTTTTTGAGAAGGAAAATTTATTTGGAATTAAAGATATTCTCTAGACGAATATCCTTAATCGGTCTAATTAGACAAGGTTGTCTAAAAGAAAAAGCATGTACAAAGACATATTTTTATTTCACAATCCATACATCTAAGTCTATATGTTGAGATTTTATATCAACACAATTAGACGGACACGTCTAATAGACGTTAGACGTTTTTACGTCTTGAGCAAAAGGATGCTCACGTCTAATAAACACACGTCTAACACGTGGTGTTTATGCGGAATTAGACGTACACGTCTAATAAACATTAGACGGATTTGCTATAAACACGGAATTAGACGTATACGTCTAATACACTCATCCGTCTAATAGACGCTGTGTTATTTGTGAAGTAAGAAAAACGTATAACTAATTGCCGATTAGACTGATCAGGGACAGCTGTCACACGCTGAGATCTATCTACTTTTCCCGCTCAAAATATCGAACAGTCATCTCTTAATAACATGAAGACACGTGTCTATCAAGTTTAAAGAAAATGACTAATATACCCTCATTCTTAATGATTACTTCTTGAAAAAGGACGTCTAACATTTATTAATGAGCCATACCCCTAGAATAGACGGTTATTCAGTATTTCCATTTCTCATCTATATAAGGATATTCTTGCATGATTTTGAAAACTTTCAATCTCTCGAAATTTCTAAGAACCCTAGTTTTCTTGCATTTCTCTCACTAAAACTCTCTGAAATAACATATCGATTCATATTCTCTCAAAATGGTGAAGAAAATCACGCTCGGCCACTGTACTTTGCAGGTGGACTTTCCATCGGTGTACTCCTTTGATTAGCCGGAGGTGGTGAAGATGTTCCAAACCCTAGAATATTCTGGGTTGAGGAAGTATCTGGGCGGACCGTTCATCTTCTATGAAGATGAAGTTCGCGAGTTCTTCAAGACGGCGGTTATGGTGGATGATTCCATCGTAGCAACCGTTAATGGAAAAGAGATTTCTTTTGACGAAGCGGTGTATGCGGAGTTCTTTGAACTTCCAACGGAGGGTCATCTGTTCGACTTAGTGCTCTCTTCTGAAGTCATGGAGGAAATGAAGACTTCCTTCTTTGCTGATGGTTCTAAAATCCATGTGAATGGATATAAGAAGGTATTCAAACCCCAATTTATTCTTCTAAATGACGTGGTGGCGAAGGCGCTGCAAGGGAAGTCCGACTCGTTCAACCTATACAGTCAAGACCGATTTGACTATATGTGCGCCATTTCCAAAGGAATCCAAGTAAACTGGGGTCAAACCCTGTTCCAGAATCTGTGTTACTCTATTTGTCAGTCGAACAAGGAGAGTATCACGTATGCGGCTCAACTGAGCCACCTGTTGAAGTTTCTGGGGGTTCCTGTCGGCGAACCGATGCAGATTAACTCTGCAAGAGTCTTTACTGCCTACGGTGGCCAGCACTCTGTTGAGGGTGAAGAACAACCTAGAGTCTGTTTCTGGGGCCTCTAGTTTCCAGACTGGTGGAAGGCCTTCCACCCGATCAAAACCTTATGCTTCTGTTATGTCAACAGGGGCAAAGAGAACCAGAACTGTAAATGAATCGGAGGCCAGTTCCTCCAGCATGAAAAGTCCAAGTCAGAAGGACATAGAATCCGTTGATTCAAGGGTAAAGCAAGGTCCAGGCGTACTTGCTGCAACCCGATGACATCTCTATCTACTCCCTCAACCTTCTTGAGGAAACCTTCGAGGTCATGTGCCTCAAAGGAGAAGAAGACAAAGGCGCCCCGTGCGTCTAAATCCGCTAAGGTAACGTCCTCTAAGTCTTTGGCTGCTGTGCCAAAATTTGTTGTTCCCGAAGTGGAACAAGCCGAATCTGTGTTCTCTCCCCTGAGAGAATCTGCTGAAGGGCCTGCTGTTGAGTCAGCCGGTCCGAATGTTAAATCTATTAACAGGGCGGAGTCCCCTGTTACTCAATCTGATCAGGTAGCCGCCAGTGCTACAGAGTCGTCTATACTAGAACAAGGTTTTGTTTCTACCATTGTTGCTGGTGAACCCCTCATTCCTGCCTCCAAGGATTCCTTGGTAGTTGGAAAGATCTTTTGTAGAGAGCTTCCTGCTGAGCTCTGTTTGAAACCTCAATCGGCCTTCGAACTGTTGCGGGCCAGGAAAGGGACACAAGGAATCGTTATTGGTGAACCAAGACCTGTTCCAAAACCTGTAGAGGTTGTTGGAAAAGGTAAGTCTACTGCTATTCAAGCCCCTGAGAAGGTGTCTGAAGCAAGAGGAATCGTTGATCCCATTTTGGATCAAGTAAAGGTTCTTTCATCTGAGAAATTAGAAATCTATGATTCCTGGCGTACTGAGAGGCTGTCCTCTAGATACAATGACTCTCTTTCCAATGCTGCCATAACGAAAGAATGGAAGAAGAGAGTGGAAAATGAGAAGAAGGTCCTGAAGTGGGCAATAACTTCAGATGTGGGTGAAGCATTGAACAAAAGAGAACTAGTGGAAGCTTGCATTCTTGGGAAAACCCTGTTTCCAATCTATGAAGCCAGGAAAGCAAACTTCAACCCTGACGCAAGAGGAGCTGTTGTTGAAGCCAAAGTACTGAAGAAGTTGAATGATATCATGGAAGGCTATGTTTCTGCTGCTTCCAGATACATTCATGGCGCCGACTGTTCTGGCGCAGAACCGCTCAACGAAGAAGAGGCCATGGACATCCCAAACGCTGATGAATCAGATGCTGCTCTCCTGATCGAATTCGGGAATATTTCTGCCGAAGAGAGACGCATTCAAGATCATCCTGTTCAAGAACTTCCTAATGAAGATGAAGCAATGGTGAATGATCAAGAGCCTGAACAAGCTCTTGAGACAAATGTTGAAGAAGTAATCGTGGAAGGTGTAGCTGAGGAGGCTTTGAAAGCTCCTATTGATGAAGATGTGCTTGTAACCCCTGTTGCGAGAACAGAGGGTGCTCAAGAGAAACTAGCCGAGGTAACTCAGCCAGAGACTGCAAGAACTGAGGGGGAACCCTCTAAAGAAAAAGGTGATGAAGAAGAAAGGTCCTCGTTTGAGGAGGAACAGGATGAGCAACCTAAGTTTGTTAAGACCTACTTATTTCCTGATGGTGTTGTGGGAAGTGTTCACGAAAACATAACCACTCCCCGTCACTATTCTGAAAGTTTGCTCGAAAGATTTGAAAAGGCCCAAAGAGAAGTTGACAATGAAGAGGCACAAGAGAAATCGACTAAGAATGCTGAAGTTAATCAGCCTGAGCAATCATTGCAGGTTCATACAAACTTTGAGTCTATTCAAAGTATGGCTGCAGAATCTGATGAAGTGTCTTCTCACGAAGGTCCATCCGCTGGAGGAAATGAATTGTTAAGATCTATGAAATCTATGCTTTCCTCGATGCAGAATACTATGTGTCAGTCAATGATCTCCACGGAAGAGGAAAGAGCGAATTTCAGCAACATGTTCAAAATCCTAACTGAGCTGGATAAGATCCTGAAGATGAATACTTATGAGACTCATGTCTCAAATGTTAAGTTTTCAAAATTTCAACAGAAAAGCTTCAACCACCACACTGAACTATTTCACATTGAGAGGAACATCAATGACGAACGCCACAATGAAACATTGGATGAATTCGCTTTGGTGAAGAATCAGCTGGTAGAAATGCAGGGTTGCATGAACCGAAACGACAATGAACGACAAACTTTTGCCGAGAACCTTGCCAGGAAGTTTCAAGCTAAGGAAGATGCTTTAGGCAATAATGAAAGTGCTCAACCTCGATCAGTTCAAGGGGAGTCTAGCAGGAGGAACAATGGCGTAGAAACCGGGACAAGATCCATGCGAGCCCTTTGTTCTGATGACAATCCTAGGCCAACCAAGAGAGGTGGTGGTCGAAGTGGTTCTGAGCGCGGTGGTAGAAGTGGTGGCGGCCGAGGTAGGTTGTCCAATATTGATCAGGATGGACGTGGCAGTGTTGCTGAGCGTGGAGGTAGATCGAATGTAGGAGGTCGCGGCTATCCTCATTTCATGAACATGCTTCCCGGGCAAGAGATGAGTCCAACCGATCCTCGAGTAAAAAGGGAAGAACAATGATCTCTCTTCTTTTAATCTATTTAACTTTACTGAACATGGTTTTTGATAAGCTTTTCGAATAGTGGTTATTTTGAATGGTTGGTGTAAGTGAACAAGTTGTTTGTTTATTTATTGGATGAATACATGTCTTGTTATATGTATGCAGGTTTGTAATTTCTTCATCAAAAAGAGGGAAATTGTTGGGTCAAATTATTTTGACTAAGTGTTAAAATAATTTACCCACTGATATTTTGATGATGAAATAATCTATGAGTTTTGATACAGGTGTATTAAGACAACATGTTTTTAGACTTGGATCTAATGAGGGCCATTAGACCGATTTTGATCTCCATTCGCATAAAATTAGACGCAAGTCTAACGGAATTAGACGCAAGTCTAACGGAATTAGACGTGAGTCTAATAGAATTAGACGTACAATCTAACTCATCGGAGTTAGACGTGTAAGTCTAATAGACGTGTAAAGAATTAGACGGGTAGTCTAATGAATACACGGAATTAGACGTGAGTCTAATAGAATTAGACGTACAGTCTAACTCATCGGAGTTAGACGTGTAAGTCTAATAGACGTGTAAAGAATTAAACGGGTAGTCTAATAAATACACGGAATTAGACGTGAGTATAATAGAATTAGACGTACAGTCTAACTCATCGGAGTTAGACGTGTAAGTCTAATAGACGTGTAAAGAATTAGACGGGTAGTCTAATGAATACACGGAATTAGACGTGAGTCTAATAGAATTAGACGTACAGTCTAAGTCATCGGAGTTAGACGTGTAAGTCTAATAGACGTAAACAATTAGACGGATGGTCTATTGAATACGCGGAATTAGACGGGTTGTCTAATTAATTGAAAGTTAGACGTGGGTCTAACTCCTTCAGATTAGTCTGAAGTAGAACCGGAATTAGACGGGGCAGTTAACTCAGTGGAATTAGATGTGCCGGTATAATGGTTATATTATAATTAGACGGGTTGTCTAATTAGTGAAAGTTAGACATGGGTCTAACTCCTTCAGATTATTCTGAAGTAGAACCAGAATTAGACGGGGTAGTTTAACTCAGTGGAGTTAGACGTGCCGGTCTAATGGTTATGTTATAATTAGACGGGTTGTCTAATTATTGAAAGTTAGACGTGGGTCTAACTCCTTCAGATTAGTCTGAAGTAGAACCGGAATTAGACGTGTAGTCTAACTTAGTGGAGTTAGACGTACCCGTCTAATGGTTATGTAAATTAGACGCGAGTCTAATTATATTAGACCAAGCGGTCTAATAGACGCTTTTCATTAGAAGGAGTTGACTTATTTCATTAGACTGATCCGTCTAACTGAAATACGTCTAATGCTCTGATTCAAGCAGTACGCTTGAATCTAGCATTTCTCCTACCCACGTGCTATAACTGTACCCTACTACTGCTCCACTTTCCTGTGAAGATTAGTACAACAACTATATGCATCCAATCAAGGAATGCCACGTAAGAGAATTTTCCTCACATTACCCGTTTTGCAGGTACATCTCTGATGGAATATTCGGCGCACTACCAGTTCAGTACGGCCACGATCCTTGTGCTCAGAACCTGCTGTGTACAATGGAGGCTTTCCAATGGAAGGGCTCCACGTATCATTCTTGAAGATTCGACCGTTAGCTCCTGCTCAGTATTTAATCAATTCTTAGAGCAACGGACGAAGCACCGGATCTTGCCAAAACCAATCTTGCGAACAAGCATTCTGATTTTGCAGAGAGAGACTACTCAATCACTTTGCTTACTGAACTTATTCTGTGAAGCTTCTTTCTGATTGTACTGTGTGTGAATCGAGAGAGAGAGCTAGAATCAAAACACCATTAGCTGAGTGATATTCTTCATCTTCTTGTAATTGAACATAAAGTGTTTTGTTCAATAGTGAGCTAAGTGTGTGTGTAAACTGTATTTGATTCTCATCATATAGTGAATCCTTCCGGTAATTGGAAGAAGGGGTGACGTAAGAGAGTTTCTCCGAACATCCATAAACAAACTGATGTGTTCTTCATTTTCTATCATCTTTTCATATTTCATCTTGTGCTTCAAACCCAAGTAAAAAATTTCGCCTTGAATCTGTTTTAAGTGTTTACACAAGTTTGCGTAGAATAAAAGAGATATTAATCCCTAACTGGATTTCTATCAAACCGTTTTTCATAAGCCTTCATCATTAGCCAGACCCCCGTCTCTATTGATAAAGTCGATTCTATCACCCTCTATAATTATATGATGTCACATAGAGTTGATCTAGTTGGACGGGCCTCATGATTTTTAATCAAAATCTCATTATTCTCTCCAGCCAATAATATATATTATATAAATTCAGAATACTTCTCAAATCCTTTTGCACGATATTGCTAATACAGGAGCACATTCGATGCATGAAAACTGGAGAATGTTTTCTTTAACATGTTTCCGTCAGAAATAGTTTATCCACATAGTTTGAGTTGAGACATGAAAAAATAAATAGGATTGAAGTTTTTAAGAATATCATTGTCAACTTCGATCGTCTTGGCTTTCGTAAATGAGGCGCGAAACTTGGCTTCCACGGACGAGGAAGGATCCTTGCCCTTTGCTTCGTAAATGAGGCACGAAACTTGGCTACCATGGATGAGAAAGGATCCTTGCCCTCAGCTTCGGAAACGAGAGACTCGTGCTGATAAAGAACAAGAGAGATAACAACGAGAAAATATATTATTATTTATCAAAGGGATACGTTTACAATATTCTTATGTGTCCTATTTATAGAACTAGATACATAGAAACCAAAGGTCATCATAATGGTGGAATATGAAAACCAAGAGTCTTACACAATGACAAACATATATATTGCATTTATAATACTCCCCCTTGGATGCCATTGATATACTGCCTCATTAAAAACCTTATCAGGAAAACTTGTTAGGATAAAACCACGATTAAGGGAAAAAGAGTGCAGTATGTATAATCTCCCTTTTGTTACATCACTTTAAACTTTTGAGTCCCATGCCAATATTATACAGTAGTTTTTCAAAGGTCGTAGTAGACAATTATTTTTATAAAGAGATCTACTAAATTATCTGATGAACGAATTTGATGAAAATCAATATCACCTTTCTTCTAGAGATCATGAGTGAAAAAGAGTTTTGGTGATATGTGTTTCGTTCTATCGCCTTTAATATATCCTCCCTTCACTTGTGCAATGCAAGTTGCATTTTCCTCATATAAAATTGTTGGAGAATTCTTGTTTACAGATAAGCCACATGACTCTCGAATATGATGAATGATTGATCTCAATCATACATATTCTCGACTTGCCTCATGAATAACGATGATCTCAGAATGGTTTTAAGATGTGGTGGTAATTGATTGTTTCATAGATCTCCAAGATATAGCTGTACCACCATATATGAATACATAACCCGTTTGAGACCTACCATTATGAGGATTAGATAAATACCTTGCATCTACGTACCCAATCAATTCGGCTTAACATATATATGGATAATATAATCACATGTCTATAGTTCCTTGAAGGTACCGGAAAATATGCTTAACTACATTTCAATGTCCCTTGTCGGTGAAGAACTTTATCTTGCTAATAAATTTACTGCAAATATTATATCAGGTTTAATATGAGTAGCCAGATACATTAGTGCTCCAATAGCACTAAGATATAGTACTTCAGGAGCAATTAGCTCTTCATCTCACATACGAAGTCGAAATGGATCTTTAATTAAATCAAGCGATCTCACGATCATTGGACTACTCAGGGAATGCACTTTTCCATAAAAAACCTTTTTAGTACTTTTGATGTATAAGTAGATTGATGGACAAGAATTCCATTATGTAAATGCTCAACATATAAGCCAAGACATAATTTTTTTCCCTAAATCTTTCATCTCAAATTCTTTCTTAAGATAACTAACTGTTTCAGATAATTCATCAGTAGTTCCAATAATATTCAAATCGTCCACATAAATTGCAATTATTACAAATTATGATCTAGATCTCTTAATAAACACACATGAACATATTGGATCATTTTGAAATCCATTCTTTAATAAATATTCACTAAGATGTTTATACCACATACGTCTAGATTGTTTCAATTCATATAGAGATCTGCATAATTTAACCGAGTAAAGCTCTTGACAATCTGAATTAAATACTTCTGGAATTTTAAATCCTTCAGGGAGTTTCATGTATATGTTGTTATCATGAGAGCCATATAAATATGCTGTAATAACATCCATTAATCTCATCTGCAATTTCTCGTGTATTGATAAACTTATGAGATATCTAAATGTTGTTGCATCCACCACAGAAGAATATGTTTCCTCATAATCAATACCAGGTCTCTACGAGAATCCCTGGGCAACAAGTCGTTCCTTATATATGACAATTTAATTTTCCTCATTACTTTTTCTTATAAATACCCATTTATAACCGATCAGTTTAATACCTTCAGGGGTACGACTATAGGTCCGATAACTTTATGATTTGCGAGTGATTTTAATTCAGCTTCAATCACATCTTTCCAGTTTGGCCAATTATTTCTCCGTCTGCATTCTTCTACAGACTTTGGTTCATGATCCTAATCTTCTATAACAATATCGCATTCTATAGCATATGCAAAATTTTCATCGATATCGATTACATCTCGAATCCATCTTTTTCTAGTCAAAACATAGTTTTTAGATATATTTTCATTTTCAGGTACAGGTACATGTGATTCCTCTAGAATCATTTTTTTAATGTCTAGATACTCTTCTAGAGTAATTATTTCCTCCGTTTGAGTCATTACTTCTTTTATTTTTAGAGGATTTTTATCTTTGGAACCGACTGGTCTACATCACTTCACTTGCATTTTAGGCTCATTAGCAGTAGTGAGTTGTCCTTAAAGAACATGAATCCTAATTAGAGCATTTACCGGTGGAATATAAGATTTCGTAACCTTTTTAGGATCAGTAAATGCATATTCCAATATCATTTTATTAAAATGACAGTCGGTAAACTTTGCCGTGAATGAGTCACCCATCAATGGCTCAAGATATTTAATTATTGACGGTGATTCATATCCAACATATATCCCCAATCTCCTTTGAGGTCCCGTCTTTGTGCGTTGTGGTGGAGCAACTGGCATATATATCGCACATACAAAAATTCTTAGATGGGAAATATTTGGTTCCTGACAATAAACTATTTCTAAAGGGGAGACATCATTATAATGTATAGGTCTGATACGAATTAATGCTGCTGCATGTAAATAGCATGTCCCCAAGCTTGTATCAGAAGTTTCGTTTTCATAAGCAACGATCTTGCAAATAGTTGAAGACGTTTTATCAATGACTCTGCAAGACCATTTTGTGTGTGAACATGTGCTACTGGATGTTCAATATTTATCCCAATTGACATACAATAACTATTAAAAGCTTGGGAGGTAAATTTTCCAGCATTATCAAAACGAATAGATTTAATTAAATAGTCCGGGAAGTGAGCTCGTAATTTGATAATTTGAGCAAAAAATCTTGCAAATGCTTGATTACGAGTTGATGCTTAAACACACATGTGACCATCTTATTAATGTGTCAATTAATATCATAAAATATCTTAATGGTCCACACAGTGGATGAATAGGCCCACATATGTCACCTTGTATTCTTTCAAGAAATTTTAAGGGTTTAGTCCAAATTTTAGATGGGGACAACCATTTTATTAACTTCCCTTGTGAACAAGCAGAACAAAAAAATTCATTGGGTAGAAAATTTTTTTGGTTTTTTAGTGAATTCCCACATGAATGATTAATTATTCTTCGTATCATAATATCTCTAGGGTGTCCCAATCTATCATGCCAAGTGATAAAATTACTTTGATCGACAAACTTTTGGTTTGTAACTACATGTACTTCGCCAACACTTATGTTTGTAAGATATAATCCAGAGGAAACTACGGGTAATTTTTCTAAATAACATTTTTTTACCCGAGATGATACTTGTGATAAATAATTATTCTTTATTGCTTTCATTTGTAGTCTCGATGTGATATCCAATTTCGTGGATATCTGTAAAACTCAACAAGTTTCATCGAGATTTGGACGAATACAATGCATTATCAATACAAATATTTGTTCCTTTAGTTAATAAAATATTTGCTCTTCGGAGCCTTCAATAATTTTTTAACTACCCGATATTGTATTCACATATGTGTCTTTCATCACCAAAGAAATAAAAAATTTCTTGCTTTTTAAAATGGTATGTGTTGAGGCATTTTTCATTCATCATGTGTTCGCTTACAGGAACCTCCATTTTCTTCATTAAATAAAATAAAATATTTATAATTAATAACAAACAAATAATAATAATACAAAAAGCATCATTAAACTATATATATAAGGCATTAATTAATACTGCTTTTATTTATAATTTTTTTTTTTCGAAATTTTATTAAATATTATAAAAGAAACACAAATATCCAATATTCCATTATAATTTTCTTGCTCGACAAGAAAGTCGGCTACATAAAACTGGGAGAAATCATTGAGACCCAAAGTTATTTTATCATCGACGGAAGCCGAAGCCAATTTGGTCTCCATTATAATTTTTTCATCATTGAAAACAAAGTTAGTCTCTATAGACCCTTTTCCTTTTAGTGATGCTTGATAAAGATCAATAAAATGTTTTGGCGTACGACAGGTACGCGATCAATGATATTCATACCGCAACGATAGCATTTGTTTTCCACAGTCTTATTAATTTGATCCATTTTATTATCATGTATTTCTTTATTGTTCTTCCCTTTTATCATATGACCACCACCACGTTCACGACTATTTGTGTGGGAATGACCTGAAAAATGACCGCGGCCACGACCACGATGTTGTCCTCTATAATTATAATATGTCACATTCACTTCAGAAAATGGAGTCGATCCAATTGGACGGTCCTCATGATTATTCATCAAAATCTCATTATTCAGTTCGGCCAATAATAGACATGATATCATTTCATAATAGTTCTCAAATCCTTTTGCACGATATTGCTGTTGTAGGAGCACATTCGATGCATGGAAAGTGGATAAAGTTTTCTCTAACATATCTCCATCAAAAATAACTCCTAGATCTTTCTTCCTCGACTCAGAAATCTTTTTTTTTCAGATTCTTCAAAAACTTGCGTTCTGAATGTACTACTGCTTAGGAAAGACTAGGAGTTGTGGAAAAGCCAGTAAGCCAGTGGAAATCTTTAGTGTCTGTTTTGCTGTCGATGTGTTTTTCCTTCGGTTTTTTCTTTGTGAATTGGTTAGTGCTTCCCGTGGGGGAGCACGCCACCTTGCTTTCGATAGGTTTCGATTCTTGCTGTCGATTTCCTTCTGTGAAGAGGCATTGGGATCGATAGAGGCAGCTAGCATAGGTGAAAAAAGGTTGACTTAGGTGGTCAAGATCCTTTTTCGTTAGATGGATCCGGAGTCAAGAGGATTGCAACTTAGAATGTTATAGAATGGCTTGTACTCCCCCACGGAGCGGTAGGACCCCTATATAAGAGCTTTTCGATCGCAAGTGCGCGCAATCAATATGGAAAGACCCGACAGATCGTAGCATATGTTCTGTGAGCAACCAGGTCAGTCAGTGGTTCGTAGAAGTGAGGGTGGTCGGAATTTGGTGGGTTGCGTATGAACTGCATTTAGGAGTTCTCTGACCCCGGCTTTCGAAAGAAAGTCCCGGTGTGGCCCGAGTTGTGTTGGTAGGTGAATATCCAGAAATTAATTCACAGACAGGTACGGCAGCAGGTAGGGAGTGGTCATATTCTTTGATCCGCAGATTGGAGGCGAAAGCCTATCACAAATCTATGTTCAGTTCAGCTCCTCTGTAAGTAACAGGGGAAGGGGGAGCCTTATTTGAAGGATCTTTGGCAAAAGGCTAACTCCATTCTTGAAAGAAAAAGAAGGATTCTATTAAAGATGGAAGAGCTTGATCCAGATGGAGGCTGGATTGAAGGCGGGGCCCGATGTATCCAAACTCAAAAGGGGCAGGACTTTTCCTTGATCAGTCTTCCAAAGTCTGGAAAACGAGGGCTAAAATAGCCCCTACTTTATATCTTTTGTCTCTAAAAGAGACAGGCTTTGATGCCCCTACCCACTCAAAAATCACGGTGTTCAGCTGAATTGCACTGATAGACCCCTATTGTATTGGAATTAGGCGCCCTTCTTTTTACTGTTGTCAACTAATCTCTTCAATCTTCGACTCTATGTTAGAACATTTCTTAGAATGCATCGAATCCGGTCTTAGCATCAAAGCCTTATTTTCGAGATCCAGGGGACACCCAAGAGTTTATATATAAAGCAAGCCCTTCTCTTCTTCAACTCAAAGAGGCAATGCACCCTTTGAATGATACTTGATTCATTTTTAATGAATCTTTTGGTTAGAAGTTATACTTCTCCACATAGTTTGAGATTTGACATGAAAATTGAGATAAAATAAATTAGATTGAAAGGTTTTCGAAGATACCTTTTGAAAACCTTGACCGATTTAGCTTTCGCAAATGAGGTGCGAAATTTGGTTACCACAGACGATGAGGGAGTCTTGACCTTTTGCTTCGGAAATGAGAGACTCATACTGATAACGTGTTATGAACATATAAGATAAAGAACAAAAGAGATAACAACAAAAGAATGTATAATTGTTTATCAAAGGAATACATTTACAATATTCTTATGTGTCCTATTTATAGGACTAGATACATAGAAACCAAAGGTCTACGTAATGGTGGAATGTGAAAAGCAAGAGTCTTGAATTCTTGTTTACAGATAAGTCACATGACTCTCGAATATGATGAATGATTGATCTCAACCATACACATTCTCGACTTGCATCATGAATAGCGATGATCTCAGAATGGTTTGAAGATGTGGCGGTGAATGATTGTTTCATAGATCTCCATGATATAGTTGTACAATCATATATGAATACGTAACCCGTTTGAGACCTATCATTACGAGGATCAGATAAATACTCTACATCTGCATACCTAATCAAATCGGCTTCACATATAGATGGATAATATAATCTCATGTTCATAATTCCTTGAAGGTACTAAAAAATATACTTAACTCTATTCCAATGTCTCCTTGTTGGTGAAGAACTATATCTTGTTAATAAATTTACTACAAATGATATATCAGGTCTAGTATGAGTAGCCAGATACATTAGGGCACTAATAACGATATGGTACTTCAGGACCAATTAGTTCTTCATCACACATACGAGGTTGAAATGGATCTTCACTTACATCAAGTGATCTCACGATCATTGGACTACTTAGGGGATGCACTTTATCCATAAAAAAACTTTTTATTACTCTTGATGTATAAGCAGATTGATGGACAAGAATTCTATTATCTAAATGCTCAACTTGCAAGCCAAGACATAACTTTGTTTTTCCTAGATCTTTCATCTCAAATTTTTTCTTATAAACCAATTCCTTCCTCCTGCCTATAGCCATGAGCTACCAATCGGAATTTGTTTCTCACAACAATCCATCTTCACTAAGCTTGTTTCGAAAAAACCCATCTGGTTCCAATAACTGATTGATCAGTCGGTCTTGGAGTCAGGTACCACACTTTATTTTTTTTCAAATTGATTCAGCTCCTCTTGCATGGCATTGATCCAATCTGGATTAAGAAGTGCTTCATGGATTTTCTTAGGCTCAATTTAAGAGATAAAAGTGGAGTTTGCAATTTTATCCTATAATTGGTGTCTTGTCCTAAGAGGAGCATTATGATTACCAATTATTAATTCGGGTGGATGATTTATGTTCTATTTGAAACTTGATCCTAAAGGATCAGATGTCTGGTCAGATGGCCCCGCGATGTCCGGACTGTCAGCCATCTGCTGACTTATAGTCTGGTCGTCTGGTTGAGTATCAACCGATCCAGTCGTCTGATCAGACGTGTTAATCTTATTGACCGGAGCTTCATCATCAACATCAGATTGGAGTGTAGCTGCTTCCAAACTGTTAGAAACTTCAATGATTTCATCAGAATTGCTTTCAATAGATTCATCAAAGATGATATGATAAAATTCTTCAATAGTTAGAGTTCGATTATTATACACTCTATAAGCTTTACTAATTGAAGAATATCATAACATAATTCCAGCATCTGCCTTAGCATCTCCCAAATGATTTCCATATCCTTTGCTCTCATAGTTTGCAATACTGGCATTGTGTTACAACTGATATATTCTAGATATAGTTGTAAACAACGTTGGTTCTTCACCCAATACATGAATGATCCGAATTTAAGGTTATAACTTGACTCACGATAATCAATTATTTCTTCTTCATTTAATTAATGGTACAATATAATTATAGCGGACCTATGAATATTTTACAAATGTTCATCAAGAAAGACTTCCAAACTGTTAGGAACTTTAATGATTTCATTAGAATTGCTTTCAATAGATTCATCAAAGACGATATGATAAAATTCTTCAACAGTTAGAGTTCGATTATTATAAACTATATAAGCTTTACTAACTGAAGAATATCCTAACATAATTCCAGCATCTGCCTTAGCATCTCCCAAATGATTTCCATATCCTTTGCTCTCATAGTTTGCAATACTGGCATTGTGTTTACAACTGATATATTCTAGATATAGTTGTAAACAAGGTTGGTTCTTCACCCAATGCATGAATGATCCGAATTTAAGGTTATAACTTGACTCCTGATAATCAATTATCTCTTCTTCATTTAATTAATGGTACAATATAATTACAGTGGACCTATGAACATTTTACGGATGTTCATCAAGAAAGACAATTGCTCTAAGTGGAAACATGAGGTAAATGGATTATTAAGAAAATAAATTATATATCTACATGAAAGCTTATTGAATCAGTCCAATTTAAACCACTTTATTAAGGTAAGGTAATTATGATATTGATATTGATGTCTTAATTTGTCGTATATAGGAAATGATTATTTGTCTTTCAAATTAAACCCACTTAAGAAGAATCTCTCTATTTGAAAATTTTAATTATATAACTTTTTTTTGTTTCTTAGCGATAATATAGAACCTATGATATATTAAATCAAACATAGAGACTGATAGAATCAGTGTTTCCAATAGAGACTAGGGTTTGACTATTGTTAACAGTTTATGATAAACGATTCGATATTAATCCTGTTAGAGATTAATATCTGTTTCTATTTTTCACAAATCCTTCGAACTCTTAAAACAGATTCTAGGGCGGAAGTGTTCGTCGAATTTGAAGCTTGAACCATTGAAAGATGAAAGACAGAAAGTAAAGAACATAGTAGGTTATTTATGGATGTTCGGAGCAAACCCTTCTACGTCACCCTTTTTCCACAACTATAAGGATTTCACTAAACTCTTTGAATCAAATACAGTTTACTGAACTAGCTAACACTTTGTTGAATAAAACAGCCTCTATTCAATTTACAATATTAAGAACAATATTATCTCATCTAGACAATGTTTTGATTATTTCTCTCTTGAACTTGGAAGATGATAGAAATCAATAAGTGCAAGAGTAATTCGGTATGACAGTAATGTGAGCAAGATAATAAGTGATTCTTCTGTTGTCCTTGAGCATCTATTTGTAGTAGAAGGACACCAACGGTTGAATCTTCTTTATGGACATGTGAGAAGCATCCATTGGAAGGTCGCCCATAGGACAAGAGTACATCAGACTCTGAGCAAATGGATCGTGGTCGTATCGTGTGTTCCATTAGACTACCAAGTCTTATGGAGTTAGACTTCAGTGTCTAACTACGCATCCCTTCTGACTTGTCTGAAGGAGTTGGACGCCAACGTCTAACTACGTTTCCTATTAGACTACCATGTCTAATGGAGTTAGACCTCAACGTCTAATGGAGTTATTTATCAAAATCATATGAGTTTATTTAACCCCAAATTTGTTTTCCTTTTTGATGATGTTAAAACCATGCAATCTTAATAAAACAATGTAATCACCCATCAAATATGATAGAAATCAAAGTAGTTCACAAAAATATTCCAACATAGGTTTTTAAAATATGAAAAGCAAAAAAGAGTTTTATGGTCCTTTCCTTTTCACATTTAGATCAACTTCTTCTCATAGTAGAGAGTTGCCCGTTAGTAGTTCATGGAATCGAGTGATAGCACATCGGCCGCCTCCACTTCCACCACCACTATCGCCTCCACGACCTGGACCTTTCTTTGCTGGTCTACAATGTTCTTTGTTCCCTTCTTCGTTCTCTTCAGAAGCTTTGCGTTTTGATTTCGATCGAATTCCTCTAATAGCTCCACCTCTTGAGCCACCACCTCTAGAGCTACCTTCCCCTTTTTAACATTACCAGCTTCAATAAGGGCTGTTTCTTTAGCAGCAGCCGCCTCAACTTCTTCAGCAACTTGAATGGACCTTGCAAAAGAGTCTTCTTTCTCCATTTTCTCGGCTTCAGCTTTATTCATTGCATTGGACATCTCCATTATTTGGGTTTTAAGGAGATCCATTGCTGATATAACATCTTGATTAAGCTTTAGGGTGAAAGTATTTGATTCAGCATACTGCTCCGATTGTCTATTAAAGAAATTCTTCTCAAACTTTTTGTACGTAGTATTCATGATGTTTACTTCGTACGTATTTCTATGCATAGTCTTCTTCAATTCCTTTTGAGTAAAAAGAATAGAAGACACATCTTTCTTGCTTGAAATTAAATCCTTCTCAAGATTAGTCAATCTGAACTGCAGGTCCAGCATATTCTGTCGTAAGGAGTTCATAACATCCAACATTGAGTTACAGAAGTTTTCTCCACCAGGAGAGGCCTCTTGTGAAGAATGAGCAGTAGAGAACACAACCTAAGAACAAGTTGGAGTAATGTGAATGAGACTTATGTATGTATTTACTTATAAAGAACGCTTTGGTTCTTTATCTTTGGAATGAGAAGAGTGAGCCTTGGACACATCCTTGGACTGTTCTTGATCATTGAGAATGTCCGTGCATACTTGATGAATCTTGTCAGAAATACCTTCAAAATGAAGGGGTAATTCAACAACTTTATCAATAATGTCTACCATTGTTCTAATGGGAGATGATCGTGGATCTGGTGAACAAGGCACGAAACATTCTCCAAAGGTAATCCTTATGAGGATGAAGAACCGTATTTATTAGCTTGTTCTCTCTCAGCAGAGGGAATCTTCTCGAAATCTGCCTCCTTCAAGGGTTCCCCCTTTGCTTTTGAATCTGGAGACTAATCATCAACATTTGCTGATTCTTCTTCCAACACTAGAATTTCTTCTTGTGTAACAAGATTATGAGGAGCCACCTCAGATGTCTCCTTCTGTTGAATAGGAGTTTGAAGAGCTTAAACAACAACCTCCTTTACTGCCAAATTTATTTCAGGTTGATCCAAGACCGGAGTCTGGTCAACAATCTACTGTGCCATTAACCGTTTCTCCTCAAACGATATGTTAGACAGCTCAATAAGATGGGAAGTGGTCTGCTCATCTTCTTCTGCAACCGATTGATCAACATCAAATATCTCCATTGGCTCGTCTTTACTAGACAAGTCATGAAACAGACTTAACCTGGAAGAGTCTTTTCTGTGGACCTGTTGAAGGATTGTTGAACAATAGCCATTCATAATGAGGTCCAATCTCTTTAAAGCATTATGCTCTGCAGGAGCATGCCTATCGAGCGAATTGAAATTGGCCTTTCTCTTCTCAATCATGGGAAACAGAATTCCTCCCATGATATTAGCTACCACAAGATATTTTCTTTTGAGGGCTTCAGATACCTCATCAGTTTTAGTCCACTTAAGGACTCTCCTCTCTATCTTTATAAGATTCTTCCATTCTTTCACAATTTCCTTTTTTTCAGAGCATCTCTTCAAACTGAGTGGCTAACATGTAGTTCACACAAGTGTCAAAGATATCGATCTTCTCAGTGGCTTTCATTTCAACTTCCTCCATCACAAGATTGATAGTACCACTGGCTTCAGAAATCTTCTCCGGAGATTCTGAAGCAATCCCCTTTCCCTTTCCAGGAACCACAATCGGTTTAGGAGTTGGTAAAGGTTCACCGATAACAATAATGTGAACTCCCCTCGTTGTTCTCATAATTTCGATAGGGGACAAAGGCTTCGAAAAGCCCCTTCTGGGAGTTATAATACAACACCCTTTCTTGTAACATCGAGTTTGACCACAATCGGCTCAATATTCGGTGGAATAGGAGCCTGTTTAGATGGTAAAAAAACAATAGGAGTTGGAGCAATAGTCTACTCTGTTTCAATAGCAATCACAACATTACTAGTAGCCTCAACTACTACTAATTCTTCGGGGAGGATAGGCGACACAACCCTGCAATTAATTTCACTATTCGGACCAACTGGCTCAACCGTTGGCCCTTAAGCTTGTTCCATCACAGGAATATTAATAATAAGCACTGCAGCCAAAGGAGAGAAAGAAGCTACCTTAGTCGACTTCTTGGATGCCATGGCTTAGACGCCTTAGACGCTTTTGACACCTTAGATGCCTTAGACGCATTTGACACCTTAGACGCCTTTGTCTGATCAACGGTAGGATCAAATGATTTAGTCGGCTTCTTCAACGGGCTGGGGGATGGAGAAAGGGATGAAATAGGAATGGCGGCAATAGGAGGAAGTCCTTGTCTTGCCCTAGAGTCAACTACTCCAGAATCCTTCTTCAGAGAGCTCTTTTGGCTATTCGTGCTAGCCGCAGACTCCATTACGGATTTAGTTCTTTTTGCCCCCGTAGATTGAAAGGAAGCAATTTGTCGCTTAGATCGAGTGACCGACTTGCCACCTATTTGTTGGCTGGATGATCCAGAAGCCAAGTCCTTCAAGAGATTTGATCTTGCAAGAGTTCTCTTCACAGAAAATTTGGTGAATATGCAACTCAGGTTAATAGCCTCACCCTCGCCCATAGGAACACCCAAGTGCTTCATAAACCATCCGAGTTGGGCTGAGAAGCCCACACTCTCCTTGTTCCTCGAGTAAACCAACTAGAAAAAATTAGAAAATAACGTAGATTCCCAGGTGATTTGCATACATTTCGAAATGACAGTCATGTAGTCGAAGCGGTCCTAACTGTATAGGTCGAACGAACCTGCTTTGCCTTGGAGAGCCTTCGCCACAATATCGTTCAAAATGATGAAATGCGGCTTTAGGGCCTTCTTCCTCCTGTTTAGCCTGATTGAAGAGTCATCATTGGAGAAAGCAATCTTCATTTCTAAGATGGTTTCCGCTGGAAGTGGTAGATTGAAGGTGTGACCATCCGATGAAAGTTCCAGAAACTCAGTATACGCAGATTCATTGAAAGAGATTGACGTTTTCGTTGACAGTCGTCGTAATGGAATCTCCGACCATGTTCGCCGTCTTGAAGAACTCTCAGACTTCCTTCTCGTAGAAGACGAACGGTCCGTCAAGGTACTTTCGAAGACTAGAATACTCTAAGGAATGAAACATATCAACAATATCCAGTTGATCAATGGTGTCAACCGATGCGAAATCCACCTACAAGGTGTTGTGACCAAGAGTGATAGGTTTCTTGTTAGCCATTTGAGAATAGATGATGAAGATGAACACGATTTCTTAGAGAGAAATTAGAGAAAAGATAGGGTTCTTAAGAAACTTGTGATAGAAAAATCTTCAAACACATGCACAATGTCTTTAAATAGAATCCTAAAAGTCACATGTCTTAATTGTCAGTTTTGAGAAAGATGGACCACCAATTAATGTTAGACGCCTTTCCCCAAAGGTAGTCATCATTAACTGGGTTTAAACCAATAATAATTTAATATTAAAGGGTATATTAGATGACCAATATTAATATTAAACTTGACATTGAAAGACATACGTCTTCAAATCATTAATAAATGACTGCTTTAATGTTTGAGCGGGAAAATTAGATGACCGGGCATAAGAACATTTGTCCTTAAATTGTCCGAAGATGAAACGTCTAACTGCACACGTAGTTAGACGTGTCATTTGCTTTTACATTCTGGTATCTAAGTTGGATAGACATCTATTAGACGCAGACGTCTAATCACGCTTGTCTTATAGATGTCTAAGCGTCTATTAGACATAGACATCTAATTACGCATAGATGGCACGTATTAGACGTGTGTCTAGTTAGACGTTAGCGTCTAACTACGTTAGTTTTATAAACGTCTAAACGTCTATTAGACTTTGTCGTCTAACCGCATAAGTTTTAAACCAAGACAATCCACCTCAGAAGCACATATTATGTAAGCATATGTATGTCTAAGTACTTGCTTCTCTTTTAGACGTCCTCGTCTAATGGACCAATTAAAGCTTTTGTTTGCGTGCATCTGTTTTAAACATTTTAAAACATTAAATTTCCCCTCAATTCATGCATATTTACAGAATAAATAAATGAATGTTTTGAGGTCCTCAAGACCAAAAATATTTTTAGGTAAGAAACACTTAGTCTGTGGAAGTGGCGTGTGCCACTGTGCATCTTCTTGAGCATGATCTCAAAAGAGTGTGCTCCAAGTTTCCTCCATGCAGTTACCCTATATCACCTACACAAAAATTCACTTACAACTTTTGGTACCCACATTCACTTGGGTTCTCGGTCAATCAATCCCTTAGGATCCATATTTGAGTTATCTTGATGGATTTCTCATTTTGTGTTGTGATTAATGCGTATGATTTAGGCTTAGCAGACGTCTTCCTGCTAGCAGTTGATCCCTTAACATTAGAGGATGATTTTTGTTTAAAACTCCTTGACTTCCTGTCAGGTTTTGATATGTCAGACTTGCTGGCTGCTTCTAACTTAGGTTTTAGTCAGCTAACAGTTGGCGGAACATAAATAATCTCATCCTTTAATGTTAGATCTTCACAGCTTGGATCAGTTCCACTACCAGTTAAACTCCATATGATAAAGCTTATTGGCTTAAGCTTGTCATTTGCTGAGTTTAACTTCTTATAGGACTTGTCTGAGTCATCGCAGTCAAATCCTAGACCGGATTTGCATCCAGCAGGCCTCAATAGACTAATTTGATACTTGACAGCTTCTCCAAACCTTGTCCAAGAACTGACAATATAGTTTAAACGTTTATTTTTAGAAGAAAAAGTTTGAATCTTTTCCTTGAGCGTCTCATTCTCTGATGAGAGCTCATCCATGTTTTCAAAAACTTTTAGCTCGGAGGTTTGAGAAAAAGTATATTCATCTTTTTCAGATTTTGAACTTATTTCAATTTGAGATTCTGATAGTTTTTTATACTCTGAGACCATGTCATTTAGTGCATCCACTAATTTATCTCGTGAAAAATTTTCTGAAGAGAAATCTAATACCTCAAATTCCTCATAATCTTCCTCTTATCTTTCCATGAAGCAAACAACTTCTTCATCATCTCTGTCACTAGATGATGAGTAGTCTGAGTCGCATTGCATCCACTTGGTCTTGCTGTCAGCCGCCATAAGGGTCTTCAGCTCATTTTCCTTGTCTTTCTTCTTCTCAAAACGCTTCGGTTTTCTACACTCCGATTTTTACACTCCGATTTAACGTTAACTTTAGATTTAGCTTTATCATCATTGGTATTATTAGAGGAGCTTGAGTTAGAATTGCTCTTCTTCTTCATGAATTTGCCGAATTTCTTCACGAGAAGAACCATAGCATCGTTGATGAGCTACTGAGCATCTGTCTTTACTTCAGTGGCAAATGGTGACTCCTCAGCAGTCACCAAAGCCTTGGTTATGATGGCGGATGTGGGGTGCTCCTCTTCATTTCTAGAGTTCAACTCGAACTCATAAGCTTTCAGATCAGCATGCAAGTCGAAGAGCTCCATCTTATTTAGGTCTTTGAACTCCCTCATCGCCATAGTCTTGATGTCCTACTCCCTTGGCAAAGCACGCATGACCTTTATAAATATCTCTCTGTTGTTGTGGGTCATGCCCATAATAGATAGAGTGGTAACAATCTGACTGAATCTTGCATCAAACTCAGTCATCGTCTCTCCATGACGCATCTTAAAGTTTTCAAACAGTAGAGTGACAACCACAATATTGTTTTCTTTGGTTTGCGCATTGCCTTCATAGAGTTGAGTGAGTCTGTCCCAAATTTCTTTGGCAGATTTGCAAGATATGATGTAGTTGAACATGCTGTCGTCAAGAGATTTGTACAAGATATCCATGGCCAAGTTGTCGAGGTTGTTCTTCCTCTTGTCTTCATGTTTCCACTCAGATTTGTTCTTCTCTATCTTGATAGGACCTTATGTGATCACACTCCATATGTCATCGTTTAAGGAGGAAAAATGGGCACGAACTCTTTTCTTCCACACCATGTAGTTTTCTTTTGAGAACATTGGGATCTTGGAGGAGCTAACATCTTTCGACATGATTCAGGTTCTTTAAGAAGCTTGAGAATATAAAACAGGACTCTAATACCACTTGATTGGATTGGTGTTTCCAATAGAGACTAGGGTCTGACTATTATTAATAGCTTATAACAAACGATTCAATATTAATCATGTTAGAGATTAATATTTGTTTCTATTCTTCACAAATCCTTCGAACTCTTGAAACAGATTTAAGGGCAGAAGTATTCGTCGGATTTGAAACTTGAACCAATGACAGATGAAAGACCGAAAGTGAAGAACACAACAGGTTGTTTATGGATGTTCGAAGCAAACCCTCATACGTCACTCCTTCTTCCATAACCGGAAGAATTTCACTAAACTTTTTGAATCAAATATAGTTTACTTAACTAGCTATCACTTTGTTGAACAAAACCGTCTCTGTTCAACTTAATTAAGAACAATATTATCTCAGCTAGATAGTGTTTTGATTCTTTCTCTCTTGAACTAGGAAGATGATAGAAATTAGTAAGTGTAAGAATAATTCGGCAAGACAATAATGTGAGCAAGATAACCAGTGATTCGTCTGTTGTCCTTGAGCCTCTATTTATAGTAGAAGGACACCAACTGTCGAATCTTCTTCATCGGCACATGGCAAGCATCCATTGGAAGGCCGCCCATAGGACAAGAGTACAACAGACTATGAGCAAATGGATCGTGGCCCTACCGAACTAGTAGTGTGTCGAATATCCTCTCTGATATTATCTTGTATTGGACAAACCATTGGAAGATCATATGCGTAAAGGCGTTCATTCATTTGATGCAATTAGTTGTCTTGTCAGACTGCACAGGAGTAAATGGAGTAGAGAAGCAGACATCTAGTTGATCGTGGGTAGACGTATACTAACTTCAAACTGTTGGTGAAGCGAGGCATTAGACGTGCTCTATTAGACTGCCTAATCTAAAGGAGTTAGACGTCAACGTATAATCGCGTGTTCCATTAGACTACCAAGTATAATTGAGATAGACTTCAACGTCTAACTACGCATCTCTTCAGACTTGTCTGAAGGAGTTAGACGCCAACGTCTAACTACATTTCTCATTAGACTACCATGTTTAATAGAGTTAGACCTCAACGTCTAATGGAGTTAGACTTCAGCGTCTAACTACGTATCTGTTAGATTGCAACGTCTAACTACGTATCTGTTAGACTTTAATGTCTAACTACGTATCACTTCAGACTTGTCTAAAGGAGTTAGACGTTAACGTCTAACTTAGTATCTGTTAGACTACAACGTCTAACTACGTATCTGTTAGACTTTAACGTCTAACTATGTATCACTTCAGACTTGTCTAAAAGAGTTAGACGCTAAAGATTAACTACTTACACTGGTGAAAAAGTGGTCAAAACCGAGAGTAAAAACTCTCGGTTTTAACCCTATAACTTTCGGTATAGACCAAATTCCGAGAGTTAATGTAACTCTCGCCATCCCTCGGTATTGACTCTGTCGTTAAAAATAATTGTGCGTTTACCGAAAGCTATCCTAGAGTTTTCGGTTTAGATAACCGAGAGAAAAACCGAAAGTTTTCCATACAACTCTCGGTTTTTCTTCAAAGGAGAAAACCGAGAGTTATTGAATTAACCTTCGGTTTTTCCCTTTGAGGAAAAACCGAAAGATATGTAATTAACCTTCAGTTTTTCCCTTTGAAGAAAAACCGAGAGTTATTGAATTAACCTTCGGTTTTTCTTTAAAGGGAAAAACCGAAAGATATGCAATTAACCTTCGGTTTTTTCCTTAGAAGAAAAACCGAAAGATATGCAATTAACATTCGGTTTTTCCCTTTGAGGAAAAACCGAAAGATATGCAATTAACCTTGGTTTTTCCCTTTGAGGAAAACCGAAAGATATGCAATTAACCTTTGGTTTTTCCTTTGAAGAAAAACCGAGAGTTATTAAGTTAACCTTCGGTTTTTCCCTTTGAGGAAAAACCGAAAGATTCCATTTAACTTTCGGTTTTTCCCTACAAAATTTACAAAATAGCCCTATTGTTTTGTGCTCAACCGAAACCTAAACCTGTTCAGCCAAACCAATCAATTCATAAAACAAAATTATCATTCCAAAATTCTCAAATCAATCATCCCAACAACATGTTTTACATTAACCATTAAACCTATTCAATCAATTCATATAGTCGAAACATCTTAGAATTAGCTGGTGGGGGAGGGGTAGTTGATATTGCCGCATAAACATTTCAAAACTCTCTAATCTTGCATTCAATTATAACCTTTCATTCTCCTGTTTTGCACTTTCCCTATCCATTCTTGAAATCAATTCTACCTTTTCCATTTGTATTTGATTAATCGTTTGAGTTTTTTCTTCATCTATTTTCTTCAATTCCTCAAGTTCCATCGTCATTCTTTGATTCTCCTCAAACAATCGATTAGTGGCTCGTTGAGAATTGTTAGAACTTCGGAGATCCTCACGAAAGTGTGTGGGTCGAACGCCTGATCCCATACCGAATACTCCCCCATGCTTTTGGCGTCCGAATACTCTCTCCGTCAACTCAAAGTCTGATATTTCCGGTTTGTTACTTAGAATTTCCTCCATCTCAACCTGCACATTTGAAATAATTTGTCAATTATATAATAATTTATAAACTAGTTATAAGTAATTTATTTAAATTCAATTCACTTACAATTTTCTCTTGCACGCGTTCGTCTGGGACGGGAGTTGGGTTTTCTTTTGTCGGTTTTGGGGTACGGGTCCTCTTGAACACTTCAACCACAGATGGAGCCCGTCCCATTTCAATTGCCTGTTGAAATAAAAAATTTATATAATTCATAACAATCTTTATATTAAGTTATTACAAATAATGTACTTACCAACTCTTCTTCAATTTGAGCAAACGGTCTACTTCCCGTATGATGCAGGGATTTCAGCTTCTTTCTGTTAGCTATATTTGTGCTACTATTTTACTATTTTTCTGAATTTCAAATAAACAAATTGAAGTTAGAATAACTAATATCATATTTTATTTGAATTATGAAACCGTACCTTAAATTTGTCCGTAAAGAAATGGTTGCGACACACAAATTCCCAATCATCTCGATCGTAGTCTGGTGGAGGATTGGAAAGTACCGCAGCCTCGTCTCCTTTATGGACGCGGATATATTCCTTGTGCAAATCCGAGCGCCATCTATCCCATATCTGTCTGACGTGTCCCATTCCGGTCTTTCGAAAAGAATCAATAGGACCATTAGTAGCCTCGAACGGATCCTGAAAATAAAAACATTCAAATATTTTAAAATAATTATTGAATGATTAATGTATAATTAATTAATCTTTACCTTCATAGCAGTCCAAATGTAATCCAATTGGTGAGCACTTAATGCCTTCCACTTCAAAACACGGTGCGAGACGGCTGAGGGATCCCGCACAACCGACCCCACATGTCTAGACCACCTTGTTCTTCCAACGTCAACACCGTCGGGCCTCCCATCTACCTCTCTAAAAGTTTGAGGAATCCTTGTCCCCGCTGGTCTCTTAGATAACGCAATATTCTTGTTTTTCCCCCGTCTCTTGCGGGCACAAGATTCTTCAAAATTATCAAATTCATAATTAGATATGTGAATCAATTCAAACTATAATTAATTGTAAACAAGTTACCTGTCGATGATGGGTCGGGAGTGGATCCATGATCCTCCTCTTCATCCTCCTCCTGAGGCTCCTCGTGACCCTCGTCGTCAGCCTCATCATCGTCATTCCCCATATCGGCAAACGTACTCTCTACAAACCCTTCTACCTCAGCAGCATCAGCATCCTCGTCTGCTAGGGGAGCAGTAGCTATCGGGACCACAACAATAGGTGGTGAATCTCTAGAAGATGATTCTCAGAGCCTTAAGTTTTCTGATTGTGCAATGAGGTTCTGGTACGGCTTAGAGAGTTTGCTGGGTGTTTTCCTCATACTCCACCAAGGTTCTTTACTACCTTTAGACATTCTTAATGCATACCATTAATAAATGAGCGAATAATTGAAATAAAGTAGTAATAAGAATTAATATAAAGTAAAAAACGTAATCTACCTAATTAATTAATCTGAACTATATATTTGTAAACCGCGGTTTTATTTTTGTCACAATCTTCCAACCGGGTCGGGCTGACATATCATGGGCGTAGAATACTTGATTTGCTTGACTCGCCAATATATACGGGTCTTGACTTTGAGTTTTTAAAATTCGGTTTACATTTATACTTACGAAGCCATATTTATCCACTTTCACTCCTAGTTCCCCCGAGTGTGTATCAAACCACTTACACTTGAATAAAACAGCTCGTTTGTGAGAAAAGTATTTGAATAAAACCGAAGGTTTATTTGAAAACCTTCGGTTTTTACCCCCCATACTTAGAAAATTTTCAGATTTTTTTAAACATGGGTCAAAACCGAAGGTTTTCAAATAAACCTTCGGTTTTTACCCTTCCCCATACTTAGAAAATATTCCGATTTTTTTAACCGATGGTCAAAACCGAAGGTTTTCTAATAAACCTTCGATTTTTACCCTTCCCCATACTTAGAAAATATTTAGATTTTTTTAAACATGGGTCAAAATCGAAGGTTTTCTAATAAACCTTCGGTTTTTACCCTTCAGATTTTTTTAACCGAGGGTCAAACCGAAGGTTTTCTAATAAATCTTCGTTTTTACCCTTTCCCATACTTAGAAAATTTTCAGATTTTTTTATACATGGGTCAAAACCGAAGGTTTTCTAATAAACCTTCGATATTACCCTTCCCCATACTTAGAAAATTTTCAGATTTTTTTAACCGAGGGTCAAAACCGAATGTTTATTTGGAAACCTTCAGTTTTGGCCATGCTATTTTTTTTAAAAAAAAGTGAAAAGCAAACAAAAATAAAATAATTCATGAACAACATATTAAACCAAAACCAAAGATAATAATAATAATTCATAATTATTATAACAAAACACATAAAAATGTCATCGTTGGTACGGGAAACTAAATACATAATTAATCAAACAATATAATCTAGAAATTATTAGATGGGGTGGGAGGAGGGGGTGGTTGATTCAGTCGACTCCTCAACAATACAAGTTCATGTTCGAGATTCTCTAATCTCTGGGCTATTTCAGCCCTGTCCGCTTTAATTTCACTCAGCAATCGGCCTCTTTCCGCATCCCTCAATCGGATTTGCTCCATTTCCAGCGTCATCTGTCTCACCTCTTCCTCACGTACCGTAATTTCTGTTTGTGCTAGCAAATTCTGGTAACACGGAGGCAGTTTCTCCGGTGTACGCCGAAGACTATTCCATGAATCACCCATCCTAAATGCATTTCAGATATATGTATATATATATTAATCAAACAAAATAACTGTAACCTAAATCTAATATAACTTCAATCAAACAAAATAATAAATCTAACAAATAAAAAACAAATGAAACAAACCTGAACGCGAGAAGAGAAGAAGCGGCGTGGAGGAGGCGGCTGCAGCGCGGGAGAGTGAGAAAGGAGAGAGTGGAATGAAAAAGAGAAGGGTTAGGGTTTGTATTTATAGAGGTAGATGCAGAAGGTTTTCATATAACTTTCGGTTTTGATATTAGTCAAAACCGAAGGTTTATTACAAACCCTTCGGAAATAACCATTACCAAAACTTAGAATTATTTTTAATTGAGTCAAAACCGAAGGTTTTTGGAAAACCTTCGCAAAAGAGAATTTCAAAAAAGGTAAAACCAAAGGTTTTTTGAATAACATTCGCAATTAAAAATCCCCGGGATTTCAAAACCGAAGGTTTTTGTAAAACCCTTCGCAATTAACCCACATTCAACACTTAGAATTATTTTTGGTTTTTTGGGAAGGTAAAAACCGAAAGTTCTACAAAGAACTTTCGGTAATAATTAATAAAACCGAAGGTTTTACACCCCTCTCGGAATCTATTTTTAATACCGAAAGATTTATTCCTCTCGGGAGTATTTAGGAGAGTTTTATAAAACCTTCGGTAAAAACCGTCGGTAAAGGTCAATTTTTTACTAGTTTTACTTGTTAAACTTTAACGTCTAACTACGTATCTGTTAGACTGCAACATCTAACTACGTATCTGTTAGACTGCAATGTCTAACTACGTATCTATTAGACTCTAACGTCTAACTACGTATCTGTTAGACTTCAACGTCTAACTACGTTACCCATTATACAATCATATCTAATGGATTTAGACCTCAACGTCTAACTTCGCAACACGTCTAATTAGCCTGCTTAGAGCTCGTCTAAGTTAGCCAAGTCTGATTCACCTGCACACACTTAGTTTTATTCACATTTAAACATTATCAAAACTCAGTTGTTTAATATTTCATAATTTCCGTTTAATTAACTCTTTAATTAGTTTTTCCCAACAATTTCTTCTAAGTTAATTAACTTTTAACTTAATTTTTTCCAACAGAGAGCATTTCATAGAATTCGAAGTATTATCAATATGCTTGAAAATAGTTTCATACATTAGTTGTGTCGTTGATAAAAGCACATATTGGTTAATTCTAAATTCTAATTGTTGTGAATGAGCAGAGATAGATGAATTCCACTTGTAATCTTGTTACATAAAAACAATATTGAAAGATATTGCTTCTTCTCTCTAAAGTCCCAATTGCTTCCCTTTCCCTCTTTGATTATCGTTTGTTAGTATTCTAATTAATAATATCTTATCTTTATGTTCTGTTGGTGATGAATGTTGATTGGATTCAAATCTACTATAGTAAACGACGACCATCTATCCATGTTTGTGTATATACATACTCGTTGTAATGTTTGAAAGTTGAAAATTGAAGATGGTTCTGATAATGTGTGTTTATAGGTTGCATTTCTTGTTTGGAAAAAACCTAGAGAGTTACTAGGATAGTGGATCAAAAAGGCGTTAAGAAAATATGTGGCGAACCTAGTGGGCGATTAATTTTCAGGTTGGTTGTTATTGTAACTCTGCTTTATTCATGATAGAAATCCTTAGGTATTAATTTGGTGTGTATGTAGTTGATGGGAGAGTTTAAGAGGAAGGATTAATACTTTGTTTCCTAGAACATTATTGTAAATTCTTACTATTCTTACTTTTATGACGTGGTTAATAGAGGAGAACACTATGTGTAAATTAAACATATAATCCCATTTTGAAACAGCTGGAACTGAATTTGGACACGAAAATGTCAACCAATTTATGGATTTTCAAGGAAATTATCAGTACCAGCTCTAGGATGTGTTTTCAAATGGGATTTGAAATAAAATGATGATGTTATTTTTGTGTGGGCAATGTAAGCATCAACTGACTGCAAGACTTGTGGAGGCTCTTGGGAGTTGTGTTGAAGTTAAGGTTCCTTATAAGGAACTTGCTCTAATGTTTTCTTCATTCTAATTATAAGGTATGTATCATTCATAGTTCGTTTAAAATAGATTCATTATTTCTTGTTTGTGCTAGAGCTTGTCTTTGGTGTCTTTTCATACTTAATTTGCAGACATTAGCCAAAGATAGATAACTTATATTTTACTATGTCTTCAAACTGGATTTATTATTCACTAGCATGTATCCCGTGCATTTGCACGAATAATAATATAAAAAACCGTGAAAAAAAATATTACGGTAAAAATTTTATGGGCGGGTCAACCCACAATCCGAACCAAGTATCCATTTACTCTCACATATATCCAAATTAACCACAGCTCTCGACCCGGCAATCCGGATACTTTAAAAATTAAGCATCATTATATATATATATATAGATTAGCCAAAGCTTGCAACAAGTGTTGGATACAATATATATATACATAAAGTTCTTCATTTTAATTCATTTCTTTAAAACTGAAACCAATTGGAGAAGATTAAATCTCTTCTTTCTCCTTTCTATGGAACATGAGGTTTCAACAACATTTATAACTGCTCTATTTTGCAATGCAACATTAAAGACAACAATTATGATTAAAAATCTAATATTGAAAATCTTCTCAAAGAATAAAACTTGTAAATTCACATTAATCATAACTAAAAACTATACACCGGCAAAACAGGGATAACTAAAGTTGGTTTAGGAAATGCAAGGAAATTATAAGACATGTTGAGTTAGGTTCTTTTGAGAATCAATGTTTCAATACTGATGGTGTATTTTGATTAAATTTTAGAACTCATAATAATTTGGTATGTTTTTCCTTAAGAAATGTGTTTCATGTTCTTTTGTGATGAACGCATATACAATATTTTAGCTGAAAACATTATATCATTATACAATTCAATAAACATTCTGACTAAATACATTGTTTGGCATACTACATATGTTACTTAAAATGTTAAAGCTACTTTTTAGGCTCGTTTATTGTAGTTCTATTTTCATCACATATTTTGTGTTCTTTGTATATTTCATACTTCAGAAGAAATCTGATTTCAACATGCTATAGGTTTCGACACATTTTAACATGATGTTAAATGTATAAACTCTTTGAGCCAATAAAGTGGTTGTTATTGTGATTTCTTTGTAATGAATTCTTCAAGTGGCATTGCAATCTCTCGACCAAATTCCCACTGATGAACATTGCTTTCGTTCCATCTTATGTTAATGGGAACACCTTCTTATCCTTCCAACCTTTGACGCATCCATTGGCCCATTTGTCACAAGAAATAGCAGAATACAAATAGAGATCATTCCATTGCATTGCATTGCATTGAAATGAAATATTTTGGCATGTTTTAAAATATTTTGGGAACTTTTACTACTTAATGGATTTCATTTGTAAATTTGTAATGAACTATGTTAGTTTATTACAATAAAGTTATCATATAATTATTTGTTTTGGTTATATATATATATATATATATATATATTAAATAAATAATCATTTAAAAAAGATTCAATTGAATTAATAATATTAGTTTTTAAATAATGCGCAGAATGTTATAAATTTAATACAAAATTTGAAAATATATTATATACAATTATGTAAATCGTGTATTATAAAGAGTATTACATTACGTAATTTAATAAGGTATTGCAGTTTATGTTGAATATATTTTTAATGTAGATAGTATAGATATGATTACATAAAAATGTGCAAATTTTACTACTTGATGTATTTTATTTGCAAATTTATAATGAACTATGTTAGTTTATAATAAATTTATCATATAATCGTTTGTTTTGGTTATTATATATATATATATATATATATATATATATATATATATATATATATATATATATATATATATATATATTAAATAGGGAATCATTTAAAAAAAAAGATTAATTGAATTAGTAATATTAGTTTTTAAAATAATGCCCATAATGTTACAAATTTAATACAAAATTTGAAAATATATTATGTACAATTATGCAAATCGTGTAAAAATTATTGTTAATATTATTGTAAAATTATGCATGAGGTAATTGCAGTAATTGCAGACATAACTGTAGAATTAAGCGTTGAATATAATGCAGTATTATCAATAAAATAATTTATCTATAACATTGCAAAAAAATGATAATAATGTAATACACGAAAATATATTGAATATTTTAAATAAAATTTCAAACCAAATATTGCAAATAAAACATCAGATATATTTATAAATAAAAAAATATAGGTATTACAAAGAGTATTACATTATATAATTTAATAAAGTATTTCAGTTTATGTTGAATATATATTTAATGTAAATACTGTAGATATGGTTGCATAAAAATGTGCAAATTTTATTGCTTCATTTTCATATTTATTATATTGACTATTGCAAAACATATTATAATTCATAATTTTATAGGTTATTGCATTTTATGTTGAATATATTTTTATTATTAAATAAATTCATTTTATTAGAATTTCTATTACAAAATATTAGATTTATTAATAAAACATACATTATAAAATCTATGATAATTATATATTAATCATGGTTAATTACCATTTCAGAAAAAATGGATTTTTTACCTTACATCTATAAAATTTTTGTTGAAGCAGTGAGTGTAAACACTAATTTAAATTTGCAACCAGGTATTTACAATTTTTAACGGTACATGTAAATGTAATTGCGAAGTTCAAACTAATGTTAAAACAATTGATAAAGACCATTTTTAATGTAAAGATAATTGCAGAACACTGGTTGCAAATCAATTATTTTTAGATTCTCATACAATCTAATTTGAGAAAATCATAGGGACATTATTAATAAATAATTTTCATTTAATTATTAATTTATATGATGAAATTAATTTTTATATATAGTATAATATATTAAAAATTTATATTTTTAATTAAAAATAAAATTTAAAGCTTTTATAAAATATAAAAACAAAATTAAATAAATATATTAATAATATTATATATTTAATTTAATTTAATTGATTAGTATTCATATATCCATCATTTGGTAAAATAGAAGGCATAAAGTCTTAAAAATACAATTTAGACTAATTAAAATGAACATATTTAATAAGATGATAACAGATCCTAGTTTTTCCTCTTCACTTGAAAGGTCTCTTCCATTTCCCATTCCCAATAAAGAATAAAAAACCCTTTCCAATTCCACAAACCCCTGTTTTTCTAGCATATTTAAAGTATACAAATGGTAGCCAAATTTAGGGGTGGGTCGGTACGGTATACTTTAGTATTTAATTCATACCTTATACCTTACCTAAAATTTCGTTATGCAAAAAATGCATACCTTTACCTTACCTTGATTTTGGTATATACCTTGTTTCGATATACCTTAATTTCGATATACAAAAAATTCATACATTTACCTTACCTTAATTTCGGTATACCTTATTTTCGGTACGGTATCGGTATTATACCTTTGATACCTAAAAAGTATATTAATTTTAAAAAAAATCATTCACATCGGTAAGGTAGAAATCACTGGTGTAGTGTCGAGTGGAGAAGACGATGAGCAGAAAAGAGAACTACATGGAGGCGGCGGCGGCGACCGAAGTAACGTCGAATGGAGAAAATAAGAGATAAGATGGAGGCGGTGGTAGGTTTTGAATGATTAGCAACAGAATGACTAGATGTGGGTTTTCAAGTTTTCAACCGAAGAAATATATATATACTAGGGTTTTAGAATAAATAATATTTATAAAATTAAAATTAATAAAATGGTATATATATATATAATATATATATATATATATATATATATATATAATATAATATAATATATATATATATAATCGAATATTTAATCGAATATTCGCGAATATCGAATCGAATATCTTGATTTTGTATTCGTATTCGTTTATTAGTCGAATCGAATCGAATATTTTTATTCGAATTCGAATCACAAAATTACGTATACGAATATCAAAATTCGAATACGAATATCAAAATTCGAATACGAATATCAAAATTCGAATACGAATACTGAATCGAATCAAAAGTATTTGATTCAGTTAAACTCTAGTAGAGATTGCATATATTGAATAATATTTCAATATAATTATATTTTGATATTATTCAAAAATTATATTTCTATAATTAAATTAATTTCAAATCTATTTAATTATTTTTTATAAGTAATATATATATATATATATTTATATATATATATTAACTTATAAATACTATTTCGGTATATCTCGATATACCAAAATTTTAAAAATCTCATACTTTTACCGTGCCAATAATTACGATATCGGTATCATACCTTACCTTTTTTTCGGTATATCTTAAAAGTCGATATTTTCGATATATTACGGTACGGTATTTTCGATATACCTTTAATATCGGTAATTTTCCCCACCCCTAGTCAGATTCACGAACATTTATTCTATCTACAATGTTGGAAGATGGGTCCTCTAGCGTTTCAGCGTTTCCGATATCCTTAAACCCCGTTCAAATTGTTGACTATCTCTCTCAGGGTGAGCAAACGGGTAAACTCAACCCGTATTATCCAACCCAAATTAAATTTACCCAACCCGTAACCCAACCCTTATTATTTACTAATATGGCTTGGGTAACCCAAATTATTTTTTTATTTTTTCATTTAACATGTATTTGACTCATTTAACACATTTTTATCCGTTTAACACGTTTTTGACATTTTTAACACGTTTTCACATTTTACATATTTTGGCACGTTTTGACACGTTTTTCACGTTTTTGACACGTTTAACACGTTTTCCACATTTTTACACGTTTAATATGTTTTTCACACGTTTAACACGTTTTTGACACGTTTAATACGTTCTTAAGATGTTGAACACGTTTTTGGCACGTTTAACACATTTTGACATGTTTTTGGCACGTTTAACTCGTTTTTCATATTTTTGACACGTTTAGTACATTTTTCACTCGTTTAACACGTTTTCACACGTTGAACGCATTTTTGACACATTTAACACGTTTTTGGCACATTTAACACATGTTAAACACGTTTTTCATGTTTTTGGCATGTTTAACACGTTTTTGGCACGTTTAACACATTTTTGATACGTTGAACATGTTTTTCATGTTTTTGGCATGTTTAACATGTTTAACACGTTTTTGACACGTTTGACACGTTTTTCACGATTATGACAAATTTAACACATTTTGATACATTTTTTTACGTTTTTGGCACATTTAACACGTTTTGACACATTTAACATGTTTTTACGTTTTTCACTTTCTTGACACGCTTAACACGTTTTTAACATGCTTAACACATTTTCACATGTTTTCACGTTTTGGCACGTTTTGACACGTTTAACACGTTTTCCACGTTTCCACATTTTTGGCACGTTTTGACACGTTTTTAACACTTTTAACATGTTTCTCATATTTTGACACATTTAATACATTTTTCACACATTTAACGTGCCAAAACGTGAAAAAATAAACATGTTAAAAACGTGAAAACATGTTAAACATGCATAAAATGTGTTAAACGTGCCAAAAACGTGTTAAAACTTATTAAAGCGTGTTAATGTGCAAAAAACATGTTAAAAATATCAAAATATGTTAATTATATAAAAACGTGTTAATGTGTGGAAAACGTGTCAAATATGTCAAAAACGTGTTAAACGTGTTAAACATATAAAAAATGTGTTAAATGTGTTAAAATGTCAAAAACGTGTTAAACGTGCCAAAAATATGAAAACTGTGTTAAGCTTATCAAAAACGTGTTAACGTGTTATATATGTCAAAAACGTATTAAACATGCCAAAAACGTGTTAAACTTGTCAAAAATGTGTTAAACGTTTTAAACACGTGAAAAACGTGTTAAACGTGACAAAAACATGAAAAACGTGTTATTAGTGTGAAAACGTGTTAAACATGTCAAAAACGTGTTAAATGTTCCAAAAACGTGAAAACATGTTCAACATATGAAAAACGTGTTATAAGTGTAAAAACGTGTTAAAAATGTTAAAAACGTGTTAAAAACGTGTTAAAAACGTGTTAAACATATTAAAAACGTGTTCGAT
The DNA here is from genome assembly GCF_907164915.1 of Impatiens glandulifera. Classification (NCBI taxonomy): domain Eukaryota; kingdom Viridiplantae; phylum Streptophyta; class Magnoliopsida; order Ericales; family Balsaminaceae; genus Impatiens; species Impatiens glandulifera. The sequence continues at coordinate 37,391,916 of NC_061867.1, forward strand.
TTAAAGTTGGAAGATGATTAGTTTATATTTGATTAATAATAGAGAATTAAATTAAATTTATATAATTTGGGTAACCCTAACCTAAGGGCATTTTTACCAGCTTCCCTATTTTGTATCCCTAAAAATAATATAAAATAATAATATCCCTATTTTAGAGAATCAAAATATAAATTATTTTACATCAGCTTCCTTATCCTTATCCATATATCATTTAAATATTCATTAAAACAACCAACTTTTCAACCACCTCAACCACTTAATTACTTATTCATATATATTTAAATATTCATGAAAGAGAAAATATATTATTTTATTATTTAGGGATGTTACAGTAATCCCTAAATATAAAGATTCACTATTCATCATCCCTAAAAAATTATAAGGATAGAGAATTTGATAAAGCATTTTTTTTACAACTTTTATATTATTTATCTTCATAATAGAAATAAAACACATTTTAAGGATTCTGCTACAAATGCCCTAACCCAAATTAAACTCAACCCAAATTAACCAACCCAAATTAATATTTTGGGTTTGGGTGAACCCAAATTATGCTCACCCCTTCTATCTCCTCAAACCAAAAGCTTCTCTTCAATCAGAGAACTCAACCCTTGTGTCCGAATTGAACCAGTTGCGCGCTGTTATTGCTTGTTTGGAAATATAAAGTTATTTCGTCGGGACTCGGTCGAGTCAACAGGGAGATTTGGAAGAGGAGAAGAAGACAGTTGATCGGAAAATAGAGGAATTGAAACAGGATTTTGATGATCAAACAGAGGTGACCAATGGGTAGAAATTGAAGCTATCTAACAAGAAAAAGTTGGTTGAAGAGATGGTAGTTTAAGTTTGACAAGTTTAAGGCTGAGAATAATCATTTATTGGAGACTAAAATGGAGGAGAAACAAGTCCACATTGATCACTTGTTGAAGGAAAATAATTATCATAAACTTTGCATGAAAGGCTAAGATTTATAAACTATGATTTTATTTAACTAGAAACAACAAACATAACAGTTTCATTGGTAATTTTTTTTAATCAAATTTATGAATGGAAATAGTAACAATTTAATAAATGATTAAATAATTAGTATTGTAATTGTTAAGATGATAGATGAAAATAATTTGATTTTGATGGAAAAAATAAATAATTTCACTTTTATATATCTTTTACTTTGTTCTGTAACGTCTTTCATTCTTTTAAATTTCTTCATCTATCCTTCCATTTTTTTAGATTCACAAATGATGGGAGAGAGATTTTAAAATTTTTGTCTGATAAAATTAACTTAATAGATTCATTTAATTATAAACTTAACCAAAGTTAAATGTATATTGTATAAATTATACAAAAATATCTTTTATTTTTTTATTTAATAAAAACTAAAAAGTATTTAAAAAATAAAGAATGTGTATATAATTAATTATCAAACTTCGTCTAGATGTTAAAATGGGTTTTTTCTCTTGTAATTCTACATCAATAAATATTTGTATTTATAATTATTTTATAATTTATATAATTATATAATAATATATTTAAAATTAATTCTTGATATATTTAAATAAAAATAAATTAATCTGATTTAATTATTTATTTTCTTTTTATATTAATATATATTTCTCCCTCCATATTTTTTAAATAATTTTTTATTTTGATTAAAATAATTTTTTATATATTTATTAGATACAATATTATTTTAATTTTTTTTTCTTAATTTAATATTTTAAAATCTTATATTTTTTCTAATTTATATATACATAAAAAAACATTATTTTTATTAATTATTTTATAATTTATAATTATATATTAAAATTAAAAACTATTTTCACCTCAATCTCTAATTAAAATTTTTAATTAATTTATTAAAAAATAATAATTTGTATATCTTCTCTTTCCATCTTTATTATTTATATAATTTATTTATTTTATCTTTTATTTGTTTATTCATTAATAAATATTAAATATATATATATATAATTATAAATTTAATTCATCAATCACATTTATTAAATGTAATTAAATGAAATTAGGAGTGTGAGATGTTGTCTGGATATTGAGAATATGTGGTTGAGTTTAGGGTTATATTCATATGATATATTGATATGTTGATATGTGAAAGGTTATGATTCAAGTATAGCTCATTGATTTGATTTATATGCTTTAGAATGGTATCAAAAGAATAGTAGTTGAGGTAAAATAGTTATGCAATTAAAATTGTGCAATGGTCTTTGAATAAATCTTGAAAAATAAAAAATTTAAAATAAATAATATATTATAAATTTGGGATAAAAATGTATGTCTAGATTATAAATTGTGTTTAACTTAATTTTTTTCTTTATTTATAAAATTTAGTTTTATTATTTTTTTTAATTTAAATATATTCATTATTATTAAAAAAGATTAGAAAGAGAAGAGAAAATAAAAAATAAAACTAATTATATTGGGATGTGAATTTTAATATTTATTTAGATGAAAAATTAAACTAAAAAACTGTTTCAAGTAATCAATTTTTTTTATTAGGTTTAATTTAATTTTTTTGACATATTAAGATAACTTAAGTGACAAGATTAATTTATAAAAAACTTCTAACTAGAACATCTTAATTTTAAGTTAAAGTTGATGTCATAACTATGTATAACTATTAATTTACGTTTTTTTTTTTAATTTCATACATTGTTCAATTGCAGATTTGAAAACGATTTATTTTTTACAACTATTTTAATATAAGAAACTTCAATTTCAACAATATTCTTATTAGAAAACTAACATATTTCTTTTAATGGGAAATATCTTATATTTGTTAAAGAAATAATTAATTTATTAATAGAAAAAATCTTATATTTGTTAAAAAATAATTAATTTATTAATAGTAAATAACTTTCCTACTTTGTTCAATACAAATTTGGAACTATTTATTTTTTATTAAATTGCAACTAATATTCCTCTAAGAAAACAACCTATTTCTCTTACTGGGACATATCTTTAACAATTTATTAATAGAGAATAATATATATATATATATATATATATATATATATATTTATTAAAGAAATAATTAATTTATTAATAGAAATTAACTTATATTTATTAAAAAAATGATTAATTTAAACTAAATAAAAAAAATATGATGAATTATCCATTTGGAAACAATAGTCTAGCTACTATTTAAAGAATTACATAACATTATCACTACATTAAATTTTTTTCTTAAATTAATCAAAACCATAAAACTATGGTGTACCACTTTAATTTTCTTCTTCTTCAATATAAATATAAATATAAATATAAATATAAATATAAATATAAATAAATAAATAAATATATATATATATATTTATTTAACCGTTAAAAAAAATCAATGATTATAGTTAATATTATGTTAATACATCTTCGTATAACGTTTAATGAAAAAACTCAAGATTTTAACACAAATGAGAAATATTACTATAGTGCATTTTTTCTCAAATCTTAATTTTTAACTTTTTTTTTCAAAAGAACTCAATAGGTTATTAATTAATTTATTCTTTTTTTTCTAAAGAAAATAATTTATTCTTCTTAATAATATTTTTATTCTTATGAGTTATTTGAAATTATTTGTTAATAATATATTATATAATCAATCATTATTATTTATAATAAGATTTTTAAAATCACCAATTAATATAATAAAATATTAACCAGCAAAAGAATAAAGATTTTGATAATATTATTTAATAATATATAATAAAAATCATTAAATTTTACATTAAAAACTAATAAAAAAATCTTCAAATAAGGCCTAAATTTATCATGTTTGACTTCTTTTTTTAAAAGATAATCATCCTATGTAACTTTCTTTATTTTTATCTAAATTGATAATTACACCTATTTTAATATAAGAAACTTGGTTCAATTTCAACAATATTCTTATTAAAAAACTAACATATTTCTTTTAATGGGTATATTTGTTAAAGAAATAAATAATTTATTAATAAAAAATATCTTATATTTGTTTAAAAATAATTAATTTATTAATAGTAAATAACTTTCTTACTTTGTTCAATACAAATTTGGAACTATTTATTTTTTATAATTTTTTTTTATATACAAACTTTAAATTACAACTAATATTCCTCTAAGAAAACAACCTATTTCTCTTAATGGGATATATCTTTAACAAATTATTAATAGAGATTATTAAAGAAATAATTAATTTATTAATAGAAATTAACTTATATTTATTAAAGAATGATTAATTTAAACTAAATAAAAAAAAAATGATGGATTATCCATTTAGAAACAATAGTCTAGCTACTATTTAAAGAATTAAATAACATTCTCACCACATTAAATTTTTTTCTTAAATTAATCAAACCATAAAACTATGGTGTACCACTTTAATTTTATTCTTCTTCGATATAAATATAAATAAATATATATATATATATATATATATATTTATATATATATATATATATATATATATAAAGCCTTAACCGTTAAAAAAAATCAATTATTATAATTAATATTATGTTAATACATCTTCTTATAACATTTAATGAAAAAACTCAAGATTTTAACACAAATGAGAAATAGTACTATAGTGCATTTTTCTCAACTCTTAATTTTTAAGTTTTTTTTTTTCAAACGAATTCAATAGGTTATTAATTAATTTATTCTTCATTTTTCAAAAGAAAATAATTTATTCTTCTTAATAATATTTTTATTCTTATGAGTTATTTAAAATTATTTGTAAATAATTTATTATATAATCAATCATTATTATTTATAATAAGATTTTTAAAATCATCAATTAAAATAATAAAATATTAACCAGCAAAAAAAAAAATATTTTGATAATTTTATTTAATAATATATAATAAAAATCATTAAATTTTACATTAAAAATAATTAAAAAAACTATTTAAATAAGGCCTAAATTTATCATGTTTGACTTCTTTTTAGAAAAGATAATCATCCTATGTAACTTTCTTTATTTTTATCTAAATAGATAATTACATATTAAATTTTTTGAAAAGAAAAGATATTATATATATATATATATATATATGTTGTCGTTGTATTTTAAATAACAAGTAACAAATTGACTGAAAATTTGAACATTTTCAAACATAGAAAATCACTCAAGGTAATTCCATTATATTATTACTTTCAAAGATATCTAACTATATATTAGCTTACAAATTTATTTCTTGCTCAATTATGGTTCTTGTATATTATTTTTACATAAGAGATAAATTCAAATTTATTTTTATATATGTATAAGGTTTTCTAATTTGTATTAAAAGTCGATTCTATTGAGGAACACAATCACATTACAACATCTTGAACCCTAAATGAGTCGAGAAACTAATGGTTGCGCGTGTGCAGAGAAAACGTGGCGTTGTCTGCATATGAAGACACAAGTGTATCTCGTGCAAAATTGATGATAAATCTCAAAAAGCTCGTAGAAGATAACCCGATTTTCATCAACAAGCTCACTTTTCCTAACTTAAGGTCAGGAAGAATTAAAACTTTAATGAATCAAAGGTATGTAATAGTTAGAAACATGTTTCGAATATTAGATTATGTTTTATGTTTAAATTTATCATTCTAAATACATTAATATATATATAGTTTGAAATGGCAACATGAGCAATGTAGGCATCCGAGCCCAAATCTAGGGTTCATGAGTTTAACCATTAATCATGTATGCCCCCCTCTAGCTCCGGCGATTTCACTTCCATCTCTTCCTCTTGCTCCGGCTCCACTCGTTGCTCTCCGTGATAGGGCTATGCCTAATTATGCACCAATAAGGGTATGTTAACAAAGTTTGAATTATATAAATATGTATACCATTGAATTAATATTAATACATATGATAGCAATTATATGTTTAACATGATCTTCAATAGGGTACTAAGTTTAATCTAGTTCCAAGAATACTTAGAGTTGGACAATCTTACACGTCTTATAATGTATATATAATTAATCAAGTTTATATAATTATACATGTTTATTTTACACTTTTGTTCGACATGATGTCAGGCCCGAGTTAGTGTGTTCATGCCCAGAAGTGGTATTGTTAATGTACCAATGATGGAAGATGTAACAGAAATAAATCATACATTAATAATGCCTCAACAAATTACTAAACCAGACCAATGTCTGATTTTTACTTTGCCCGACATTGGCAATGGTTCTACCATCAAGGTATTTTTTGTTTTTTCATTTGTATCGAAATGTTATTATTATTGTGGAAAAGAAATATTTACAATTTATTATTATGTATAGGTTGGTAAACTTATGTATACAAATGAACAATGCGGACTTTTGGCACTTACCACAACTGAAAATCATAAGTATTGGAAGTGGTCGGAAAACAGAACAATGACCAATGCAATTCTTGGACTTTCGCAGCCAAGCATTAGTACTAGTGGTACTCTGAACTATGAGGCTGTCGTTTCTTCTTCGACTATTACGAGGAATATTGACTGCTACTTGTTATGCTCTAATGTAAGAAAACTTTCATTGTCTAGTGTAAAACATTTAGTAGTTTAAACAAACACAATTATTGATTATTGACTAATTTTACAGGGGATGAATACTCTAATGAGACCTCAGCCTGATTCAACATTTACAGTTTATCATCCACACAACAAAAACATAATATTGTCTGGAATACAAGAAAGGCATATCGATGTTTACAATGTTAGGATGGACGCGGTAATGAAATAGTGGTGAATTTTCGTGTTTGACATTTTGTTTTAATAAAAAGATTAAAAATGGTTGATATATATCATGATGTGTTGTTATTGTGGATAGGTACAAATGACAAGTAATTTGACATAATGTTTGTTTTGTTTCTTCATTAAAAAAAATGCATTTGTAGTTAATTATTAATATTATGATATTGGCAGCTTTGTTTCTGGAGTTAATTCCCTCATTTTACAACTCTCGGTTGATGAGGAGGCTCCTCAAATTGGGGAAAAGAGTGTCGAGTTCCACACTGACAAAATCCACATTTGCATGTCATATGATATGCATCTCGCAATATTTGACATCTTAATGATGACTCGTTACTTCAGGTATTTAAAAACAAAATAAATAAATAATTTATGAAAGATTAATTATAAGCTTTTCTTATATGATTTGTCGTGTTTAGTGGTTTCCCCAAGGGACTCTCCCGTCGCCGATATCGGGTGAAGTCAAGTACTCGTCGGATTGCATGATGATTTACACATCCTTTCGAGATGGGAACATTGGAATATTCGACTCCAACTTAAGAATAATATGTCGTATTGCACCCAATGTTTACCTGCACACAACTCTATTGGAACGGTAAACTTTTTAATTTTTTCATGTAACAATAATAACTAGACATTATTACTTATGATAAGAATATTTTATTAATTCTTAATTTGTAAATATGCAGAGATGAACATGAATCAGTTGTAATGGCCACTAATTGCCCATCAATTTGCGATTGGATTGAGTGATGGCTCGATCAAAATCATAGAGCCTAAACCAACAAGAAGACATGGGAGGAGTATCTTACCGGTGATCCGAACCGCATAGTTCCAATCAAGATCTAATATCCATGCATTTTCAATGAATAATTTAAACAAAGCTTTTGTTTCTCATTTTATTATCTTTGGTTATCACATTTTTTCAAATTTTTAGTATTTATTTACCTTAATTTGGAGAATTAATTTGCTTGCATGTTCAAAACATTGGATTTTGGTATTGTTGAATTTGATTATTAAATTTTTCATTTTTTGGTATTTATTTACTTTAATTTGGGGAATTAATTTGCATGTTCAAATCATTATACTTTTCTTAGTTGTTTATGTACTTGGATCATTTCCAAATATTGATGCAAGTTAGTGGGTCATTTTGGTCACAACTGTTTTTGGAGATAAATAATTGGCATCACCCATTTTTGTATTGAAGAAATTAGAATTCTCATCAAGGACAAAACAGTCATATTTAAAAATTGAATTAAAATATTTGATTATTTTCCCCCTCGCTGTGATGTGACTGTGATGTGATGGAAACCTGGGGAATCCCATAACAGGATCCTAATTGGTATTGAAGGATCCAAAGCATTCCATACTTCCATTCCACATAGGAGAGTTAAAGATGCCTTCTTGTGAAAATATTTTTTGCTTTAGATTTTTCATTTAGATGTTTATTAAATTCACATTTAAAAGCTTAATTTAGTCTTACAAAACTTCAAAAATGTAATGTTATAGCTTACATGTTTAAAGTATTTTTGGAGTTTTACCATGTTAGGAAATCTTTAAACGAGATGGAGCTTGGGTATTTATATTCAATTGAAGTTTTGATTTTTTTTTAGAATTTTTTATTCTTGGGATTAACCTTCCATTTTTTCCTTTGATTGAATTCTAGATGGTTATCAATCAATTTCATAGAAAAAAAATACTTAGCAAACATAAGCTGTGACATAAATATTTTTTAAATTTGAATTTTGAACACATTTTTTATATGTCCAATTTGGGTATGTGTTGCTTTTGTGTTGGTTCGGTCATAAGACTTGTGCGTTTTCATCCTCTCTTTTTTTATATTTTTCATAGAATTTTGTTAGGAAATTTTTTTATTAATAACTTTTTCGTTTAAACTCCAATTGTAACCCTTCTTAAATCATTGCGTATTTATTAATTAAATGATCAAATCCAATTAAATAAATGAAACATTTATAAAATGAAAATAACAATTGAATTCATATAATGGTCTACACCCTCCATCTAAATATTTATAATTTATCTTAATTTTTATATTTGAGGATTAAAACGATGATCTTAATTGTTATAATAGTAATGTTATTCAAAAGTATTCACCATAGTGACTCAAAAGTTGACTTAAGAGAAAAAAATATCACAGATTTAATTCACGCACTAGAAGCGCTTTAAATGATAGCGGTTGCATATATGTGGGATGTCATATTAGTTTGATTTATGCATTAATTTTAAATTGTTTAATTAAGTTTCAATCATTCTGATTAGTTAGAATATATTGTAAAAATCTTTTGTATCTATTAGCTTATTATATAACGATTTGGATCTTGGTGTGAAATAAATGGGTACAACACATATGAGTTCGTGTGGGTAAACCGTGGATCGATTTAAATAAAAAAATCGAAAACGACTTTTTTTATTCTTTTTTATCATTTCTCTCCTTAACTATATTTTTTGTAAGTAGTGAATTTAATTATTAATGAATGAAATTAACCTTTTCTTATATTAATAAAATTTTTTATTTAAATAATAAATAAAATTCAAAATTTATTTAAAATAAAGATTTTTTATTGATAAATCATCTTTCAATTAATTATTGAAATATAATGTTATTACAAAGAAGTTTTTAGTGATGATGGAACATAAAAGAAAAACAACAGCGAAAATTAAAATTGCAGACAGTGCAACTTAATTTGTGGGTTATAACCAAGATTTAGTATTATTAAATTGTGAACTAGTATTATTAAATTGTGAATGAGAAATTAAAATTTTAGAGTAAAAGTTAAAGTTGAGATAAAATGGGAGTTGAATACTAATATTAAGTAGGAATTAGGGGGTGCAATATCTATGTGTCACTTGGCAGTCATGCAAAGAAAGATGGGTGCATGGTCTTTTACCCATTTCTCTCTCTTTTGTTAGGATTATCTTCTCATCTACTTTTCTTGTTCTTCAACCAACAGCCCTCTCCATCTTTATTTCAATTGAATTTCTTTTTATCTTCTTTAAAGTTGAAGTCTACAAAGTGAGTTACAACGGGAGGAAGCACCCAACATATCTACAGGAATTTCAGGTAAGTGGATGTATATACATTTGGTCTTTAGGGCTCTACATTCAAGAGTACTAAGGATAATTTGGACGAGGTAAGTGACAAGTAGTTTTAACGTTAGATGATTCTTATGTTGTGGCTATGTAATGTGTAGAAAGACAAGATATATTAGTATGTGTAAAATCATTAAGTGTGGGTAAGATTAAATTGATGCATGTTAGGTTCCTTCCACTTAGTGGATGCATGTTATTTTTCTTCACTAAGAAACTTAGTGGATGCATGTTATGTTTCTTCCGCTAGTCAGATGCACGTTATGTTATGTATTGCCTACTTTTGCTAAACCCCCTTAACCTATGTTAAGTAAAAAGTAAATTAAATAAGAAGATGTTATCATGACTCATTATGTGCAAGTGTATAGATGTATTTTACATCACTTACTTAGCATTAGGCTAATAGTTCAACTTTTGATGTAGATGAGGATGTTAAATCGCATTCTGATGTTTAAAGTGTAGTCGAAGATAAGTGATCGTGAGGAGATTTTGTCCTTGGCAAGGCTTATAGACCTATAGAATATGTCAAATAAATTATTTTAGTAGTTGTCATAGTAATTGACAACTAGATTAAGTAAAGATATTTTGGGATTAGATTTTGTAAGAAATAGACAATCTCGTTATGTTATGATCTGGAAAACTGTAAGACAATTAGAAGTATAACTTATGGGAAGTTTGAATGTTTTTAATTTTCTTCTTGAGAGAATTAGAGGATAAGAGTGAAGAGATATGACAAGAACAAGAAAGTTTCAAAAACATTTATTTTATAAGTAATATTTACCAAACCTACAAGTTCTTTTAAAAATATTTTTATACTAAATGTCGAGTCTCGTGACGATCTTTGGGTTGTTACAATTATGGTATGAGAGCACTCTGGTTTTAAAAGCGATTCTATAAACTTCCAGCCAGCACAAAATAACCAAACTAGAACTCTTCATCAACTGAAAGTATATACCTTTATCTTTGATTTTTAGAATTTCAATTATTGTTTAATTATGCCCAAGAATAAAAGGAATTGTCCTAACAACTTATATAAGGGATGGAACTTAGAGATGATTATATTCAGTGACTAACATCACTGATAGATATTCAATCTCAACTATTGACGGAATTTATAAACCGAGGAGGAAACGGACAAGGGAATGCTCCACCTGATTCATGTGGGGAAAGATTTAGGCGATTAAGGCCTCCTTCTTTTGATGGACAGTCTTTGGATCCTACTCATGCTGAGGAGTGAATCCGAAAGATTGAAAATATGTTTGACTATGCTCAAATGGAGGAAGCTCAGAAGGTTCCTTGTATAGTATTTCACCTAGAGAAAGACGTCAGTTTCTGGTGGGAATCAGTTAAGCCCACAACTAATGTAGGAGGAATGACGTGTGGGCAATTCAAGACAGCGTTTTATAATAAGTATTTTAGCCGAACAGTCAAGATTACAAGATGTCAGAGTTTACCCAACTGTGCCAAACTGAATCAGTGGCAGACTACGACAATTTGAGTCATTATCTCGGTTTTCAAGTCACTTAGTAGATAAAGAGGAAAATAAAGTGTATCAATTTGTCCAAGGACTAAAGCTAGAAATCAATAAAGGGGTGAAG